>NC_064807.1:4819673-4996039 GCF_023721935.1 Panthera uncia | reverse complement strand
TTTCCTTCCCCTCCCCCATGGGTTTCTGTTATGTTTCTCAGGATCCACATAAGAGTGAAACCATATGGTATCTGTCTTTCTCTGTATGGCTTATTTCATTTAGCCTCACACTCTCCAGTTCCATCCATGTTGCTACAAAAGGCCATAATTTCATTTTTTCTCATTGCCACGTAGTATTCCATTGTGTATATAAACCACAATTTCTTTATCCATTCGTCAGTTGATGGACATTTAGGCTCTTTCCATAATTTGGCTATTGTTGAGAGTGCCGCTATAAACATTGGGGTACAGGTGCCCCTATGCATCAGTACTCCTGTATCCCTTGGATAAATTCCTAGCAGTGCTATTGCTGGGTCATAGGGTAGGTCTATTTTTAATTTTCTGAGGAACCTCCACACTGCTTTCCAGAGCGGCTGCACCAATTTGCATTCCCACCAACAGTGCAAGAGGGTTCCTGTTTCTCCACATCCTCTCCAGCATCTATAGTCTCCTGATTTCTTCATTTTGGCCACTCTGACTGGCGTGAGGTGGTATCTGGGTGTGGTTTTGATTTGTATTTCCCTGATAAGGAGCGACGTTGAGCATCTTTTCATGTGCCTGTTGGCCATCCGGATGTCTTCTTTAGAGAAGTGTCTATTCATGTTTTCTGCCCATTTCTTCACTGGGTTATTTGTTTTTCGGGTGTGGAGTTTGATGAGCTCTTTATAGATTTTGGATACTAGCCCTTTGTCCAATGTGTCATTTGCAAATATCTTTTCCCATTCCGTTGGTTGCCTTTTAGTTTTGTTGGTTGTTTCCTTTGCTGTGCAGAAGCTTTTTATCTTCATAAGGTCCCAGTAATTCACTTTTGCTTTTAATTCCCTTGCCTTTGGGGATGTGCCGAGTAAGAGATTGCTACGGCTGAGGTCAGAGAGGTCTTTTCCTGCTTTCTCCTCTAAGGTTTTGATGGTTTCCTGTCTCACATTCAGGTCCTTTATCCATTTTGAGTTTATTTTTGTGAATGGTGTGAGAAAGTGGTCTAGTTTCAACCTTCTGCATGTTGCTGTCCAGTTCTCCCAGCACCATTTGTTAAAGAGACTGTCTTTTTTCCATTGGATGTTCTTTCCTGCTTTGTCAAAGATGAGTTGGCCATACGTTTGTGGGTCTAGTTCTGGGGTTTCTATTCTATTCCATTGGTCTATGTGTCTGTTTTTATGCCAATACCATGCTGTCTTGATGATGACAGCTTTGTAGTAGAGGCTAAAGTCTGGGATTGTGATGCCTCCTGCTTTGGTCTTCTTCTTCAAAATTACTTTGGCTATTCGGGGCCTTTTGTGGTTCCATATGAATTTTAGGATTGCTTGTTCTAGTTTCGAGAAGAATGCTGGTGCAATTTTGATTGGGATTGCATTGAATGTGTAGATAGCTTTGGGTAGTATTGACATTTTGACAATATTTATTCTTCCAATCCATGAGCATGGAATGTCTTTCCATTTCTTTATATCTTCTTCAATTACCTGCATAAGCTTTCTATAGTTTTCAGCATACAGATCTTTTACATCTTTGGTTAGATTTATTCCTAGGTATTTTATGCTTCTTGGTGCAATTGTGAATGGGATCAGTTTCTTCATTTGTCTTTCTGTTGCTTCATTGTTAGTGTATAAGAATGCAACTGATTTCTGCACATTGATTTTGTATCCTGCAACTTTGCTGAATTCATGTATCAGTCCTAGCAGACTTTTGGTGGAGTCTATCGGATTTTCCATGTATAATATCATGTCATCTGCAAAAAGCGAAAGCTTGACTTCATCTTTGCCAATTTTGATGCCTTTGATTTCCTTTTGTTGTCTGATTGCTGAGGCTAGAACTTCCAGCACTATATTAAACAACAGCGGTGACAGTGGGCATCCCTGTCGTGTTCCTGATCTCAGGGAAAAAGCTCTCAGTTTTTCCCCGTTGAGGATGATGTTAGCTGTGGGCTTTTCATAAATGGCCTTTATGATCTTTAAGTATGTTCCTTCTATCCCGACTTTCTCAAGGGTTTTTATTAAGAAAGGGTGCTGGATTTTGTCAAAGGCCTTTTCTGCATCGATTGACAGGATCATATGGTTCTTCTCTTTTTTTTTGTTAATGTGATGTATCACGTTGATCGATTTGCGAATGTTGAACCAGCCCTGCATCCCAGGAATGAATCCCACTTGATCATGGTGAATAATTCTTTTTATATGCTGTTGAATTCGATTTGCTAGTATCTTATTAAGAATTTTTGCATCCATATTCATCAGGGATATTGGCCTGTAGTTCTCTTTTTTTACTGGGTCTCTGTCTGGTTTAGGAATCAAAGTAATACTGGCTTCATAGAATGAGTCTGGAAGTTTTCCTTCCCTTTCTATTTCTTGGAATAGCTTGAGAAGGATAGGTATTATCTCTGCTTTAAATGTCTGGTAGAACTCCCCTGGGAAGCCATCTGGTCCTGGACTCTTATTTGTTGGGAGATTTTTGATAACCGATTCAATTTCTTCGCTGGTTATGGGTCTGTTCAAGCTTTCTATTTCCTCCTGATGGAGTTTTGGAAGAGTGTGGGTGTTTAGAAATTTGTCCATTTCTTCCAGGTTGTCCAATTTGCTGGCATATAATTTTTCATAGTATTCCCTGATAATTGTTTGTATCTCTGAGGGATTGGTTGTAATCATTCCATTTTCATTCATGATTTTATCTATTTGGGTCATCTCCCTTTTCTTTTTGAGAAGCCTGGCTAGAGGTTTGTCAATTTTGTTTATTTTTTCAAAAAACCAACTCTTGGTTTCGTTGATCTGCTCTACAGTTTTTTTTAGATTCTATATTGTTTATTTCTGCTCTGATCTTTATTATTTCTCTTCTTCTGCTGGGTTTAGGCTGCCTTTGCTGTTCTGCTTCTATTTCCTTTAGGTGTGCTGTTAGGTTTTGTATTTGGGATTTTTCTTGTTTCTTGAGATAGGCCTGGATTGCAATGTATTTTCCTCTCAGGACTGCCTTCGCTGCATCCCAAAGCGTTTGGATTGTTGTATTTTCATTTTCGTTTGTTTCCATATATATTTTAATTTCTTCTCTAATTGCCTGGTTGACCCACTCATTCGTTAGTAGGGTGTTCTTTAACCTCCATGCTTTTGGAGGTTTTCCAGACTTTTTCCTGTGGTTGATTTCAAGCTTCATAGCATTGTGGTCTGAAAGTATGCATGGTATAATTTCAATTCTTGTAAACTTATGAAGGGCTGTTTTGTGACCCAGTATATGATCTATCTTGGAGAATGTTCCATGTGCACTCGAGAAGAAAGTATATTCTGTTGCTTTGGGATGCAGAGTTCTAAATATATCTGTCAAGTCCATCTGATCCAATGTATCATTCAGGGCCCTTGTTTCTTTATTGACTGTGTGTCTAGATGATCTATCCATTTCTGTAAGTGGGGTGTTAAAGTCCCCTGCAATGACCACATTCTTATCAATAAGGTTGCTTATGTTTATGAGTAATTGTTTTATATATCTGGGGGCTCGGGTATTTGGCGCATAGACATTTATAATAGTTAGCTCTTCCTGGTGGATAGACCCTGTGATTATTATATAATGCCCTTCTTCATCTCTTGTTACAGCCTTTAATTTAAAGTCTAGTTTGTCTGATATAAGTATGGCTACTCCAGCTTTCTTTTGGCTTCCAGTAGCATGATAAATAGTTCTCCATCCCCTCACTCTCAATCTAAAGGTGTCCTCAGATCTAAAATGAGTCTCTTGTAGACAGCAAATAGATGGGTCTTGTTTTTTTATCCATTCTGATACCCTATGTCTTTTAGTTGGCGCATTTAATCCATTTACATTCAGTGTTATTATAGAAAGATATGGGTTTAGAGTCATTGTGATGTCTGTATGTTTTATGCTTGTAGTGATGTCTCTGGTACTTTGTCTCACAGGATCCCCCTTAGGATCTCTTGTAGGGCTGGTTTCGTGGTGACAAATTCCTTCAGTTTTTGTTTGTTTGGGAAGACCTTTATCTCTCCTTCTATTCTAAATGACAGACTTGCTGGATAAAGGATTCTCGGCTGCATATTTTTTCTGTTTAGCACACTGTAGATATCGTGCCAAGCCTTTCTGGCCTGCCAAGTTTCAAAGGAGAGATCAGTCACGAGTCTTATAAGTCTCCCTTTATATGTGAGGGCACGTTTATCCCTTGCTGCTTTCAGAATTTTCTCTTTATCCTTGTATTTTGCCAGTTTCACTATGATATGTCGTGCAGAAGATCGATTCAAGTTACGTCTGAAGGGAGTTCTCTGTGCCTCTTGGATTTCAATGCCTTTTTCCTTCCCCAGTTCAGGGAAGTTCTCAGCTATAATTTGTTCAAGTACCCCTTCAGCACCTTTCCCTCTCTCTTCCTCCTCTGGGATACCAATTATGCGTATATTATTTTTTTTTTAGTGTATCACTTAGTTCTCTAATTTTCCCCTCATACTCCTGGATTTTTTTATCTCTCTTTCTTTCAGCTTCCTCTTTCTCCATAACTTTATCTTCTAGTTCACCTATTCTCTCCTCTGCCTCTTCAAGCCGAGCCATCGTGGTTTCCATTTTGTTTTGCATTTCGTTTAAAGCGTTTTTCAACTCCTCGTGACTGTTCCTTAGTCCCTCGATCTTTGTGGCAAGAGATTCTCTGCTGTCCTGTATACTGTTTTCAAGCCCAGCGATTAATTTTATGACTATTATTCTAAATTCACTTTCTGTTATATTATTTAAATCCTTTTTGATCAGTTCATTCGCTGTTGTTATTTCCTGGAGATTCTTCTGAGGGGAATTCTTCCATTTGGTCATTTTGGAGAGTCCCTGGCGTGGTGAGGACCTGCAGTGCACTTCCCCTGTGCTGTGGTGTATAACTGGAGTTAGTGGGCGGGGCCGCAGTCCGACCCGATGTCTGCCCCCAGCCCACCGCTGGGGCCACAGTCAGACTGGTGTGTGCCTTCTCTTCCCCTCTCCTAGGGGCGGGATTCACTGTGGGGTGGCGTGGCCCGTCTGGGCTACTTGCACACTGCCAGGCTTGTGTTGCTGGGGATCTGGCGTGTTAGCTGGGGTGGGTAGGCAAGGTGCACGGGGGCTGGAGGGGCAGGCTTAGCTCGCTTCTCCTTAGGTGATCCACTCCAGGAGGAGCCCTGTGGCAGCGGGAGGGAGTCAGATCCGCTGCCGGAGGTTTGGCTCCGCAGAAGCGCAGAGTTGGGTGTTTGCGCGGAGCGAGCAAGTTCCCCGGCAGGAACCGGTTCCCTTTGGGATTTTGGCTGGGGGATGGGCGGGGGAGATGGCGCTGGCGCCTTGGTTCCCCGCCAAGCTGAGCTCTGCCGTCCGGGGGCTCGGCAGCTCTCCCTCCCTTTGTCCTCCCGCCTTCCCGCTTTCCGAGCAGAGCTGTTAACTTCTGACCTCCCAGACGCTAAGTCGCGCTTGCTGTCGGAACACAGTCCGTCCGGCCCCTCCGCTTTTGCCAGCCAGACTCGGGGGCTCCGCTTGGCCGGCGAGCCGCCCCTCCGCCCCGGCTCCCTCCCGCCAGTCCGTGGAGCGCGCACCGCCGCGCCGCCCTTCCTACCCTCTTCCGTGGGCCTCTCGTCTGCGCTTGGCTCCGGAGACTCCCTTCTGCTAATCCTCTGGCGGTTTTCTGGGTTCTTTAGGCAGGTGTAGGTGGAATCTAAGTGATCGGCCGGACGCGCTGTGAGCCCCGCGTCCTCCTACGCCGCCATCTTCCGGAACCTCCTATTTTTATTTTTTAAATGTTTTGTTTATTTTTTTTTATTTTATTTTTTTTTAATTAATTTTTTTTTCAACGTTTTTAATTTATTTTGGGACAGAGAGGGACAGAGCATGAACGGGGGAGGGGCAGAGAGAGAGGGAGACACAGAATGGGAAACAGGCTCCAGGCTCCGAGCCATCAGCCCAGAGCCTGACGCGGGGCTCGAACTCACGGACCGCGAGATCGTGACCTGGCTGAAGTCGGACGCTTAACCGACTGCGCCACCCAGGCGCCCCAATGTTTTGTTTATTTTTGAGACAGACGGAGAGAGAGCAGGGGAGGGGCAGAGACAGGGAGACACAGAATCTGAAGCAGGCTCCAGGCTCTGAGCTGTCAGAGCCCGGATAAGGGACTTGAACTCACAAACCGTGAGATCATGACCTGAGCCAAACTCGGATACTTAACCGACTGAGCCACCCAGGTGCCCATGGAACATATTTTTTTTAATGATAGACTATTAAAGGAAAAGTATCTAAAAGTCGGGGGGGAAGGTGGGGGGAGCTTCAAAGCATAAAGACCGAAGCCAGATGGCCCACGGAGAGAGAAGGATTTCAAGACTCGTGACTTCAAAATCCGTTGCCAGATTAGCGGTTACTCCCTGCAACGGCCATCAGAAGGTGTAAATCCAGGAGTGGCAGCCCGGCATCACCGGGATCAATACTCTCCTACAACTGTGATCAGACTCCCCGCAAATGTGCTGAGATTGGAAAACAGGCTCCAGGCGTTCTTGTACCTTCCGGAGTGATCAGAATACAAAGGGAACTTTAACCTTTAGCGGAGCCCCACCTGCCTGACCACGAAGCAAGCAGAATAGGTGATTTCATTATTCTTATTTTGCGGCCTGGGAAACAGACAAAAACAAGACATAGAAAATGCGAATAGCTTTGGCAAAGTCGAAGAATTAACAGCCAGAAGTGCTGAGAATTAGACCCAAATATAGAGCTTCGGATCCCAACTTTACAGGCTTGTGCAGCCCACGTGGGCCCCTCCCTGAGAATCCAGAACACCTCCAGCCCACCCCAGCTGAAAGGCAGTGGCCAGTGGTGGGAAACACTGACCGCAAAGCCTGTTCAGCAGGTGTATTCGGAAACTTGCAAAAGCCACAGGCAGTGGAGTGACCTTCATTCATTCATCAGACACTTCTCCAGGGCCCCCTGGGGTCCTGGGACGAGAACATTGTATTTCTAATTTTGTAAAGCAAATATAAATTAACTATTTACATTCAGGATGTAATGTATTTTTTAAACAACCCAGAGACCAAGCCGTGTGTGTGTGTGTGTGTGTGTGTGTGTGTCTAAATAAATGGTCACAACATTCCTTTGAAGTCAATACTATGCCCATTTAACAAATAGGCTGGACCTCAGACAGTGTAAGAGGAGTGTCCAGGGTCACTCAGCAGGTCAGGAATGGAGGCCAGGAGCTCTGGAAACACCTTCTCACAGAGAATCGGTGTCTCTGTAACAGAAAAGTTGTCACCCTATGAACACTGTACTCAGGGATTCACAGGAAACCCATGTAGAATGCATTAGTAATCACCTCAATAATTGATGCCGATAAAGCCCAAAAGGACAGTGATGGTAAATCACCTGAGCAGGCCTTAGAATGGGTTTTTACAAGTCAGAGGAGACCCAGCAAACGCAGGGAGTGAGGCCCCTGGGTGGGCTTCACCCTGAAGCTGCACAGCCCTGGACTGTTAACAAAAATTCAACTGAGCAAATTTTAAAGCCTCTTTGACTTTTTTGATCAATCCCAGAACTGGGCCGCATCTATCCCATCTAGCAAGTGGAAGGGAATTCCAAAGGGCTATAGGAAGGAAAAGGTTTTTAGAGAAAGGCTGAGAAAGTCATAGGCAGAAAAAGAAAAAGAAAAAAAAAAAGAAGGATTATTCTGGGTGACGCCATCTTCCTTTAGGCGGATTACTTCATCTTCCTTTGGGGATTGGAGAGGGCCCATAGCACAGATTACCTTATTACCTTATTAATGCTGACCAGAAAAGTCCTGGTTGAAAGGGAGGTGGAAAATTTAATTAGGTTAGATATCAAGCCCCAGTTTGATGGCTTGGCCTAGCCTAAGTGACTCCATCTGGGGCTTGTGGTTTTCTTTTTAACAGAATGCCAGACTGGACATCAGCACGGGGCCATCGTATGGCCTCCCAAGACAAGGGGGACATCAGGTGAGGAGGGTTCATACCACACACAGTCGTACCCAAAGCAGAGACCTGCTAGCCTGGGGCCCAAGTGGTTTCTCGGTTCGTCTCTTTAGTAGGTGAATTAGTGGCCCCTGGGAGCCTCAGCATCCTCGTCTGTCTGGTAAGGTTTTCATGGTCCCTCCACAGAGGACTGGTCCACGCATTCAAGGAGAAAGTGAATGGCGAGCTCTTAACATCATGCCAGTCGAGAGGGCACTGGATCAGGCAGGCGTGATGCTCCAGGCGTGGAGCTCTGGGCTCCAGGGAGATAGGTAGGGCACCTGCCGGAACACCACCAAACACCGGAAGCTAACTCGGTCCATCCCTGACCCATGTCCCTAGCTCTTTGCTATTCTAAGTAGGAAAGACAAGGGAAAAAATGTGGAGACGTAATCTGGCACGTTTCTAGAGCTGATGATTCAAACCCACAAATCGCGCCCGCGGATACGTGGCTGCAGTCAGAGGTTATACGAAACACAAGAGAGAAATTGATACCAGCAGGAGTCACAAACAAATGACGAGGAAGGAATCCACTGCTGATGTCCAGGAGTACGTGGACACTCAGGTAGGAAACTGCAGACGGGGTGCCTGTTCTAAGTGAAACTGAGCCCATAGCATTTCCTGACCAACGTCCTCTGTCTTCCCTGCACAGCCGGGTCCACTGCATCCCGGAGCAGAGGAAGGACCAACTTTCCTGACCGGAGTGAAGACCCTTCTCAAGGCTCGCCACAGATTAGAACGAGATTCCATTCATTCCCCTCTTCATTCGGCAATTTTTTCCCTATGAATTCTGATTTCTGCATGTTTTATTTAAATCTAGAAATACATTTAACTTTACTCTCATAATGGGAACAGATTTGTCATTAAATCCTCTGAAAGTTAGAATACTGTGAATAAAATATAATAGTATTTCTATTAGGAGTAATTTTTCCCATAAGCCCCTGAGCAACAAATCCTGAAGAACAATTATCGAGAGACAGACTCCAGCGAGAATAAATGTCACATGTGTGATATAGGACACACTGCACAGCGTCTTTTCAGGTTCTCTCTGATGAGCTGTGTTCCCTATAATTAGTCCTTGGAAAGCAGAGGTTTTAACAGCCAAAGGATTATGCATCTGATGACATAAATCTCGGCTACAAGAATAGTCAACCTCATATTTCTTACACATTCAGCCTGTTTCAACCCAGTAGGACTTTTTGCGACCAGCACCGGTATCTAAGACAACCCAAAATAAGGCACCGTTAAAGAACTTGACATATAAAAACAATACTACACGGCATTTCCCAAAGGGCATTAGGGAACATTCCACATGATGGCTTCTAGGTAATCACACACCCTTTCCCTGACATTCTGGCTTGGATAGAATCAGAGAAGCTTAACGTTAAACTGGAAGGGGGCCTGGGTGGCTCAGCTGGTTGAGTGTCTGACTCCTAGTTTCGGCTCAGGTCATGATCTCACGGTTCTGGGCTGACGGTGCGGAGCCTGCTTGGGATTCTCTCTCTCCCGCTCTCTCTCTCTGCCCCTCGGAGTCAGCGGGCCAGCAGTCCACCCAATTCAAACACTGCACGCTCCAGTGCCAATCCTTGTACATACCCACTGATGGCAACAGGCAGGGCGCACCCTTGAGGAGAGACAGGAGACCCTGGAATCTCCTTCAATCACGACACGCGGGCGGATACGCTCATGGGATCGATTACACGAGTTTCCACAGACATTTCTCTTTTCCTTTAAAAATAAAATGAGATGCATTTGTACCTTTTGAACCAGACGTCTAATTTTATGGGAGGCATGAAAGGTAATTGGGTTTTTTCCTCACTTCTTTAGGGATAGGAGGAAAGAGGCGGGGTGGAGTGTATCTGAAAAAGTTGTGGTTTTTTGGTTTTTTCACTTAACATTGAAATCAACACGTGATCCGGACATAAGAATCTTAAGAGCTCTACTTGAAGAGGCACGATTTCTAAATATAATTTTATACATCCAGAATCTAAATGATACCTCTTCCAATGTAGGAAGCAAAAATAAATAAATAGGTAAATAAATAGGTAAATACATAAACAAACAAATAAATGCATTTGGATTGAGAGATCTGGAGCTTTTTGCCCAAAAACAAAATGCCGTTTGAGTAGAAACTGAAAGGGAGTTAAAAATTTGTATGAGTTTAGCTGTTAAAATTGGTAGGCTTCATGGTGAAAAGCTAAAGAAACCCTTTTTCAGAAGTAGATACTTCATCTCTAAATCGTGGCCACCTCAAACAAGTTAAGAAGAATGTAAAAAAGAGGAGAGAGAGAAAGAGAGAAAAGCAAAGAAAATGGGGTCTGTGTGAAGTTTTATTACAGGGTAGGACAAGTAATAATATCACCCTGAGCATCCAATTCCAGGTACAAAACTTACTTTCTAAATTTGGTCGAGAATAAAATTGGCTTTAGTCTCCATGTGAAAATCTACCAGAAGGCACTGAGCTGTTCGCAGAGACGATGTGCACCATGTTTTATTTGCCGTAGTCAATAAGCATAAGGTTCATGCTTCAGAGAGAAAGCAGCATGAAAATTGTTGTATTCTTTTCTCCTTTTAGATTAATACTCGGATAAGACATTGTATTAATTTCACCATCTTTTTTTTGGAGGACGGTGGGGGTGACAGGGGGATAAAGGGCTTAAAGTCCCGAAATGATGTTCGTAAATGCCATTTATGTTGATTTGATCACTGGTGAAGAAAGGGGACCATTTGTGGTCAGTCTGTATCTGACCCTTACTTTGACAATAAAGCACGTCCCAAACTGTGCAGAATTGGAAAATATTGAAACTCACCACGCAGAGATCACACTCACAAGATGGCTATAATTAAAAAAAAAAAAAAAAAAAAAAACAGAGAGAAACGATCATAAATGTTGGTAAAGATGTCCAGAAGCGGGAGCCCTTATACAGTGCTGGAAGGAATGTAAACTAGAGCAGCTTCTTTGGAACGAAATCCGGGGGTTTTTCAGGTGGTTAAACGTGGAATTACCATGATACAGAGCAGCGTGGCTCCCAGCGACATATGCAAGAGAAAACATGCCCACGCAAAAACTTGTACACGAATATCTATACCAGCATTATGCACAGTAGCCAAAAGGTGGAAACAACCCGAAAGTCCATCAACACGTGAGCGGATAAATGAAATATGGCTGCGACATACAATTAAATACTATTCCGCCTTTAAAAGGGAGGATATTCTCATACACACTCCGACCCGGGTGAACCTTGAAAGCATCACGCTCCGTGAAAGAAGCCGGTCCAAAAAGGCAAAACGTGATATGATCCCGCTTCTATAGGGCACCTGGAAGAGACAAATGCAGGGACAGAACACAGAGTAGTGGTCACCAGAGGCTGTGGGGAGGGAGGATGGGGAGATGATGTTTAATGGACACAGAGCTTCAGCTGGGGAAACTGACAAAGTTCTGGGAGGTATAGTGGTGAGGGTTGCATTGTGCATTGTGAATGTAATGCCATTGAATTTTATGATTAAAATGGTGAATTTTGTGTTATGCATAGTGTATCCCAATTCTAAAAAAAAAGGAAGAAAATATAGCTTCGTTAGATACAGAAGTTGTAACCTTAGGAAGATTTACAGATCTTAATTTGGATTGATTGTGGCTACAAAAATGCTGACTGGAGAAAAAATGCTAATAAAGGATTCGTGCGTACTCCAACATAGAGGGGCTTTGAACACATAAGTGAAAGTCAGCCGCGAGGACTGTATATTACATGGGTCCATAGATATGAACTTCCCCAGAAAAGGCAAATCCATAGAGACAGAAAGCAGACAAGCTATTGCCGAGGGCTGGGAAGGGATAGAAGGATAACATCTAAGGGGAGTAGCTATTTTCAGAGTACTCTTTTTGGAGTAACGGAAGTACCCGGAAGTGGATTGTGGGAGTTGAATGTCCAACTCTGTGAATATATTAAAAACCATTGAATTGAACACTTGAGAGAAGTGAATTGGGTGGTAGTTGATCTCAAAGCTATTTTTAAAAAAGAATACAGGAACTCTAGAAATACACTTAAGCCATTAACATCTACTTTACCACGGCGATCCCAAATAGAAATGTAACGAGAATTCAAAACCATAAGCGGCTCCGTCAGGTATTTCTTGCCGTCATAATGCTGTCAAACAAGCCCCCCCCCCCTTTAGTGGCAGGCAATTTGCAAGTGTCCCCAAGACAGGTGTGCTGAAAGTAGGGACACTTGGCCAATCTGGGCTGATCTAGAATGACCCCCTCTGGAATGACTCAGTTCTGACTCACCATGTGGCCAACGAACCTTACAATGGTGGCAGGGAAGCAAGAGAAGAAATGGGGAAAAAGGCAAGGCTGTTCCAAACCTCTTCACGTATCAGCGTTCCACTACCCAAAGCAAATCTCGGGGCCCAACTCAGAATTCGGGGTCAGGAGAGCAAATTCCGCCTCGTCTGTATTTCCTCCCCACTACAATTATATCAGAAACTTTGAGACATCTTGCCTTTTTTTCCCCAGTTTAATCTTGATTTAAATAATAGAAACATTTAACATTTTTGTAATTCAGCTGGATCATGACCACATCATTCAAGTAGATTTAAAAGCAACTAGAATCTGATATGTAACAACACATTCTGATATCAATGCCCCCGGACGATACTGTGCGTGATGGGAGCCTTGACTGTGTCTGGTATCTTCTCTCTAAAGCATCTTTGTAGCAAGATGTCTTTGCTGCAAGTATTTTTCACCACTGAGCATTTTTGCTGTGCCACTTAGCGGTGAGGCCATTTTGCCATAAAAAAATTTAAAGAGATAAAAAAAATAAATAACTGTTGACAGTTTGGTTTCATTTCTCCATTGACATGATACTCTCATTTTTACAGCCTATAAATCTTAGCCCTCATAACGGTCCATACGGGGGCACGGATTTGAACCCACATTTCCATGAGAACTTTGGAACGTCTATCAAAGGACATGTCGACAATATGCCAAGAAAACAACAGTGTCTCACAAGGGCGCTTTCACAACCCGCTACCAAAATCAGTTACAAATATGTATCCTAGTATTTGGAAACGGACACCTCTCTTAAAGAAGGAAGGAATTTTAGCAAAAAAAAAAAAAAAAAAAGAAAGAAAGAAAAGAAAAAAAGAAAAAGCGTGATGCCAAACGAGGAGACAACTTAAGATGAGCAAATATGTACATATAGGATACTCTGAATGAAGTCTTTAAAGACAAGTGTTTAAGTACAATCCACAAAATAAAATCCGTTATTTGCACAGTGTTACCATGACCCTACACACACTTTAAATGCATTCAAATATTTTGTCCTTCTCAACAAAGCCTTTTCAATTTTGTTATTGATCTTTCAATGCTTCATCGTGTCCTTTTTCAGGAATGTCTCTCCTTAAAAATCTTTTCGTGATTTTTAGCTTTTATGGCAAAATCGCCTTATGGCCAATTAGGAATGTGGCAAAAGCGTTTGCAGCAAAAAAAAAAAAAAAAAAAAAAAAAAAGCTTGTGGCAAAGATGCTTACGGCCAGACTACGGAGAATCCAGCTTGATGATTTGCCTTTTAATTATAGGAAATTTTAGCTTTTACAAAGATAACTACTTTTTAAAGTGCCTTTCTAAATATTCTTGTCTTATCACTGAAATGCATGCCTGTACGCACAAGTCTAACCGGCCTAGGAAAACGCCCGCTCCCGCCCACACCCCCACAGCTCTAGACTGTGGATAAAAAGTGCTATGTCATTGATAGAACACATGATAACTCTTTATGTTCGTTGACCAGACTAGGTTCATTTTATCTGTGTTGTAATTAGACTGTGATGTCTTTCTGCATCTCGTTCTGAATTAAAGTTTTGGATTTGCGTTCTTTATTTCCAGAGAGTGGCTTCTTATGTGGGAAATGAAACCCTATTTTTGCCTGGCAGTCTAAAATGACTTTGAATCCTAAATGGGCCTCACGTGGTCAGCCTTTAAGACCTCCTTTTCTTGTTGTTACATTTTCTGCGTGATGGACTGGATCAGTTACATGAATTATGTAACAAACGCCCACCTTATATTGTTGGGTACACTTTTCATCCCCAGGCAAGGATCAGAAGAAAGAAATGATTATATCATTAGATTTTTTTTTTTTTAAGTGGTGGCTGTGGTTGATTTTGTAGGGAGTGATTTGACAGTGGTGGCTCCAGGTAGGAATCTAAAGCCGATCCTTTACTGGGAGGCTTAAGTAATTGTACCTGCCAGGAAAGAGACCAGAGCTCTGCTCTCACTCACCTCTCCCTTTCGTGTGTTCCAATTACCGGGAAGGTTAATGGTGCTGAACAACAGAGGTATGAAGGCGCCTTTCATTGCCTGCAGCGTCAGGAAACCACCCCCCCCCCCCAACTCATTTACCTTCCCTTGGGGTTTATGGAGAAAGACAGAGCATTCTCTCACACGCCAGAGAACATGAGAACCGACTTCTCACAGCCGAGCACAACTTGGCCAACATTTTCTGGACAACAGTTTTGTCCCGTTCAGAGCCAGCCTGGAATGTCATGTGAACTCGAAGACCGAGCCCAATGTCCTGTAAGAGGAGTTAACGAAGTCCCTTCATCTTGGGAAATCAGCAAACTGCCTTGTGCGACCACACTCTTCTAAATGTCATCCCCAGTGAAACTATTTACTAATCGGGCAAACGCAGAGGAGGCAAGGAGAGTTTTTCCTTGAATTTTTTTATGCTGAATTAACAACAAGAATTGGGGTATAAAGACTAACAGGCAGTACCGGGCCCGTGTGGAAAGGCACCTACCTGTGCCACGTAGATTCTTTCATCTTTCTTTCATGATGTAGCACATCGTGATGTCGCCACCGCTAACGTCGAAAGCATCCCGTAGATGTCCTTTGTGACCTCTCCTCTTGAAACATCGTCCTCCCTGAGACTCCGTCAGGATGCACCTTACGTGGAAGTGACAGGTGCCTGTGAGCAGGGCAGATTTTCAGGGAGTGGGAATGAACTTCTGGCCTCAGCAAATCTCTCTCGTTTGCTACAGACTTGCTAATATTTAGCCTAAGACAAAAGCCTTGTCTCCTTTTCCTCGTTATTGTTTCAAACATGTAGCCAAGAGGCGACTGTGAGGCAGGCAATGTTGCTGCAAAGGCTCCCTCATCCAATCCCTCTGCTTTGATCCGGGGCAGGACCTCAAGCCCCAAGAAAGGGTAACGTATGTAAAGAAAAGATCACTGGAATAGGGTTTGCCGAGATAAAATATAGCAGGCCCGGATGAATTCGAATGTCGGGGAACATGTAGTTTGGGGGACACCTCTATCCTGAACAAATACAAATCTGGCAACTCTCCATCAGGGTGCAATACAGAGATGGGGGTGATAAAAAGGGGGGGCACGGAAGGAACCAAAACTAAACATGATGCTTCACTGTTTTGTCGAGGGCAAGGGCCAGCGAACTCTGGCCTGAGGACCAAATCTGGTTTCGATGAAGTTTTACTGAGACACGGCCACATCCACTCTCTGGGTACAGTCTAAGGCCGCTCCCACTCACCAGAGTCCAGAAGCTGCAAGAAATGCAGTATGGCCCAGACAGCCTAAGATATTTACCATCTGACCGTTTACAGAAAAGGCTGACCACACTTTGGTCCCAGGTAAAGTCCCGAAATGACACTTGTCATCGTAAATACTTGTGATTGTCATCTCTGCTGAAGGGCTTCTTTCCATAAGCGTGCCCTCAGTGACAAAGCAGAAAATATGTAGGACATTAAACAAGTGATCCTATTTTACTCGTCGGGATTAAACATAAGACCATCATGTTACTTTAAGAAAGATAAACAGAGCTTTGAGAAAGTGTCCTCTATGTCAACATTTGTGTTTCAGAGCTTCAGACAGCCTCGCGGCAACCTTTAATCTCTCGGCACAATGAAGCAGAGAATATTACCGAAGATTCGGGGGAAATCCAATCCACCCGCCCACCAGCTCTCCCAATCTTCAGCCGGACATTTCCTACCCAATGTGGTTCAAAGTGGCTTAAGGAAGCAACTGTTTCATTCTCATGCGAATCACTGTGGTTCTGGAAGAAGGAGGGAACTGTAGAATTAATCTCCAAGTAGTAAGAAGAAAAGGCGGGCTTACAGAGTCTGTTGATGCGCCAGTGAGTAGCTGGAAGAAAAAGCCTTCACTTGGAAAGTGGGATTTTATTCCTCGGGGAACCGACACGAGCCTGGTGCCCTGGGTTGAAGCCGGCTTGGTGGGCGGGTAACGCGAGAGCGGCCCGGGGACCAAAGTCGCCCCCGTCTGCTGACGCAGATGGCAGGCGGAAACAGGATGAAGTTCGCCCGGCAGCTCAAGGTTTGAAAATCTAGGTTGCAAATCAAAATCAAAGAAGAAAATTCTATTTCCAGTCTACCTGTACAATGTCTGCGTTTAATTTTCAGATTACGAAGGGTCCGAGGAGCGATCCCTCAAAGCGTATCAGCTGCCGGGATTCCCCGACTCGGCAGCAGAGCGGTGATGGTGAAGGAATGAATCTAGACCACTGCCAGCCGCCTGGCCAGAGACTGAAGAACGCAGGTGAAGGGGTTTCCTGCCATGTAAGGTAAACAACGCTGCACACAAATAGGCCGTGACCTACATGGTGTATGAGACCAAAGAAAAAATAAGGAAACCAGCTGGTTGGCGTTGAGGAGAGAGGACCAGAGCAGAGTCAGTGGGGACTTGAGGCTCCCGAGTGTCTGGGCACGGAGACGGTACAGAGGCCAAAAGTCAGGACACGACAGCTTGGCACGGGGCCCCTCACCGGAGGCCCGTACACCTGACTCCGCACTTCTGATGGGAAAGTGAAATCGCCTGTATTTTATAAAAGCGCTTCGTAGAAAATGGCCAGGCCCAGTGACAGAATGATAATTCAATAAATGCACATTATTAGTAATAGAAATAACTGTAAGAATCTCATAAAAACATGCCTAATAACCTAATGCCTTTTGGGTTACCCATTTCTATTAATTTTTTTTAACGTTTATTTATCTTTGAGAGAGAGAGAGAGAGAGAGAGAGAGAGCATGAGCAGAGGAGGGGCAGAGAGAGAGAGGGAGACAGGACGGAAGCAGGATCCAGGCTCTGAGCCGTCAGCACAGAGCCCGACGCGGGGCTCGAACCCAGGAACCGCGAGATCCAAGGATTTAATCTCTCCTACCGTGGCCTCTAAACCGTAGTCTATCCTACATTTGCCAAGACATGCCAGGATGAAATGTTACTGTTTTTGGCCCCATATTCCTGTAGTTCCCCGTTGCAGTGTTACAGAAGGATGCTCCCCAGGAGTACTTTTTATATGAATAAACAATTAAAAGTAAGAAACCTTCCTGTAGAATGCATATTAAATATTAAAGTGGGAGCAATTCTAATTTGAAAATAAAAGAATTACAATTATAAGTGAAAATCTGACTACGGTGCCTTTCAGAGGCTGCTCTCTTCACCGCAGAAAATTTTAAGTTGTGATAGAAACATTCCTTGTGGAAATCGCACCTGACAAAAAGAACTCTAACTAAACCTCACATCCCTCAGCTAAACACATTCCTAAATAATTACTGGGATGTGGGATGGGGGAAATTATCAGATGGGATCGGAATTTGTCAGCTGGTAATCTCTCGGCAAAGCAGACCTAAATTAATTAAACCTCCAGCAGTGAAGACCCTCTTGACAGAATCGTAGCAGGAGTGGGAGGCCGCAAGTCGTGGGAGCACATTTATAGGCCTCGGAATGGGAACTCAAAGGGTTTGAGGTGGATGTTCCAACACGAGAATCTGGCTGGGTTTGGGAAACTCTTCTGACATGAGAGTTATGATTTTGAGGCTCGTTATGAGGGACAAGGGCAATTCAGTGGAGAAAGGACAGCATTCTCAACACATACCATGGGAGTGATTTGTGTCATTGTTTTTAATGAGCTTTCATTTGTACTTCATAGATTGGACAAAAGTTAGCTCAAAATGGACGATAGACCTAAATAGAAAACCTAAAACGATACGATTTCTAGAAGAAATGTAGGAGAAAATTTCCGTGACCTTGGATTAGGCCAATATTTCTTAGGACGCCAAAATCACAATGTATAAAAGAAACCTCAATGAACTGGGTTTTATCAAGATGAAAATACCTACTCTTTGAAAGAAGCATTCACAGTTCGTATTTCTATGAATTATTTGTATCTCCTAGAAATAGAAGCCATGAACTGGTTTAAAAAACTACTTGCAAGTAACAGATTTTATTTAAAACAATTGTATGTATAAATAGCTCTTAAAACTCAATAATTAAAATCTGAACAGGGACGCCTGGGTGGCTCAGTCGGTTGAGCGTCCGACTTCGGCTCAGGTCATGACCTCACACTCCATGAGTTCGAGCCCCGCGTCGGGCTCTGTGCCGACAGCTCGGAGCCTGGAGCCTGCTTCGGATTCTGTGTCTCCCCCTCTCTCTGCCCCTCCCCTGCTCATGCTCTGTCTCTCTCTGCCTCAAAAATAAATAATAAACACATTAAAAAAATAAAAATAAATAAATAAAATCTGAACAGACCAATTTCTGGTAAGGAGACTAAATTAGTAATCAAAAACCTCCCAACGACAACAACCACCACCACAAGAAGTCCAGGACCAAATAGCTTCACTGGATGCCAAAATAAGGATGCCAATAAGGATGTCAAAAAAAAATTCAAGGTCAATATCCCTGACGAATACAGACAAAAATATTCCTGACGTGATATTAACGAACCAAACCGAACTATACATTAAAAGGATCCTATGCCCTGACAAGCGGAATTTATTCCAGGGATACAAGAATGGTTTGGCATCTGCAAATCAATCCATGTGACACACACAGTGACAAAATGATGGGTAAAAACCATATAATCATCCAACAGATGCAGAAAACACATTTGCAGAAGTCAACATCCACTCATAATAGAGACTCTCAGCAAAGTGGGTACTGAAGGAACATACCTCAACATAGTGAAGTGGTGTTTCTAATCTGTGGTGTTTCTATACACTACGAAAAAAAAACTAGTAGAGAGAGAAATTAGGAAAACATTTCCAGTTAAATTTGCATCCAAAATAATAACATTCCTAAGAATGAATTTAATCAAGGAGGTGAAAGACCTATACGCTAAAAACCGCAAAACATTAACGAAAGAAATTGAAGAGGAAACAAATAATAAAATTTTTCCACGCTCATTGATTGGAAGAATTAATGTTGTTAAAATGCCCGTACTACTGAAAATGATCTATAGATCCAAGGCAACCTCTGTCAAAATCCCAGTAGCATCTTTCACAGAAATAGCACAAAAAAGTCCTAAGATGGGTATGGAACGACAAAAGACCCTGAAGAGACAAAGCAATCTTGAGAAAGAACAAAGCTGGAGGCATCGTGCTCCTCGCTTTCCAAGTATATTGCAAAGCTATAGTGATCAAAATGGTAGGGTGCTGGCATAAAAACAGACACACAGATCAATGGAACAGAACAGAGACCCCAGAAATAAATCCATACACATATAGCCGATGAATTCACGATGAAAGAATCAAGAATGTATTATAGGAAAAGGACAGTCTCTTCAGGAAATGGTGTTGAAAAGGGTCACACACCAAAGAGTGACACTGGACCACCGTCCTATACCATACACAAAAACTAACTCAAAATGGATTGGAGACTGGAAAAAAAGACTTAAACCATAAAAATCATAGAAGGAAACATGGATGGTGAACTTCTTTAAATATATTTTTTTTAATGTTTATTTATTTTTGAGAGAGACAGAGACAGAATGCGAGTGGGTTAGGGGCAGAGAGAGAGGGAGGCACAGAATCCAAAGCAGGCTCCGGGCTCCAGGCTCCGAGCTGTCGGCACAGAGCCCGACGTGGGACTCGGACTCACAAACCACGAGATCGTGACCTGAGCCAAAGTCGGACACTCAACCGACTGAGCCACCCAGGCGCCCTGATGGTGAACTTCTTGACATCAGTCATGGCAGTGATTTTTGAGGTCCGATACCAAAAACAACGGCAATGGAAGCAAAAATAAATAGGTGGGCTACATCAAACTAGGAAGCGTCTTGCGCAGCAAATGGAACCACCAACAAATAAAAAGGCAACCTACGGAATGGAAGAAAATATTTGTAAATCTTGTATCTGATACGGGGTTAAGAGCCAAAATATATAAAGAACTCTATAATTCGATGGCAAAAAAACAAACAATTCACTTTAAAGACAGTTAGAACTTGGGCGCCTGGGTGGCGCAGTCAGTTAAGCATCCGACTCTTGACTTCGGCTCAGGTCACGAGCCCAGGGTCGTGGGATCAAGCCCCGCATCGGGCTCTGTGTTGAGCCTGGAGCCTGCTTAAGATTCCCTCTCTCTCTCTGTCTCTCTCTCTCTCCTTCTGCCCCCCTCCCCCACTTGTGCTCTCTGTCTCTCAAATGAAAAGAAAAAATGGGTAGATATAAACAGACATTATCCCAAAGAAGACATCCAGATGGCCAACAGACACACGAAGGATGCTCAGCATCACTCATCATCAGGGAAATAACAAATCAAAACCGCAAGGAGATATCACCTCGCGCCTGTTAAAATGGCTACCGTCAAAAAGACCAGAAGTAACGAGTGTCGATGAGCAAGTGGAGCAAAGGTAACCCTCATGCACTATTCATGGGTATGTAAATTAATGCAAAATACTGTGGAAAACAACGTGGAAGTTCCTCAACAAATTAAAAATCAAACTACCGTACGTTCCTACAATTCTACTTCTGGATATGTACCCAAACGAAACCCACTAACTCAGAAAAGGTATAGGCACCCCCATGTTGGCTACAGCATTATTTATTCTGGCCAAGAAGTAGGAACGACCTAAATGTCAACCCACAAATCAATGGTTACAGAGTATGTCTGTGTGAGTAAGGTGGGGGGGGAGGGGTACGCTCATACACACTGGAATATTCCTCAGCCGTAAGAAGTGTGAGATCTTGCCACGTGTGACAACAGGGATGAACCTTGAGGACACTCTCTACCATAAAATACATCAGGCAGGGAAAGGCAAACACCAAATGATCTCGTTTGTGTGTGGAGTCGAAAAAGAAAACAAAAAACTGAGCTCCTGGCTCCGAGGAACAGATCGGGGGTGGCCAGAGTGGGGGATGGGAGGGCGGGCAGGAGGGGGGCGGAAAAGGTGAAAGGGGGTCAAATGAAGCAAACTTCCAGTTATAAAATAAATGCGTCCTGGGCATTAATGTACCACATGGTGACTACAGTTGATAATGCTGGACTGTAGCTTTGAAAGTTACTAAGAGAGTAAATCTTAAAAGTTCTCATTCCAAGGAAATAAATGTGTTATCTATGTATGGCGTAGGTGCTAAATAGACCTAGGGGAATGATCACCCTGCAGTATATACAAATACTGAATCATTAGGTTATACATCTGAAGCTAATATGATGTTATAGGATATCAACGACACCCGAATAAAAAAAAAATAATAATCAAACAACCCAACTTTTTAAAAAGTGGCCAAAAAATTTGAATAGACACGTCGCCAGGGACGGATAGAATGCAAATTAGCACAGGAAAAGATGCTCTGATTCACAGTCATTACAGAAATGTGAATAAAATTCACAATGGAATCACGCTACATGCTTATTAGTATGGCTAAAGCTAAAGAGACAGAGACGATACGCAAATGTGTTATCTGTAATAGCCTTGAACTAGGAAACAACACAAATATCTGTCAGTAGGTGAAGTATCTATCAATAAATAAATGGGGGCATAACCATACAGAATATATGACAATAAAAATAAATGCATTACAGATAAGTATAGGAAGGTAAATGAATCAGAGAATAATTACAAAAAGTCAAAGAAACCGGGCAAAAAGTAGCATATATTTTGTGAACTCTGTATGAAATTCTATACGAACACAAACTTATATCTAGTGGCAGAAAATAGATCACTTATGGTCAGTTGATGAGGTTGACAAGAAAAGTTTATACAGGAGTAAGAAAAATCTTTGGGTGGAGATGGTTATAAGTTCCTTATCTAGACTGTGAAGGTGGGGTCATGGGTGTATACATATATATCTCAGTACTTATCGAATTATACACTTCAAAATAGCTTATTTCATATAGATTACACGTTCATAAAGTTGTTTATAAAGAAAAATATATTTTTTTTAATGTTTGTTTATTTTTGAGAGAGAGACAGAGCATGAGTGGGGGAGGAGCAGAGAGAGAAGGAGACACAGAATCCCAAGCAGGCTCCAGGCTCTGAGCTGTCAGCACAGAGCCAGACATGGGGCTTGAACCCACGAACTGTGAGATCATGACCTGAGCCGAGGTGGGACGTTTAACCGACTGAGTCATCCAGGCGCCCCTAAAGAAAAATATTCTTACAAAAAAGAGAACGTAAAAATATTAGCGAATGAGCATTATTACCTTTACTGAGTTAGAATTCTCAAAGCCGCTTTGTTAAATGGTACTTTTTCAGCGAAATGTTGTAAAGTGTCCTCTTTGGTGTGGAAAAAAAAATCAACTCCTAAGACACATTTCAAGGGATCAGATAACACACTCCACTTATTCCTTCTGTCACATCCTGCTCCACCATTAAACACACATCTACCCAATGAAAGTATAGAAAAGACCGACTACAGTCCAAAAATGCCCTGAAGAATGCCCAGCCTCTTCCCCATCAGCCCACCCCAGTGCACCGATGGAAAAGCTGTTCTGAAAAGTGTATCCTCCACTCAGAAAAACAAACCAGCGTACTGAGGACAAAGCTTGTAGAATTCTAGCAATCAAATGAAAACAAGAAGCTCATTGGAATTAAGCCTATTGAGAAACACCGATACAGCATCCAGGAACCTCTCCTCTTTGCAGGCAAGTGGTGGGATTAAAGCACGTAATTTAACTTCACTAATAAACCCTCAAAAAGGATTTCTGAAAACAGAACAAAATTGATCCTTCCTGTCAGGGCAGAAAGGCCTCTTCCACGTGCTTGAAGGCGCTGAAACATTAGTGAAGGCGATCGGGGTATGCCACCCCCAAAATATGCCACTTTAGCATCAAGGTTTGTCTTTTGTTGTTTTTTTCTTTTTGAGCTAAAGGCAACTGAAAATCAACAGGTGCAGCAAGAACTCTCCCCTCCCCCCCTCTTTTTTGCCTAAAATCAGAGCTTCAATATCCCTTATGAAGGTGCACCTGCTCCCAGACAACCCATCACCAGAGACAGTCAGCACTGAGATGAGTTCACATAAGCAAACCTTACCAAAATAGCTCTTGTCTCCCACCATTTCTCTCATAGATTTCCTAGTCACCTTCCTACGACTTGTCTCTTCAAGCCCGAACCCCCTTTCCTTTGTTAAAAATGGAATGTAAGTTCCCCAGCCACCACTGTCTCACTGATTCTTTGATTTTTCACTTCCTTTCTGTGGACTCTCATCCATAATAAAATATCAATAAAAATTTTATGTCTTTTCTCCCGTTAATCTGTATTCTCTTAGTTTAATTTGCACACCCCCGGGGACAAAGTCAAAGAGGGTAGAGGAAACGATTTTCTTCTCTACTAGAGAGAAAGGAGGAAACGTGCTTTAGTGGTGAGATAAGAATAAACTTGGGAGGTGATCCAATCATTACCTGAGTCACATCAGTCTTATGTCCTTAGCACCCCTCCCTTGGTGTCCTTGTCCTGCCCCTGCTTCTCAAGACACCTGGGAGAGCTGCAGCGTCCAGGAACATAATGTGCTGTCTGCAATGCGAGTCCCATATACAGATGTTGTTTTAGAAACGACTTCCATACTTCCCCTAAAACACGTTCGAGGTAAAGCCATTAAATTCATGTTCTAAGCATGACAGCGGCTCAGCCCACATGGCAGAACCTTGAGAAAGTGCAACACGCCCAGGGACTGCAGGTGTGATATCAATATCCGCCCCAGGATTGTGTCAAAAAGCAGAAAACGCTGCTCTCCCTCGTACTGGCCAAGCAGGAGCAAAATACGTCTTTTGGTGCTTCATTCTTCCCAGTGATGTACTTCCCTGGGAGCCTGCAAGATTTCACCAATATCGTGCTTTCTAAGAGCAATTTCTGCTTTCACTCAAATTTATACCCAACAAAATCTATCTTAAAAAAAAATTTTTTTTAATATTTATTTATTTTTGAGAGACACAGAGAGACAGAGCGTGAGCAGGGGAGGGGCAGAGAGAGAGGGCAACGCAGAATCCGAAGCGGGCTCCAGGCTCTGAGCTGTCAGCACAGAGCCCAACACGGGGCTCGAACTCACAAGCCACAAGATCATGACCTGAGACGAAGTAGGACACTTAACCGACTGAGCCATCCAGGCGCCCCAAAATGATTCTTGCCAGACAGCAATACAGACAAACTTTGTTCAGCACAACTGATTCCTGTCTGAAAGGGACGAGAATCCCCCAAGTGGAGAATTTGAGCTGGGGTTTCCTATGGAACGTTGGCTGGTTTTTTACCGAAAGTTAGTGATCTTTTGTAAGAATTCTCTTTTCCAGCCACTGTAGAGGCTTCTGCTCCCTCCAGTTCTCACCAGTGTTACCGTCCTGCTGGGTCTTTGATTAATGAGCTAATAAAGCCTATGACATGTACTCATGTTACACTGGCTTGAGAGTCCTGGGCTTAAGCTTCGAAAATTGCACTTTAACAAAGAGCAAATGTGAGTCGCAATGCCTGCACCGGTCAGTAAGCTAAGGGCGCGTGGAGAACGGTCACCTGTTCAGATACACACACACAGGAAGACTGGCCCCTTTCAAAAAGTATCTCTGCAATCTTTCCCTGCTTTTATTCTGGTTCATAAGAGCTAAGATTTCACAATATCTGCTAAATATGTTAAGTTTTGGGGCTCCTGGGTGGCTCAGTCAGTTGAGGATCCCACTCTTGATTTCGGCTCAGGTTATGATCCCAGGGTCGTAGGATGAAGCCCCGTGTCGGGCTCTGTGCTAAGCATGGGGCCTGCTTAGGATTCTCTCCCTCTCTTCCTTTGCCCCTCTCCCCTACTCACTCTCTCTCTCTCTCTCATAAAAAATTAAAAATAAATAAATAAGTTGTTTCTCTGTTAAAAACCCACCAGCTCCTATTTGTCCTATGCCATCGTAGTTTTGGACCACGTCCTTTCTCCTACTTAATGCCCAGCACTCTGTGTGTGGGTCTGTTAAGAGGCTCTCATCTGAATCTGAGATGGGTTCTAGAAAGTTAGAACCTACAGTTCCATACTTCCTGAACACTGGGACAGCCTCATGACACCCCATCCCTGCCCTGGCTGTTCCCACTGTCTGCCGGAGAGAGAACCACTCTCCCTTCCCTCTGGTCCTCCCACTTTCCCGGAGCGGCTGGAAGGGAAAGGTTTCTCTTCTTCCCTCCCCGTAGCTGTCCCCCCCCCCCCCCCAAGTCTAACCATCCCTGTTTAAAGGGGCTATTTTGGGGCGCCTGGGTGGCTCAGCCAGTTGAGTGTCTGACTCTTGATTTCAGCTCAGGTCATAATCCCAGGGTTGTGGTTTTGAGCCCCGTGTCAGGCTCTGTGCTGAGAGTATGGAGCCTGCTTGGGATTCCCTCTCTCCTTCTCTCTCTCTGCCCTTCCAGTGCTCTCTCTCTCCCTCTCTCTCTCTAAAATAAAAAAAAAAAATTTTTAATGAAAAAAAAATAAAGGGGCTATTTCCCATACATTCAGTTTCATTGCAATTACTCTGGTGGATACCAACACCATCCCACTTTCAAAAAGAACTAATCAAATATCTTACCTGCTGGATGGGGATCCATCCTGCTATTAGGAAAGCTGAGACAAGAGCGATTTTGTAAACGTCCTGGTGAAGTTTACACCTGTAAACAATTTTCTGTCCCTGCACTGCTCGGTCCTTGTCGATCTGTGAAACTGAGTTTTAAATTAACAAAGACTCCTGGTTGTTCGAGTCAAAGGATGTATCCTACTTAGTACTGTGCACCAGAACATGTGCTGAACTTGGTCTGGAGATGAACAAGGCATCCCAGCAGCACCCAAGAAGGCCCTGTCCAACGGGGTTCACAGACATACACGCAGAACACAGAGGGTCTGGCTCATAAGTATTAGAGAGGTACAGACCAGGTGAAAATAGGGCACGATCGGCGAGAAGCACTTCCAAGGCTTTCAAGGGGCGTGAAATTTTAAGTGGGCTTCCTGCAATTGATTAAAATAGGGCAAGTCAGGGGCACTTGGGTGGCTCAGTCGGTTAAGCGGCTGGCTTCAGCTCAGGTCATAAACTCAGGTCATGGGTTTGAGCCCTGGGTCAGGCTCTGTGCTGACAGCTCAGAGCCTGGAACCTGCTTCGGATTCTGTGTCTCCCTCTCTCTGCCCCTCCCCTGCTCATGCTCTGTTCTCTCTCTCTCTCTCAAAAATAAACATTAACAATTTTTTTTCTTAATTAGGGCAAGTCAAAATCAGCATGGGAAGAAAGGATACCCAGGTGAGGAAGCAACCTGTTCAAGAAGGAACAGCCTGTTTCTTTTCCGTGCCCCTAAAAATGTCACCATCACTGGCAGTCATTACTTAGATATGATATTACTCGAAAGACTTATTTTTACCAAAAAAAAAAATTTTTTAAGGTAGACTGAGGCTCTACTTATTTTTTTTAATTTTTTTTTAATGTTTTTATTTCTTTTTGAGACAGAGACAGAGCATGAGCAGGGGAGGGGCAGAGAGAGAGGGAGACCCAGAATCCGAAGCAGGCTCCAGGCTCTGAGCTGTCAGCACAGAGCCCGATGCGGGGCTCAAACTCATGAACTGTGAGATCGTGACCTGAGCCAAAGTCGGAAGCTCAACCAACTGAGCCACCCAGGCGCCCCTGAGGCTCTATTTAAATTAGATTCCCTCAAGCACGGTATCACCTTTTGATTTTGATTACAAGGAGCATTTTCAAATGGGGGCCTGTTTAAAGACACACAATAAAAACAACGATTTCTCTGATTTCCAAGCAACCTTCTCTCTCCTCCCGGCCTCCCCCCAAGCCCATCACCATCTGAGAAATGTCACCCACGGCCACGAGAGCCGGAACAGGAGGCCTAGCCGTGCGCCCCCGGGGAAGGCACCCAGGGGAAGCAGCAGATCTCCTACCTCTCAAAGACACGCGTGGAACATTCGGCATTCTCTCGCACCTTCTCAAATTGCTTCCCAAATCCCGAATCGCCCATAATAATGAAAATTCCAGAGGTCACCCAGAACCAGATCGAAAGCCAAAAGCCGAAAGAAATAGCCTGCAGTCCCAGTCAGACCACGGACTGTAACCTTGGCCTTTGGCGGGTGGGATGAGAATGTTTGGGCAGGTGCAGATCGGAAGCTCTGGCGGAGAGGCTGTGGACGTAACACGGGGCGCCATCAGAGAAAACCGGGTTCCAGCCCTACCTGGGAAGCTATAGGAGAGGTGGGTGACCAGAGGAGGTCGCCAAGAAAGGGGTGCGTCAAGAGACAACAGGAGAGCGCTTGGGAGGCAGGGCGCAAGCACAAGGTATTTCGCTGTTTCTAGAAGGGCAGGGGACAGAAAGGCTGTTGAGAAGGGCAGCTGGGGAAGGCCGGTGGGAGAATACGGGACCGGCAAGACCCTGGGAGACTGACTCTCCACGGGCACCATGGCCAGAGCATATGTGAACGTTGAACTCTGACCACAAACCTGCAGTCACCGCCAGGAGGCCAACCCTTTGTCTCTAAGAACTGGCCCAGCAATGGAGCCGGACTTGTAACTCCGTATACACCGCGGGAAGCCAAACAATAACTTCTGAAACGATGAGGCCAAAATGGCCAGGACTTAACTGATAACTGCCAGCTTTCCTAGCTCGGGTCCTACTTTCCAGCTTAGGACCAGCCGGAGACAGCCAAATGCGCTCCCCGAACACCCATCCCCAGGATGCGCCCCTGCCGGTTAGCCGCCTCCAGCTTCCCCCAGCCCACTGCTTCTGCCCAGGGCACACCCGAACCTTCCTTTTCGTCCCACTAGAAAGTTTTCCCACTCCGCCCTTCTGCCTCTGAGTCTGTGCCAGACGCAAGCGATGGTGGCTGACTCCCTTGCTTTCTCGAGCTCAGGATCGACAGCTTCTCCTCGTTTTGACGGTGTTCGTTTGCATCCACAGCATGATGGGCAGATGTTTCTAGGAGGCAAGAGTGTTTAACCGGGTGCATCACTAGGGGTGGGCTGAGGCAGAAATGTGCTTGGCAGAGGAGGGCCATCGGTGACCGTGTCACTTCCCAGGAGTGCTGGGACACAAGCCAGATTTGAGTAAGGTGAAGAATTAAGAGGGGGTGAGAAAGGGGTGCCCGGGAGGCTCGGTCGGCTGAGCAGCTGACTCTTGGTTTCTGCTCAGGTCATGCTCTCAACGGCGTGTGGGTTCGAGCCCTGCATCGGGCTCTGCGCTGACAGTGCGAAGCCTGCTCGGGATTCTCTCTCTCCCTCTCGCTCCGTCCCTCCGCCACACGCGCTGTCTCTGTCTCTCTCAAAATAAATAAATAGAAAAAAAAAAAACCAATCCGAGGGCGTGAGGAAGCTGCCCCAGCAAACACGGGCGATTATTTCGTAAAAATTCTACTGAGACAGAGGAAGAGAATTTGGACAGGAAAGGAGTGGAAATATACGGTTTTATGATGGACTTTTTATTTTTTTTATTTTTAAAAAAAATTTTTTTTTAATGTTTATTTATTTTTGAGACAGAGGGAGACAGAACATGAGTTGGGGAGGGGCATAGAGAGAGGGAGACACAGAATCCGAAACAGGCTCCGGGCTCTGAGCTGTCAGCACAGAGCCCGACGCGGGGCTCGAACCCACGAACCACGAGATCATGACCTGAGCCGAAGTCGGACGCTCAACCGACTGGGCCACCCAGGCGCCCCTATAATGGACTTTTTAAAAAGATCCTGGAACATGTCTGTTGTGCTGGGAAGAACCCAGTTTACAGAGGAGCCTCAGTGACGCCAGAAAGAGTGCAACTGATCGGAGACAGGAAGTCAAGAGGCAGCCAGTGGGCAGGAGACTGAGAGCAGGGGTGCCAGGCAAGGCCTGTCTTCGACAGGAGGAGGGGACTTTATCCCCTGAAGGGACAGAAGAGGCATGCAGTTGGCAGGAAGTAGGTGGCTCGTGGAGGGAAGAGAGAATCCTTCCAAAGGCTTCTACTTTCTTCATTAGGTAGGAAGTAAAGCCACCACCAGCTGAGGGGAAGGGAGGGTCGTCGGGGGGGAGGGGGGGGGAACTGTCCCAATCACTGAGCAAGCAGCCTGCGGGGAAGTGTCACATGTCTGCGTCTCGTGAGGGACCAAAATTTCAAAGTGAGTCTGGCGAGTCCAGTGACTAGATGTGCTCCTGCTGTTGTGTTCACAGGAAGGCTTCCGCTGGTGTCGGGTGGGGTTCGGTCTAGAAGGATCTGCACTGTGGAGGGTCTGTGCGTGGCGCCTGTCACAGGCTGGAGTCTGACCCGAACGAGGAGGAAACTCAAGGCAAGAATTGGCAGAAACCAGCCGCGAAGGGCTGCCTCTGGCTTCCCAGTGACCTAGGAAAACGTGGGGTGGGCTGCTGAATTGAGCTGGAGGGACAGAAAGTCTGGACTGTTGTTGAATAAGGAGGCATCGGTGGTCACAGCTCCAAGGGGGGGACACACGGGAAGCTGGCAGAGGTGAGCAAATCCGAGGATGGGGAAGTGCACAGCCACAAACACCTGCGAGTGTAGAACACCACCAGCTGTGTAGCACGTGTCGGCTGGCCTCAGCTTCCCAAACTCGGGGGTGCGGGAAACGTTACGGCATCTTGCGTGTTTTTATTTTCGGTAAATCCGCTCAGGTGACATTCCAGGCTCCGGCGGCAGGCAGATGAAACCCTCATCGTTCTCGTCCCTCCTGGATCCAGGGTCACACCAAGTCTCCAGCGGCCCCTGTGCGGGGTCCCGACGAGTCCCGTCCACACGCAGCCCCCGCAGGTGCACAGGCCACCCTCCTTTTGAGACCTTGTCACCTTCTTGGGCACTGCTGTCTCCTGCCCCTCTTTCTCTCTTGCCCTCAAACAAACCAGAATCGCTCTTGGAGACTGGCGTCAGGCTTCTTGTCTTGGAGGAAGCCCGGTGGAGAGCCACAGGCAAGGAATTACGGAGCTGGGTGGCAAGAATAAAATGAGAGAGGAGGGGGACGATGTGGGCGGAAGAAGCAAGATTTAATGTTTCCATAAATTATTCTGGGAGAATTCCAAAATTATTCTCGGTGTTTGTGATGGTATCTGCCATATTCTGAGTATAGTAAGCATATTCCAAAATGTAAATTGACATCTGTTGAAATAAGCGAGTAAGTGCGTCTCAAGTCTCATTATGACTTTTCAGATGCCTGTACAAAAATCTGAGCACACAATGGCGACATAATCAAATATTACTATTTATTTTATTTATTCATTATTTTTGGTTCAAAAGTCGTTAGAGGGTAATTGTCTTTCCTACCGACAAATTAACAGAAGAAAACAAAAAGGAAAATGTGATTCACTTTAAGCTTGCATTTCACTTTAGGATTTAGAGGTAATTACAACGTATCCATTCAATCAAAGGGAGCCCCCCACCAAGGGCGGGGCAGGGGGGGGGAGTGGGTAAGGGAACAGGCAGCAGCATGGTAATTACAAAAACAAAAGCTATTCTCGTGGTGGTGTTTTTATTGGACTGAATAAAAATCCACGAAACCTAGAAACTGAAAGGCAATTTCATTCACAGGAGGTGTCCGACTCCCCCTGTCCCCATCTTCATAGATTCCTGGGGTTAAAAATCCTTCTTTCCCGTCCTTTATACAGAATTAGGCTAAAACTGTGAATAAAAAGCCTGCTGTCAGTACTCGATTGTGGATTGCACCTCTAAAAGGGGTTCCTTTGCGACTCCGTCTGAGCGCTGCCCTGTCCCCCAGCAGTGGTTTGGGGGGATTCTGGAAGCCGCCAGGAGCTCCGGGAGATCCTGCCTACCGCACGTCCCGGGACCAGATTCGTGACAGGTGAACAGATTATAACTACAGGGGTTTAAGCTGTGCCCCCGCTATCCTGGAAAATAAAACCAAACATTGTAAAAATGCATATGGCACAACATTGGAGAGAGGCTTTGCAGAGGAGGTCAAGGGTGCTACCAGGGCCCCTGAGCAGGGAGGAGTCTGGCAGAACCAGTCTGAGCCCTACAGACTCCCGGTCCCATTCTGCCTGTGCTGCTTACAATCGCCAAGTGAAACTCTTGGAAACTTAGCTTCCTTTTTATTGGAAGAATTTTAAGCACAGAGAACAATCTACATTTTCCCTTGATTGAACACATACTTTGTGTTCACCTCTAATCCCACTGATCATTGGTTCATGTGTTGGTCTGATTTTATTAACTTGATTTTATTTATTTGAATAGATCTGTTAACAAATTATATTTCAATGAGTATTAAAATATTCACATAGGGACACCTGGGCGGCTCAGTTTGGTTGAGCGTTTGACTCTCGGTTTTGGCTCAGGTCATGATCTAGTGGTTCACGGGATCGAGCTCCACATCGGGCTCTGTGCTGACGGCTCAGAGCTTGGTTGGGGTTCTCTCTATCCTCTTTCTCTGCCCCTCCCTCTACATGCTCACTCTCTGTCTCTTTCTCTCTCTCTCTCTCAAAATAAATAAACATTTAAAAATTTTAATATTCATATAAAAATAATAAAGGTAACAAATACTTGTGATGCTGCCCAGAACCCCAAAAGTAAAATAGCTGCCAATGTATTTTTCCCTCATAATGCCCCCCTTTTATCAATAGAGACACCTGTCTAAATAACTTATTGTTGGTTCGTAACTCTCCTGGGAGCCGGTGTAATCTGAGCCTGACTCCTCTACACAGAGGGCAGGGAGAAACCAAAGAAAGAGGCAAGTTACTCTAGTTGGAAGGTGGCAGCTTTAAAAAGCAAAGGGAACTTACATACAAGGCTTGTCTTGGGCAGAAGTGGGATGAATGGGGGCACCTGGGTGGCTCACCTGGTTAAGCATCCGACTTCAGCTCAGGTCATGATCTCATGGTTCGTGGGTTCGAGCCCCGTGGCTGACAGCTTAGAGCCTGGAGCCTCCTTTGGATTCTGTGTCTCCCTCTCCCTCTGCCTCTCTCTCTCTCTCTCTCGAAAATAAACAAACATTAAAAAAAAGAAGTGGGATGAATGGATCCCCAAATCTTAAACATTTACGAAGGGACCCTCACTGGGTTCAGTCACATATACCATGCAGGTGTTCTCAACACCACATCGCTGTCTCAAGGCCATGTCCTCGGAGCCTCTGGGAGTGGGAAAGGCAAGCAGAACCCACATTCCAAGGGCGGAGAGGGGTGAGGAGCCTCCGACTGCCAGCGTCCAGCTCACAGGTCAGGCAGCAGGCACGTCTTTTCGATGACGATGTTTCCCAACGCTTATTCTTTGACTGCGTTTGCTCTTGAACTCTCTCAAAAGGATATTATAATGAATGTTGTCTGACTTTTTTCACTCAGCAATATTTTATTATGTTCTCTCCGCATCGTCCTGCAGAACTGTAGCACATTTATTTTCACAGGTGTGTCAATATCCATCATGAGGAGATCTACAATCTGATGATCCATGTGCATCCAGGCATTCGGGTGATGTCACTCTTTTTCTTATCGCAAACCTTCCTTTATATCTCTTCGTTTTGCTTGCATACCTAGGAATCGTTAGCGTCAAAGGTGTAATAAAGAGTCTGGCCCCATTTTTTGACGTTTGAGGCTTTCACGTCTCACTCGTGCCTCTTCCCCTCTGTGCCCCTATCTGGACAAGCCGATAAGACATGCCAATTCCCCTCCTTTGGCGCGGGTGAGAGATCTGGGCCACGAGCTAGGATCTCCATCTGAACCCCAGCCCTGAGCCCTAACCATCATAAAACCTCCAAGCCGGTTTTGGACCAGCTTGGGAAGTCTTCCTTGCTTTCCCCGAAAGTCTCACATAGAAGTATAAACCTTTTCATACCCTCTTGGGGGTGGTGGTGGTGTGTGTGTGTGTGTGTGTGTGTGCATCATCATTTTTGACAACAGAACCAAACTTTGGGTGGAAATCCATCCCGTTTCTGCAGATGACTGAACACAGCCCATGCTGCAACAGAATATCTAGACAGCGGTCACCACCGCTTGGGGACTTTACCCTCTTGTCCGGCTGTGCTGAGCTGCTCGGTTGCCTCCCGGCAAGCGTGCTTTTTGCCCGGAGCCGCTGCTCGCTGGCAACATTCCCCTTAGCGCGGTACTGGTTTGTCCTGCCTTTGCTGAGTCCTCCCGAGCCTCTGTTACAGATTTAACTGAAGTCAGTCAGAGCTTTCAACAGACACTTGGGGACAGGAGTCACGGTCCTGAGCCTGGACTGGAGGTGGCAATTGCAACACTCCCAGAAGCCAGTGGCTTCACTAGGTCCTTCCCTTTCCTGCTATTGGCTATGTCTAATCCTGATCCTCAGGGTTAGAGGATCAGGCACCCCATGTGGTACAGCGTAGGAGTTCATGAAACCATCATCATGGTGTGACGCTGATTTGAGGGTCTCTGGAGGAAGAAACTTATAAGAAGCAGGGTTTATGCCCCGAAGCATGGAAAGAAACAAAGAAAGAAAGAAGGAAAGAAAGAAAGAAAGAAAGAAAGAAAGAAAGAAGGAAAGAAGAAAGGAAAGAAAGAAAGAAAGAAGTAAGGAAAGAAAGAAAGAAAGAAAGAAAGAAAGAAAGAAAGAAAGAAAAGAAAGAAAGAAGGAAGGAAAGAAAGAAGGAAGGAAGGAAGGAAAGAAAGAAAGAAAGAAGGAAGGAAAGAAAGAAAGAAGGAAAGAAAGAAGGAAAGAAGGAAAGAAGGAAGGAAGGAAAGAAAGAAAGAAAGAAAGAAGGAAAGAAAGAAAGAAAGGAGAGAAAGAAAGAAAGAAGGAAAGAAAGAAAGAAAGAAAGAAAGGAGAGAAAGAAAGAAAGAAGGAAGGAAGGAAAGAAAGAAGGAAAGAAGGAAGGAAAGAAAGAAAGAAGGAAAGAAAGAAGGAAAGAAAGAAAGAAAGAGAGAAAGAAAGAGAGAAGGAAAGAAAGAGAGAAAGAAAGAAAGAAAGAAGGAAAGAAGGAAAGAAAGAAAGAAAGAAAGAAAGAAAGAAAGAAAGGAAAAAAGGGGAGGGGAGGGGGGAGGAAGGTAGAGAGAAAGGAGGGAGTGGGAAGGGAAAAAAGGAAGGAAGGAAGGGGGAGAGAGGGAGGAAAAGAGAGAAGGAGAAAAAGAAAGAAACCTGGATGCAGAGGGAAGAAACAAAAGAACTAACACAGAAGTCCACAATTTGGCCCAATTGGAAACCCAAAACATACTGGAAGGATTCATACAGTAAATAGATTCATAAATGCTGATCGGGGCCCTTGGTCGACTCAGTGGGTTAAGCGTCCAACTTCAGCTCAGGGCAAGATCTCACGGTTCATGAGTCTGAGCCCCGTGTGGGGCTCTCTGCTGTCAGCACAGGGGAGCCTGCTTCGGATCCTCTGACACCCCCCCCCCCCCGCCCCTCCTCTGCTCTCATTCTCTCAAAAATAAAAATAAAAAACAGTGAAAACGACAACAAAAAGTTGTACCCTTTGACCGACATGCCCCCCCATTTCCCTCACCCACATCTGCAAACCACCATTCTGCTATTTCTGTGACTTTGATTTTTTTTAGATTCCACATGAACAGGAAATCATACAGTGTTTGCCTTTCTGCGCTGACTTACTGCACTTAGCATAATGCCCCCAAGGTCTATGCGTGTTGGTACAAGAGGCAGGATTTCCTCTGGGTCATTGTGGTTGGTTTGTTTTTTGTTTTCAATATTGTCTGATCTTTGCTTTTGTTGCTTGCAAGCTCATCAGGTTTTTTTCCTGCAGAACTTCCTTCAGTACTTTGTCTTTTTATTTCCATATCCATTTTGCAGTCTTATTACCAAGTTATTTGAAGAATCCTACGAAATTTTCTTGAAGTTGCCCCAAACCCACGGATCAGTTTAGGAGAACTGACATCATAAAAACATGAGACTTCGTATCTGTGAGCATGGGCTTACCTTCACCATTAAGTTTTACACATACTTCACTCAATTTTTTACTGTTTTCCACATTCAAGGTGGGTGGCCCAGTATTGCTGGACTTCTTCCCAGGTGCTTTCTTTTATTTTAAGTTTATTTTTTATTTATTTTGAGAGAGAGAGAGAGAGAGAAAGCACAAGTGGGGGAGGGGCAGAGAGAGAGAGGGAAAGAGATAAGAGATAATGACAACCGGCTCGGTGCCCAACACAGGGCTCGAACTCACAAACCACAAGATCATGACCTAAACTGAAAACGAGAGTCAGACGCTTAACCAGCTGAGCCCCCCAGGCCCCCCCCCAGCAGGTGCTAATTTTAGTTGTAAATAGTGGATCACTCAAAACACCACGTGTTCTCATCCTTACTGCCGTATAGAAACGCCATTGATATATACGTATTAATCACATACTCTATTTCTACCAACTCTGTTTTTTCAATCTTAATATTTTCAACTCTGAAGCACCTACTTTACATGGCTCTTACAAAACTAAAGTGAAGATGGGGCGCCCAGGTGGCTCCGTGGGTTAAGCTCCAACTTCGGCTCAGGTCATGATCTCTCAATTCCTGAGTTCTAGCCCCATGCCGGGCCCTGTGCTGACAGCTCAGAGCCTGGAGCCTGCTTCGGATTCTGTGTCTCCCTCTCTCTCTGCTCCTCCCCCGCTCGTGCTCTTTCTCTCTCTCTCTCAAATATAAATAAACATTGAAAAAAAAGTTAAAACTAGAGTGAAGACAACCGGTATAAATTCTGTAGCTTTGTAGGGGTCCTGGATTAAATCTTAGTTTGCATGGCCTTTCCTTCTCTCAGAGACCCGCCCCTCGGTTAATGCCGAATGGGTTTAGGAATCCAGGGCTCTGGAAAGACTCTCAATGAAGTATTCTTTCTTCCAAGGCGAGAAAAAGTACAGCGGAAAGTGTGTGCCCTATTGCCTATGACCCTCATATCCTGTAGGGTTAGGTGAACTTCAGAAGTCTTTGTCCCTGAGCGATGTACTTTGGACGGCCCCAAACCAGGTGAGCCTGTGCGAGCAGCCAGTCCCAAACCCCACAGTGACTTCAGGGGAACAGCTTTCTCCTGCAGCTCGGCAGCTCGGCCTCACGCACTGTCCCACCCACACTTGCCGACAATGACTGTTTGCACCGTGTCCTTATCCCATTATTTCACACTCATGAAACACATAAAGCAACCAAAAAATCAAGAGAGTGCATAAATGAAAAAGCTGTTACTTTGTCATAATAGATTTCTCGGAACCAAAGCAAGAGAACAATAAAAGGAACAGTTTTACTTCAGTGTTAGGTTTCTTACAAAGAAATTCCGGGGGCGCCTGGGTGGCTCAGTTGGTTAAGCGTCTGACTTCAGCGCAGGTCATGATCTCGCGGTTTGTGGGTTCCAGCCCCGCGTCGGGCTCTGTGCCGACAGCTCGGAGCCTGGAGCCTGCTTCAGATTCTGTGCCTCCCTCTCTCTCTGCCCCTCCCCTGCTCATGCTCTGTCTCTCTCTGTCTCAAAAATAAATAAAACATTAAAAAAAAATTTTTTAAAGAAATTCTGCATTACTGGATGTGAGGATAAATTGCATAAAAGTGAGGCATAAGTCAGAGTACAAGGGTGAGATTTTAGGAGTTACACCCTCAAATTTGTCTAATTCATCATATGGATATTGAAGACCAGAATATAGATTTTTTTTCATTATTTTGAAACTATTCTTTCTTCCAAAGCTAAACTTATTGATCATAATGTCAGTATCTTCAGTATAACAGTCAGTTAACTATAGATTATTAATAAATAGGAATTATTTTGTTGATTAAGATCCATGGTTAACAGGGTGTCTTCCCAAAGAAAGTCCTTCCTCACATGTGAAAATATGAATGGTCATTCCTCTGTAAATATTATATTAGGAATCAGTATTATTGAAATTAATAAAAGTTAATATGGAATTGGTTGGCTTTCAAAGGCTAGTGATACTAAAAAATATTTTCAAACTACGGAGATAGTTTTAATTAAACAAACAGAAAAACACTGCTTTACCTCATGTAGAAACAATTCAAAGAAAAGCTGTTTTTCCGAAGGTTATTTATTCATAAGAGTGAGAGAATGAGAGAGTGAGAGAGAGAGAGAGAGAGAGAGAGAGAGAGAGACTGCACGAGCAAATGCGTGCACGAATGGGGGAGAGGCAGAGAGACAGGAAGAGAGAGAATCCCAAGCAGACTCCACTCCCAATGGGGGGCTCGATCTCACAACACTGAGATCATGACTTGAGCCGAAATCTATAGTCAGACGCTTAACTGACTGAGCCACCCGGGCTCCCCCAAAGAACAGCTTTTTATATTACATTCAAAACTTTAATTATAAATACCAGTTTGTTATCTATTTCTACAATTATCATATAATATATATGTACGTATTTTTTTTTATTTTTCAGAAATAGAGTGACACTCTAGAATTTCAAGAATCCAATGAAGTTCCATCAATCTAAGATTGTACCATTTTGGGCAATGAACACATTTGCCAATGTGCAAGGCGGTAAGACACTTTTCGTAGCTCTTCTTGTCACCATTTTCCTTCTCAAAAAAAAAAAAACAAGTCTTTAGCTTATTGTCTATTTTTCTACATTGAAAATACATATACAAGAAATAGCATGTATATAAATATGTATGTGTATATTTATATATATTTTTATATATATATAAATATATATATATTTATATACATATAAAAATATATATATATAGAACACATTTATTGCACCTGATGAACCAATATTAACACATTATTGTTGCCATGGTTGACATTAGGGTTCATTCTTTGTGCTGTGTATTCTATAGGCTTGACACACGTCCACCATGACAAACACAGGATACTTCCATTGCCTTCCAGCCCCTACGCCTCACCCCTGCAACCACTGATTCTTCCACCAGCTTTTCCCAGAATGCCCTAGAGTTGAAATCATTCGCTACGGGGCCTCTTCAGATGGTTTCTTATACTTTGTAATATGCTTTTAAGTTTCCTCCTCCGTGTGTTTTTGTGACCTACCCGCTCATGTCTTTAGTCTGCTGACTCACATCCCATCGCCTGGATGTGTATGTGTCCACTTACCCGCCGAGGGCATCGCGACTGCTTCCGAGTTTGACAAGTATAAATAAAGCTGTTATAAGCATTCACGTGCAGGTTTTGTGCACCAGAAGGCCTTCCACACCTTTGGGTACAATTGCTGGGTGATATGGTAAGCGTATGTGGATTTTGTAAGAAATTGCCAAACTGTCTTCCCTAGAGGTGGCACCATTTTGCATTCCCACCAGCCGTAAGCGAGAGCTCTTGCTCCGCAAGAACGTGCGGTGTCATCAGGGTTCTGGATTTTACACAATTCTGTTAGGTGTGTGGTGACATCTCACCGCTGATTTAATTTACAATCCCCTAGTGACATACGATGTTAAGCATCTTGTCATAAGCTTATTTGTCATCTGTGTATCTTCTCTAGTGAGGTGTCTCTTCAGATTCTTTTTTTCGCCCAGTTTTAATCGGTTGTTGAGGGTTAAAGATTGTTTGTATATTTGGGGGGGCACCTGCGTGCCTCAGACGGTTAGGCATCCAAGTCTTGGTTTCCGGCTCAGGTCGTGACCTCATGGTTTGTGAGTTGGAGCCCACTGTCTGTGCTGACAGTGCGGAGCCTGCTTGGGATTCTCTCTCTCCCTCTCTCTCTCTGTGCCTGTCCTGCTCGTGCTCGCTCGCTCTCTTTCTCTCTCTCTCTCTCTGCCCCTCCTCTGCTTATGCTCACTCTCTCTCCCTTTGAAAACAAATAAATAAATTTTTTAAAATGTTGTAAAAAAAGATTCTTCCTATATTTTGGATATCAATCCTTTATCGGGCACATGTTTTCGCAAATATTTTTTCCCAGACTATGGCTTGACTTTTCATTCTATTAACAGTGTCTTTTCTCAGAGCAGGAGTACTCAATGTTCGTAAAGTTCCATTGCATTTTATATTGAATTCTTGGATCTGTTTTTTAAAATATTAATTTATTTATTTTTGAGAGAGAGAGAGAGAGAGAGAGAGAGCGCAAGGAGGGGCAGAGAGAGAGAAGAGAGAAGGAATCCTAAGCAGGCTCCACACTGTCAGCACAGAGCCCCACGCGGGGCTTGATCCCACACACCATGAGATCATGACCTGAGCTAAATCAAGAGTCGGATGTTTAACTGAGCCCCCCAGGCACCCCCATGAGTCAATATATGTGAAAGGTGTGAAGTTTTTGTCTACATCTCTTTCTTGCATGGCGATATCCATTTGCTCAGCACCAAAGCTCACACAGGGAAATGGACAGTCTGTCTAGCCCTCTACCTATTCAAGAATTTGAATCAATACTTAGTATCTGACAAACAGAAAACACGAGGGCCAGATGGGTTCGTTGGTGAGTTTTACCAAACATTTTAGGGGAAAAAATTACGCTTATTTTCTAAAATCTTTTCCAAAAACATAGAACAAAAATGCATACGTCTTAATATATTTTATGAGGTCAGTATCACCCTAGTATCGAAAACACAGAGGGGTGCTTGCGTGGCTCAGTCGGTTAAGCGCTCAACACTTGACTTTGGCTCAGGTCGTGATCCCAGGGTCATGAGATTGAGTCCTGCATCGGGCTCTGCGCTGAGTGTGGAGCCTGCTGAAGATTCTCTCTGTTCCTCTCCCTCTGCCCCTCCCCCACTTGTACCCACATGTGCACTCTCTCTCTCTCTTTTTTTTTTAATGTTTATTTATTTTTGAGACAGAGACAGACAGAGCATGAACAGGGGAGGGTCAGAGAGAGGGAGACACAGAATCCAAAACAGGCTCCAGGCTCTGAGCGGTCAGCACAGAGCCCGACGCGGGGTTCGAACTCACGGACCGTGAGATCGTGACCTGAGCCGAAGTCGGACGCTTAACCGACTGAGCCACCCGAGTGCCCCTCACTCTCTCTTTCTTTTAAAAAAAAATACATAAAGTCTTACAACACAAGAAAAATTTGGACAGATATCTTTAATGGATATGGACACCAAAGTCCTCAATAAACTGGTAGTAAATCATATCCAACGAGATATGAAAAGAATTCTATACCAGGCCCAAGAGGGATTTATTCCAGGTATGCAAGACTGGTTCAATGTTAGAAAGCCAATTAGTGAAATTTGTCATCTCAACAGGCTAAAGCAGAAAAACGATATGATCACATCAGAAGATGTAGAAAGAGAATCTGACAAAACGCATCATTTATTCACAGCGAAAACTTGCAGCAACGTAGAAATAGAACTATTGCAATTTGGTAACGAGCAATTTACCAAAAGTCCGCATCAAACATAATCCTTACTGGTAACAAACTAGATGCCTCCCGCTAAGGTCAGGGACAAGGCAACCACTTCCCCTGTCGCCCCTCCTTTTCAACCTTGTCTGGAAGTCACAGCCAATACAACTAGAAAGAAAAGGGCATAAAACGTAAATAGATTGGAAGGGGAGAAATAAACTGTCTTCGTTCCCAGATGACAAGATCATCTATGCAGAAAATCTTATAGAATCAACAAAAAATTCTGGTAACCCAAAAACACTTACGGCAAGATTGCAGGATATATTTTCACATACAAAAGTTGATTGCTTTCCTATATACCAGCATTGTATGCTTGGGCTTTAAATTAAAAACACGATATCATTTACATTAGCACCAAAAGAATGAAATAGCTGGGCATAAATCTAACAAACTAGGTACAAGATATACATGATTAAAAGCCACACACCTCTGATAAAGGAACAAAAGGGTATTTAAATACATGGAGAGAGAGTTCATTCTCCTTTTATAGGAAGATCAAAAATTGTTAAGGTGTCATATCTTCCCTACTTGATCTATCGACTCAATGAATCCAAATCAAAACCGCGGCAAGTTATTTTCTGGATATTGACAAACGTATTCCAAAGTTCATAAAAAAACAGAGTAGCCAACATAATATTGAGGGAGAAGAACAAGGCTGGAGGCTTGCCACCACCCATCATCAACACTTACTATAAAATTACAGTAATTAAGGCCACATGGTATTGGCAAAAGAAGAGACAAATAGATCAATGGAACTGAATAGAGATCCCAGAAATAGAACCATACAAATACAGTCAACTGATCTTTGACAAAGGAGCAAAGGCAATTCTGCCTTTCACAAAAATTAACTCAAAAAGGATCACAGACCTAAATGTAACACACAAAGCTCTTTAACAGAGGAGAAAAATCTAGGTCACCCAGGGCCGGGCAATGACTTCTTTAGACACAATACTAAAAGCACAATTCTCGAATGAAAAAAATTGATAACTTGGATTTCACTAAATTAAAAACTTCCGGGAAACCACAGACTAGTGGGAATGCAAAATGGTACAGCCACTTTGACGTGTGTTGTTTTTTTTTAATTTTTTATTTTTGAGACAGAGAGAGACAGAGCATGAACGGGGGAGGGTCAGAGAGAGAGGGAGACCACAGAATCCGGAACAGGTTCCAGGCTCTGAGCTGTCAGCGCAGAGCCCGACGCGGGGCTCCAACTCACAAACTGTGAGATCATGACCTGAGCCGAAGCCGGACGCTTAATCGACTGAGCCACCCAGGCGCCCCGAAATGGTACAGCCACTTTGGAAGACGGTTTGTCAGTTTCTTACAAAATTAAACATATTCCAATTATACGATCCACCAATCACACTCCTCTGTATGTACCTTCCGTAGATGAATGGATAAACCAATGTGTTATATTCAGACAACAGAATCCTCTTCCACAATAAAAAAAAAAAAAAAAGAGCATCAAGTGAGAAAAAAAAAGACATAGAGGAACCCTAAAAGCATATTGCTAAGTGTACGAAGCCTGTCTGAAAAGGCTACATATTATATTCTTCCAGCCATATGGCATTGCAGAAAAAAGCAAAACTATGAAGACAGTAAAAAGATCAGTGGTTTCCAGGGGCTAAGAGCAAGGGAAGGAGGGATGAACAGATAGATTGCAAAAATTTTTAGGACAAACTACTCTGGGGGCGCCTGGCTGGCTCGGTCGGTTAAGCATCCGAGTCTTGGTGGTCAGCTCAGGTCATGATCTCACGGTCCATGGGCTCGAGCCAGAAGTCGGGCTTTTCACTGGCAGCCTAGAGCCTGGTTGGGATTCTATCTCTCTCCCTCTGCCCTTTCCCTGCTCTCTCTCTCTCTCTCTCAAAATAACTAAATAAGCATTTTTTTTTTAAAAAAGAAACTACGCTGTATGAGACTGCAATGGTGAACACATGACGTTATACATTTGTCAAAACCCATAGAATGTACAACACAAAGAATGAACCCTGATGTAAATTTCAATTAACAATAGTGTTTCAGTATTGACTCATCAGTTGTAACAAACGTACCACTAATACAACACGTTAGTAACAGAGAAAAGGGGACGAGGGTGTTGCAAGGCTGAAGCGAGTATATGGGAACTCTGTCCATTCTGCTCAATATTTCTATAAACCCAAAACTGCTCAAGAAATAAAATTCTTAAATTCAAATAATAGTGGCAGAGAGTTGGAGATTTATATCAAAGTGCTGATTCATGAAGGTTTTGGAGGCTTGAACAAAGTGAACTAGTGGGGGCTTAGGCTTGGGGACTTGAGATGGTAGGGTGATCACCCAAGGGTACGGGATTCCTTTCTGGGGTGATGAATATGTCCCAAAATTAACGGTGGGGTTAGTTGCAAACTCTGGGAATGTGCCAGAAACTACCGAATTGTGCACTGTAAGTGGTACACTGGACGATATGTGAATTATACCTCAATACAGCTGGTAAAATAAATTGAAAGTCCTAGATCTATGTTACAAAGTTCAACGAACAGCATTTAATAGTTTGCCTCTTGCCACAGTGCATGTTCTAAGGTCTTAACATCTGCCTTCTTACCAGAAAGTCAATAATGTTTAAAAGTATAAAACTCCAGAGTGAACATCAATGTTTTACAGATTTCAGTGAAGGTTTCGAGAATCACAGGTGTAAGAGGCAAGAGCCCTTAAAACATTTTCCTTCCTCTCCTTCCCTTTCCTTCCCCGGACTGTTAGAACCAGATTTTCAAATGTCATTATTGATGACGTGGAAATTGTTTACAATGTTAATTTGGGGTGAAGTTTTGAGCATTTGTTTTTGCAGAGAAACAATTACTGTATCCCCACCCCCCACACACGGGCAGAGAGCACATCCTCCTTCATCAGGCTACCAGCTCAGCCCGGGGCCCCCCTTCAAAGAAGGGAGTACAAAAGATAGAGCCAGCACAAACATCCATTATTGCCATCAGCTCAGTAACAGCGGTGGCTTTGTCATCAGAAGTAATGGGAAGAATGAAAAAGGAGATGATCGTTCAGATTACAGGGATTCACAAAATAAGCTTTGTCTCACTGTGGAGGACTTGCCGAGAAGAGAGATTAGATGTTAGAAAGAAGAAACATGAGAGCAACAGAGAGAGGAAGAAGGTTTGGAAAATGAATTCTCCCAATTACTTTATGCGGTTGTTTAATTTTGGGGTGTGTATCTGACAATTTGCACAGAACTGCATTCTCTTATGTGACTGAAATTGAATGAGCGTGATTACTTTAGGCTGAGGCTATCTTACAAAAGATTCTCAGAGCTAAAACTGATAATATGATTACTTGCTGGTTATTTTTAAATATCATGTGGGAATCTAACTTTTTTTTGTATCTATTCCTAGTTTATTATTTTTTAATTTACTTGAATCCAAGTTAGTTAACATATAGTGAAATAATCGTTTCAGGAATGGAACTTAGTGATTCCTCACTTACATACAGCACCTGCTGCTCATCCAGACAAGAGCCTTCCTTAATGCCCATCCCCCATGTAGCCCCTCCCCCCTTCCCCCTCCCCTCCAGCAACCCCCAGTTTGTTCTCTACATCGAAGAGTCTCTTATGGTTTGTCTCCCTCTCTGTTTTTATCTTATTTTTCCTTCCTGTCCCCTGTGTTCATCTGTTGTATTTGTTAAGTTCCACATAGGACTGAAATCGTATGATGTTTGTCTTTCTCTGACTTATTTCGCTTAGCATAATACATTCTAGTTCCATCCATATCACTGCAAATGCAAGATTTCGTTCTTTTTGGTGACTGGGTAATATTCCATTTTACACACACACACACACACACACACACACACACACATATACATATATCTTCTTTATCCATTCATCAGTCGATGGACATTTGGGCTCTTTCCATAGTTTGGCTATTGTTGATAGCGCTGCTATAAACATTAGGGTACATTGTGTCCCTTCGAACTAGCATTTTTGTATCCTTTTGATAAATACCTAGTAGTGCGATTGCTGGATCATAGGGTAACTCTATTTTTAATTTTTCTTAATTTTTTAAAACATTTATTCATTTTTGAGAGACAGAGGAACAAAGCGTGAGTGGAGGGGGGGCAGAGAGAGAGGGAGACACAGAATCCGAAGCAGGCTCCAGGCTCGGAGCTGTCAGCACAGAGCCCGACGTGCGGCCGGAACTCATGGACCGTGAGATCACGACCTGAGCCGAAGTCGGACGCTCAACCGACTGAACCACCCAGGCGCCCCATCTATTTTTAATTTTTTGAGGAACCTCCATACTGTTCTCCAGGGTGGCTGCACCAGTTTGCATTCCCACCAGCAGTGCAAAAGGGTTCCCCTTTCTCCACATCCTCACCAACGCCTGTTGTTTCCTGAGTTCTTAATTTTAACCTGGGAATCTAACGTAATAGGGATGTTTAGACAGCTGGTATTTCGAGGCGATTCATACGCTTTCTACCATAGTTTCCAGCCCAAGCTCACTCTCATCTCACCAAATGAAGATCGCATGTCAGTGTACTTTTCAGCCTTGTAGGACACCCCCACCCTCATGTTGGGGATTAAATCTTAGATCCTGGGGGACTGGATCAAAACTTGAGGAGTCCCATATAGATGGTTTGAGGGCATCAGTCAATTACCTGTTTGAATTTAAGAGACTAAAAGAGACAGTGGTAGTAATGTCACAAGGAGAGGACATCCATTTGTGACACCTCTCCCATGTACATTCTGCAGGTGTGACTTCACTGTAACTTTATGATGAGGGCATTTAACCACCTGACAATAAAAACCTGTGCCGTTATAAATTCTAGTCATAGTCTCCAAATGTATTACTCCAGAAACATTTGGATAAGCAATTGAATTTCAAAGGCACCTTTCTTAAAGCTTTCTTATTACATACGCATATAGATCAATTATTTACGTTCTGGAAGGGTTGGAGAAATTTCTGCATATAGGCGCCTACTTTATTATTATTATTTTTGTGTGTGTGGCCATGTTGGAAGAAACACTGCAGGCGAAAACGGACAGTGCTTGTGCATGGAAAGTCTGAATGGGGCAAAATACAGTGTTTTATATCTTATAATCTATAAAAACTGCAAGGAGGTAACTGGAAGGTTACCTCAATGCTAACTCAATGATGTTTGTAGCACACTGACCATCACCTATTAGCATATATTTTAAGAACGCTGACTCACATAGGAAGTATCTCCAGGCAAAAGATGTGTACGTAATGTTTCAGAGAATAGAATGAAAGTATTTTCATAATATATGTATAGATGTAAATGCACTTGTTAGCCAAAATCCATTTCTGAACCTTTATTTGAGTCATCAGACTCAGTAAAAAGATATGTCCATGTAAAGTCAATAAGGCTCAACTCTTAACATGTATGCGTATCTGTGTAGAAGAAATACAGGTGAAATAAACCATATTCAATTATTTAAATTCATGTTTCATCCCATAAATTGGACTGCATTGCATTATGTAATATTCCGTAAGTACTAAGTTAATACCAAAGATTGGACATTTTTTTTTTTAATTTTTTTTTCAACGTTTTTTTTTTATTTATTTTTGGGACAGAGAGAGACAGAGCATGAACGGGGGAGGGGCAGAGAGAGAGGGAGACACAGAATCGGAAACAGGCTCCAGGCTCGGAGCCATCAGCCCAGAGCCTGACGCGGGGCTCGAACTCACGGACCGCAAGATCGTGACCTGGCTGAAGTCGGACGCTTAACCGACTGCGCCACCCAGGCGCCCCTTGACATTTTTTTTTTTTATCTAGATGATACGACTGGCCAGAAGGAATGACCTGAATTATTACAAACATTGCAAAAAAAGAAAGATTATTTACAAAGCCTTTTTCATCTGAAGCGTAGATCTTACGATCTGGATAGAACTTTATTTAACATGTATATGGTTTCCTGATTTCCTCTGAAAAAACAGATATGAAATTCCTCAAAGGAAAAGAAAAGGGGAAAAAAAAGGAAAGAGCAAAAACAAGAAGCAAATTTATTCAGTTTACGTTAGTCCTCGTTTTCCGAGATCTTACTTAATTTGAAATCAATTTGAAATCTGTCGTAATATATACCTCTTAATTAGGCAGAAGCAATTAGACAAATAATGTTTCAAGCATAGGTATGCCCAGGCACTTTGGTAATTCTGTTTAAAGATGCGTTAAGACAATAGGCTGTGATTCCTGAATAGAATTGAATGCAAGGAGTTCTGGCTAACAAAAAGGTCACTTCTCAAAGCCTGTGACTGATATTATACACGTGAATTTAAAACATGGCATAATATCTTTGGATCTAATTTTGCATCAATGTTTGCAAGCCTAATATTGCAACTGTTAGACCCAGAAAAATATAATGGGAGGAAATAAATCTATCTTCAAGTGGAATTTTTAAAAATTTTAGCTACAAAAAAAAAGTACAGGCATGTAGTTTAGAAAGGCAAATAGCGCTAAGAGGTTCACTCTGACAATTATCTTTTGACACCAGGTGTGCGACTTTGGAGTCATTGAACCTCGCTGCGTGTCGGTTCCTCATCTGTAAAATGGGGATAATAATGTGTCAATATTATGTCCCTATGAGTATAAAGATGCTGTGAGTATCCAAGGAGCTGGTAGGTAAGAGACTAAGGACTAAAATAAAATGAAATAAAGTGACCTTCTTGATTTCTCTAAATAGGCTGCATCCTTCTTGGAACAGACTTCGAGTTCCTACTCTCAATTAAATGTAGTCTGTTTGGAGGGAAGCATATGATCCATATTCACATTTAGTTGCAGTTAAAATTTCAAAATTTGGAACGCGTCCGCGTGCTTTTTCTCATCCTCCTTCAAAGAATATGGAATTCTTGTTTCCCCGAGGGTTTGACAGAAAACCCTCAGAACATCTTCGGTATCTGAATCGTAAGCATCTTTCAGAACTGAGTCTGAATTTACAACTGGGTTAGGCTTGTATCTTTCCATCCCAGGACGTAGTTCTGAGAACTGCTTCCGTTTCCTGGCTTCTCATAAACCTGTGTTCTTCTAGAATTTATAAAGATATGGAAATATACCTTGTGGCTAGGCCCAGGAGGTGGTCCCTCTTGCTGGGAGGAGTGTAAAGATTCATCCTTGCCCCAGAGTCTCACTGGCTCAGCTCATGGGGGCTCCGGGATCCTACTCAGATGTCCTGACTTTCTCTGCAGCAGGTAGCACGGTGCCTCTCCTTAGGAGAACACATCTGGGGAAATTCGTCAGAGCCAGGCGGTGGGTGGGTCCCGAACAGTCCAAAAAGAACAGGCACAGCCTCCCAAAATTCATACGCATTCTTATACACAGAATTACAGACATTTCAAATGTCTGGGGTTAACAGTGTAGTTATCTTCCCAACGGTGAAGAGTGCCGCACTGACTTACCAAAAGCAGGAAGTCTCCAGTCTCTGCTTCCTGTCCCAGGGAATAGATCTGGATAGGGTCGCTGGGCCCCACCCAGTTCTCTCCTCCAAGATGGTCACGGGCACAGCTCCCTCTTCTGAAACCCACAGAGTAACAGTGAATGTAACCATCCATAAAGAAGTCTACATGAACGTTTTGCAAAGCAAGGGGAGGGGGAAGGGAAGTTAGCGCCCGAGCGTGGAAGGAAATTCAGCGTCAGCATGTACTTCTGCAATAGTCCTGGCATCGTGACGCCCTTCGGCCACTCTCTGCTCTCTGCACGCCTTGCTCTCGGGCAGCACTCAGCTCGTTGGCTTCTTTCCCCCCTATCCTGACCCAGACTTTCATTTCAGAGGAATCTGAGACCTTAATATTAACCAGATGTAGAATGTAGGGAGGCAAGACATGGGATCCCTTGATAATCGGGATGGATTCCTCCTGCCCATCCCATAACCCTTTCCCCCCCAACTTACCCAGTGATTTGCAGTGACTGATATCCCAGGAGGCAGTCGGGGCTTCAATGCAGGGGGAGCATTGTTGCGTTTGCGGGTGGAAGCAAGCAGCCCTCACCCCGGGGGTCCGACAGTTTCTAAATCCAGGGTCCCCAACTCGGGGGCAGGAAGAAAAGGGTTTGTGAGCAGATCATTAAATGGTTCATAAGTGAAAGCGGTCGCTAGTTCGAGTCCTAACCTGCTCCTGTAAAACAATACGCCAGGGAATCGGTCAGGATGCAACCCAGGGCACCGACAGACAGCCAGACGGGCCACTGCCCCTCGCACTCGGGAGAACAGCGGCCTTCACCACGATGAAGTCCAGCCGCTCCTTTGTCTTTGCCCCACTTGGTCCCGATCGTGTCTCGAGCTGGAGGATGGCATCGGCCGAGTCCGAGGCTTATGCCTTCTAGCTGGTGGCCGTCAGCAGCTCCCAGAAGGGGACTCTGCCTCCTTCATCCACGATCGGCATGAAGTCAAGCCTCCAGAATGTAACAGCCGATCCCGCAGTTGACACGACCGTTCCTTGCTCCCCAGCGGCTCGCAGAAGCAAGTCGGGACCCCCTGAGAGCTTCCGGTCATGCGCCGTCAATGTTCTTTTCAGCGGCCGGAAGTGGGCCCCACGGGGCTCACGTGGTTCATTCACCGCAGAACCGGCCTGATGATCGCGCCTCGGGGACGCGTGAATGCCACACTTTCTGGTTACCCGGGTCCTGTTGCAAAAGCGGAATCGTTACAGGGGCCTCGTCTCTGACACTCGGCATAGAAAAAGCAGGTGGAGGCAGCGCTGTGCGTTTTCCCCGCCAGCGGTCCAGGGATGGGGCGTGTGCCCAGCGAGAAGCGCTTTACTGGCCGGCCACGGGTAGGGATTTTAGGGACAGCATCCAAAATAGGAATAGTAATCCTCCCCCAGAGGAGGTCTGGCGGGGTTTTCTTGTTTTCTTCTTCAGCTGCTTTTGAAGTCATTTCCCCTCCCCCTCGAGAACCGGTGGGATAGAATCATCACGCATGTAAGCTGAACGGGCTCCTGGCCAAGCCGGTAATGACACAGATGACAGATGAGGGAGTAGCCTCGGGGACCAGCTGCCCCGGCGGGGGGCTCGTCCCAGACCTGGTCCCCAGGCCTGGTCGCAGGCCCACGCTCATTGAGTGCCCGCCACTTGGCCAACGTTGCATTGGGTTTTACAGGGAAATAGTGGCCACGTTTCCCACCCTCTTGCAGGAGGTACTGCCTTAATTTTGATAGTGAGAATGCATTAAAACAACCTTTTTTAAAAATTGATTTATTTTGAGAGAGACAGCACCCTGGGCATAGGGAGGGGAGAGAGAGAGAGAGAGAGAGAAGGGGGGGGGGGAGAGAATCCCAAGCAGGCTCTGCGCTGTCAGAGTGGAGCCCAACGTGGGGCTCGAACTCATGAATCCGTGAGATCACGACCTGAGCCGAATCCAAGAGTTGGACACACTTAACCGTCTGAGCCACCCAGGTGTCCCTACAAGAACCCTTTTCAAGTAAATCTTTACCCATGTAAATATGAACATGTGAATGGTTTTGGTCTGGTACACTCGATAACATGCAACTAAGAGGATGAAGGGGTACAATCAAATTAGAAGAGAAAAAAACAACCACTCTCTCCTTCCTCGGTAAAATTGTGTCTCAGAATAACCGGGCTTACGAAAGCTCGAAATACAAAGGCTCCTGATGAAAAAAATATGTGATTGGGAGAGCTCCAATTAGACACTTTCTAAAATATTTCTCTTTCTTCTGACTAGAGTATTTTAAGCTGCAGAGAAGCTCGTTAGCTGGAATGGGACTCATTGAGGACTGATCCTTCAGAGACAGTGCGGAGCCAGCCTGCCATCAGGCACGTGTGCGGGGGACGCATGCGAGGCAGGCTCTCTGTGCCCCAACGTCTGGCAGAAACCTCACACCCAGGCGTGAAGGCAGTGGGTGAGGACAGAGGGCGCCAAGGGGGAAGGACAGAGGATGGCTCTCAGGGAAGATCGCGGGTCAGGGGCCAAATAGCCTTGGACTTGGCCAGTCCCCAGTTCCGGGCGAACTTGGAAATGTCACCAGATCTCTTCAGAATGTCCCAGAAAATGTCTCTGCGCGAAGGCTAAATTCTCCGCCAGCTCCACAACTCTGTGTTCGTCATTGAATCCGTTTGCCGCAATTTACTGTGTAAACCTTTTATAGTCCTCTTTAAATTTCAGGAGCATTGGACTTGTCACTGATCTGGACATCAGAGCTCTACAAAATTGCTTGAATTAATGAAAAATTCCATATGGCCCAATGTCGCGTGTCTTAAGAGACTGCCTTCCTGTCCTGACGTTACTCGTTGATTACTAGATTTATCTGCACATGGTTAACCTATCTCAAAAGTGAGCAAATATTATTCAGCAGAGTAATATTTCTAATACAGTGTGTCAAAAGTTACATTAAATTCTCCCTGAAATATAGTCCCCTTACAAAAACTGTGCTGCTTTTATTATATTACCAATGATAAACTGACTGCCTCAAAGTTGAAATTCTCTTGAACAGGTGAGCGCTCTCAAAAAACACTTTTACATAGAATTTTTCTTATTTTAGCACATCGATTTTTTTTTGAGAGAGAGAGAGCACACACACGAGTGGGAGAGGGGCAGAGGGAGAGAGAGAGAGAATCTCAAGCAGGCCCAACACAGGACTCGATCCCACGATCCTGGGATCGTGACCTGAGCCGAAAGCAAGAACTGGTCTCTCAACCGACAGAGCCACCCAGGTGCCCCATGCATTGCTTTTTTAATTGTTTTGTTTGGAAATAATTAGAGATTGGCAGGAAGTTGCAACAATAAAGCAAAAAAAAGCTCCATGTAATCTTCATCCAGTTTCCCCAAGTGGTTGCATCTTCCGTAACATCGGAACACTGTCAAAACTAGGAAACTGACACTGGTACGATGTACCTGCGTCATTTTATTGCAGGTGTAGCCACCACCACAATCTGGACACATAACTCCTCCATCGCCACAAAGATCTCCCTTTTGCAGCCACACACGCCCTCCTCCCCACCCCAGCCCCATCCACCATCCCTACAACCCAGCAATCATTTACCTGTCTCCTTTTTTGGCATTCTGTCATTTCAGGAACGCTGTATAAATGTACTCCTGCAAGATGTGCCTTTCAAAAGCCAACTCAAAAATTAGCTTTCATCATTCGGCCTAATGTCTTTGAGATCCAGCCAGGTACCTGCACATATCAACAGTCGATCATTTGATTGTGGAATAGTGATCTGGGGTATTCATGGGCTACGGTTTAACCATTCACTTATTCTGGATTATTTGGTTGATTCCAGTTTATGGTTATTACAAATAAAGACGCTATAAACAATCATGAGCACATATCTGCATGGACTCAAGTTTTAATATCACTTGGATAAATGCCTAGGAGTGCAATCCCCAGAATAAACCCCATTTGGACACGGTGTATGATTCCTTTTATATATTGTCAGATTCTATCTGCTAATGTTTTGTTAAGGACTTTTACACCTATGTTTATGAGGGCCGTTGATCTGCGGTTTTCCTCTTTTGTACACTCTGGTTTTTTTAAGTTTTTTATTTAAATTCCAATTAGTTCCCATAAAGCGTACTATTAGTTTCAAGGGCACACTGTAGCGATTCAACACTTCCTTACATCACCCTGTGCTCATCACAGGTGGACTCCTTAATCTCCATCGTGTATTTCACCCACCCCCCACCCACCTCCCCTCTGGTGACCATCAGTTTGTTCTCTACAGGTAAGAGTCTGCGTACAGGGGCGCCTGGGTGGCTCAGTCGGTTGGGCGTCCGACTTCGGCTCAGGTCATGATCTCGCAGTCCGTGAGTTCGAGCCCCGCATCGGGCTCTGGGCTGACTGCTCAGAGCCTGGAGCCTATTTCGGATTCTGTGTCTCCCTCTCTCTCTGACCCTCCCCTGCTCATTCTCTGTCTTTCTCTATCTCAAAAATCAATAAATGTGAAAAAAATTAAAAAAAAAAAAAGAGTCTGCGTACAGCCTGGTTTTTATATCAAGGTACTATTAGCCTTATAATATGAACCGGGAACCATTCTCTTTATCGACTTTCTGGAAGGGATTGTGGAGATTGATGCTAATTCTTCTATGAACATCTGGTAGAATTCTCCAGTAAAAACATCTGGGCCTAGAAATTTTGCTGTTGGAAGTTTTTTCAGTTATGAATTAAATATCCTTAATATAGGTTTAGGGCTATTCAACTGAGGCAGTCCATGTTGGATGAGTTGTGGTAATGTCTGGTTTATGGGGAGGGGGAGTATTGTAGCACTGATCTATTTTCTCTAAATTATCAGATTTATGTGGGTGGAACTGTTCAAAGTATTCTCCTAGTATCATTTTCACATCTTCGGGGTCTGTAGTGATAGCCCATATCCCAGGTATTGGTAACTTGCTTTTTTGTCTATGTCAGTTAGTAGAGGATTGTCAATTATAGTGATCTTTTCAGAGAATCAGCTTGTTTTCATTGCTATTCTCTATTTTCCTTTTCTATTTTATTCATTTCTGTTCTTATGATTCCCTTCCTTCTGCTTGCCTTGACTTTATTTTGCAACTATTCTTTTAGTTTCTTTTTTTTTTTTAATTTTATTGATTTATTTTTTTAACGTTTATTTATTTTTGAGACAGAGAGAGACACAGCATGAACGGGGGAGGGGCAGAGAGAGAGGGAGACACAGAATCGGAAGCAGGCTCCAGGCTCTGAGCCATCAGCCCAGAGCCCGACGCGGGGCTCGAACTCGCGGACCGCGAGATCGTGACCTGAGCTGAAGTCAGACGCTTAACCGACTGAGCCACCCAGGCGCCCCTTAGTTTCTTGATATGATAGCTTAGATTTTTTGAAGCTTTTTTTCTTTTCTAATTATATGCATTTAATAAAATAAATTTCCTTTTCAACAAAGGCTTTGCCTGTTCCACAAAGTTTGATATGTTATATTTTTATTTTTATACAGTTTAATGTATTTTATTATTTCCCTTGAAATTTCTTGAAATTAGAGGTGTATTGTTTATTTTCTAAGTGGAAATGTTCCTATTATCTTTATTTTACAGTTTTATTTTATTACAGTTTATTTTATAGTTTAATGCATTTTATTATTTCCCTTGAAATTCCCTTGAAATTAGAGGTGTATTGTTTATTTCCTAAGTGGAAATTTGCCTATTATCTTAATTTTATATTTCTGGTTTGATTCCATTTTGGATGAAGGACACATTGTACATGATTTAAATTCTTTTAAATTTGTTGAGATTAATTTCATTGTTTAGGATATGGTCTTTTCTGGTTTACATTCTGACAAGAATGTGTTTTCTGCTATTGGCAGGTGGAGTGTTGTATAAATATCAATAAAATCCCATCGATTCATGGTGTTGTTGACTTAGTCGATATTCTTGCTAATTTTCTGTCTAGTTTTTCTATCAATTAATTGTTGAAAGAGGGATGTTGAAGTCTCCCAACTATAACTGTTGATTTGTATATTTCTCCTGTCAGTTCCATCAGTTTTTGCCTTACATATTTCATGGCTCTGTTGTTTGGTGCATATATATTTAGGATTGTTACATCTTTTTGGTAGAGTTGACCCTTTTATCTTTACATAATGTCCATCTCTGTTGAAGGCTTGAATAGAACAAGAGATAGAGGAGGGAGAAATTTATCCTTTTTTTTTTCCTGTCTCATTGCTTAAGCTGGGACATCTCATTTCATTTTCTCCTGCTCTTGGACTAGGATTTATACCATCATCTCCCCTGGTTCTGAGGCCTTTGGACTTGGACTGAATTACATCAGCAGCTTTCCTGGGTCTCCAGCTTGCAGAAAACGGACTGTGGAACCTCATAGCCTCCAGAGTCATGTGAGCCAATTCCACATAATAAATTTCCATATGTGTGTAGAGATAGATATATAGATATAGATTAGATATAGATATAGATATAGATATCGCTCTATCAGTATTGACTGTGGTTCCAGAGAAACAGAATTAAAAAGATAGGTTTTCTGAATTGTTTCTAGATTTCCTAGAATTCGTTCTCTAATCTGATGATATTTTAAGATGTGAATGAATCTGTTTCAGTAGTAAAGAGAGCACTGATAGTCCGTTGTGTGAAATATGTATAGAAACATGAAAAATATCTGCATTGGATGCTTCTAACATTATAAAGAGGCTAAATGACTCTCTATATAACACTTTTGAACATTTGTGGAAAACTAACGTATATGATTTTGGTTGATTGCTCCTAAGGTCATTGGACAAGATGCTGAAAGAAAGGCATGAGCTTAGGGATTCGAATTCCCAGTTCAAATGCCACATAAATGACCCAAGAGTGTCTATGTGCTTCCTAAAGGAGACCGTCACCTCCTGTTGCTACAGGGCTGGCACACACGCACAGAACCTTATCATGCACCTGGTTGAATTACAATGCAAGTTGAACTCCCAGCCTTGAAGGGGGTCTCCTGTTAAAATGAGGCCATTGATTGGGAAAGGGTAAGATCCTGTAAGTTGGTACAGGCGCTGTGGGAAGATCCTGACGAAGCTGGGGACATTAGACCTTCTTGTGGTGAAACTCCTTTATCAGCCTTATTGTCCTCCTCACTTCTGGCAGAGATGGCCTCTACAATATGACTTATAAGGAGGTGTGCTACACTCTAGAATAACTACTTTGGCTTTATAATTTATACCAACAAAATTTATACAGTTTTATAATTTATACAGGAGGAACGTGTGTGGGAATGGATAGTAAGGATGTGAGATAATGGAAGAAAGAACTCATTATAAGTCTGGATCTGAACTTAAACAGATCTGCATTTAAAACATTTTTTTAAATTTTTTAACGTTTATTCATTTTTGAGAGAGAGAGAGACAGCATGAGCGGGGCAGGGGCAGAGACAGAGGGAGACCCGGACTCTGAAGCAGGCTCCAGGCTCCGAGCTGTCGGCACAGAGCCCGACACGGGGCTCGAACTCACAAACCGTGAGATCATGACCTGAGCCAAAGTGGGACGCTTAACTTCCTGAGCCCCACAAGCATCCAGAGCTTCCGCATTTAATGTCACAGCTCAGGGAATTAGAAGGGGCTCTAAATGGTTAGTTGGTTGACCAAAACGTGGACCAAAACGTGGCCCACACTGATTGGATCTACAGCCTACTAAATTGTTTTTAAGTTTATTTATTTTGAGGGGGGCGGGGCAGAGAAGAGGGGGAGAGAGAGAACCTCAAGCAGGCTTCGCGCTCTCAGCACAGAGCCTGACGCAGGGCTCAACCTCATGAACCTTGAGATGGTGACCTGAGCCAAATTCAAGAGCCGACACCTAACCAACTGAGCCACGCGGGTGCCCCACGCCTACCAAATTCTTACGTGATCTGTATAAGCAGAAATTTTTGGGTCAAGTGAACAAAAGCCTACATTAAACCATAAAATAGAGAGTCACGGCTCCTCAATTGAGACATGACATGAGCCAGAAGCTCTCGAATGAAGGGAAGGCTGGGTGTCCAGCATACTACTGAAAGTCCGCACTGTTATTCCTTGTCCCAGCTTTCCCCTAAGAGACCCATCGCCTTGTACCAGAGTAACCGTGACTTGGGGAAAAGGAAGGATCTGATCAGAGCTTTAAAGGACTTCTGGACACCGGCTCTGAAGTGATGCTAATTCCAAGAGACCCAAAACATCACGGTGGCCCAAAAGTCAGAATGAAATCTTATGGGGGTCAGGTGATCAATGGAGTTTTAGCTCAATTCCGTCTCACAGTGGGCCTGCTGGGTCCCCAAACAAATTCTGTGGTTATTCTCCCGCTTCTGAGATGTATGTTTGGAATGGACCTAACTTAGCTGCTGGCAGAACCCCTACATATTTGCTCCCTGACCTGTAGCGTAAGGGCTACTGATGTGGGAAAAGCCAAGTGGGAGCCACAAGAGCCCCTGCCTCTCCGTAGGAAAATAGAAAAACAAGAGAAGGACCACATTCCCGGAGGGACTGCAGAGGTCAGTGCACCCACCAAGAACCTGAGAGAAGCAGGGCACAGTGATTTCTGCCACACGCTGTCTGGCTCCCAGAATGGCAGTGGATGATTACACGCTTAACCAGACAGTGACCCCAGGACATGGCTTCATCGCTTGAGCAATTTAACACATCCTCTGAAACCTCACGTTCGGCTACTGATCTGGCAAGTGGCTTTTTCCCCTACTTGTCTACCAGGTCGACAGCAGATGCACTTTGTTTTCAGCTGGCAAGGCCCTCGATATGTCTTCACGGCCCTACCTCGGGGGCGTATCAACTCTCCAGCCTGATTTAGTTCTCAGGGGCCTTGATTGATTACCTTTCCCTTCTGCAAGATATCATACCAGTCCATTATGTTGATGACATTATGTTGCCTGAACCTAGTGAGAAAGAAGTGGTCACTGCTCTAGACTCATTGGTGGGACATTTGTGTGTCAGGGGGCGGGAAACAAATCAGACAATAGGCAGAGGCCTTCTGCCTCAGTGAGATTTCTAGGGGTGTGGGGCATGATGAGAGGTCCCTTTTAAGATGAAGGATAAGTTGGGGGCGCCTGGGTGGCTCGGTCAGTTGAGCGTCTGACTTCGGCTCAGGTCGTGATCTCCCGGTTCATGGGTTCGAGCCCTGCGTCAGGCTCTGTGCTGACAGCTCAGAGTCTGGAGCCTGCTTTGGATTCTGTGTCTCCCTCTCTCTCTGCTCCTCCCCCACTTGTGTGCTGTCTCTCAAAAATAATAAACTTTAAAAAAAATGTTTAAAAAAAGATGAAGGATGAGTTGTTGCACCTGACTCCTCCTAAAACCACGAACGGGGTGTGATGGGTAGCGGCCGCCTTTGGATTTTGGAGGCTACGTGTTCCTCATTTGAGTATGCTACTCCAGCCTTTTTGCCAAGTGACCCAAAAGGCTACTCGTGTTGAGTTAGACCCAGAACAAGAGAAGGTCCAGGCTGCTGTACAAGCTGCTCTGGGCCATATGAGGCACCATTTGGGCCACGCGGTGCTTAAAGTGCCAATGGCAGATAGGATTGCTGTTTGGAGCCTTTTACAGGCCCTTATAGGGAGATCAAAGAACAGGCCTTAAGGATTTTGGAGCAAGGCCCTTGTATCTTCCATAGGTAACTACTCTTCTTTTGATAAACAGCTCTTAGCCTGCTATTGGGCCAAGAGACTGAACACTTAACCATGACCGCTATGTTACCATGTGACCCAAGCTGTCCATCATACGCAGAGTGCTCTCTTACCCACAAAGCCATGAAATTGGGCTTCCGCAGCAGCACTCCATCATCAAATGGGAGTGGTGTATACATGATCAGTACAGGGCAGGTCCCGAAGCACAAATAAGTTATGTGAAGACGTGACCCAAATACCCATGGTCCCCGCTCTTGTACACCGCCTTTTCTCTCTCAGCATTGCACATGTGGCCTCTTGAGGAGTTTTCTACAATTAGCTGGCAAAGAAAGAGAAGACCCAATTCTGGTTTACAGATGGTTCTGCATAATATACAGGCCCCACCCAAAAGTGGACTACCGCAGCACTACAGACCTTCTCTGGGACATCCCTGCAGGACGGCGGTGAAGAGAAATCCCCGCAGTGGGCCGAGCTTCAGACAGTTCACCTGGCTGAAAGACAAACTCTCGCAGGGAGAAATAGCCAGACAAGTGATTTTATACAGAGACATGGGCTGTGACCAATGGTTTGGCGGGATGGTCGGGACTTGACTGGAAAATGGATCATAAGGTAATTCGAGGAACAGGTGTATGAATAGACTTCTCTGTGTGGACGGGAAATGTGAGAATATTCGTATTCCATGTGAATCCTCACCCAAGGATAACCTCAGCACAGGAGGATTTTAATAATCAAGTACATAGGATGACTCGTTCTGTGGCTACCGGTCAGCCTCTTTCCCCAGCCGCACTTGTCATTGCCCAATGAGCTTATCAACTCATGGTGGCATCATGGAGGTGACGCCTGGGTTCGGCAACATGAACTTCCATTCACCAAGGCCAACCTGGCCGTACTCGCCACTGAGTGCCCGATCTGCCAACGGCAGAGTCCAACACTGTCTCCAATATGGCCCATTCCCCAGGGTGATAAGCCAGCTACTTGGTGGCAGATTGATGACATTGGATAGCTTCCATTATGTAGGGGTCTACATTTTGTGCTTACTGAAATAGACACTTGCTGCATGCAATACTTCTGCCAAAACTATTATCTCCGGACTTACAGAATGCCCTGTCCCTTGGCATGGTATTTCATACCGCATTCGTCCTGATTAAGAAACACACGTCATAGCAGAGGAAGTGTGGCGATGGGCCCATGGTTGTGGAATTCATGGTCATACCACGTTCCCCTAAAGCAACTGGCTTGATAGAACAATTAAATGTCCTTTTGAAGACTCAAAAGGTGCTGGCTGGGTGACAATAACCTTCAGATAAAGCTCGTCCCGGGTAAGGTTCTCCAGAGTGCCGTGTGTGATCTGAATCGGTATCTTGTAGTGCTGTTTCTTCCATAGCCAGTGTTCATCGGCCCGGGAACCAAAGGGTTGAAATGGAAGGAGTACCACTATTACCCCTGGTGACCCATTAGAAAATTTTTGCTTCCTGTTCCTGTGATCTTACGCTCTGTGCTGGTCTGAGATCCAAAAGGGTGAATGCTTCTACCAGGAGACACGAAAATGATTCCATTCAACTGTGGAGTTAAGACAGCCACCCGGCCATCTTGGGCTCCTCCTGCCTCTGTATCCACAGGCAAGGAAGGGAGGTAAGGTTCGTTGATCCTGACTACCAAGGGGACTGCTTACAGACTATCATTCCACAATGAGGGTGGGAGAGTGTATCTGGAATCTACAAGAGATTCCTCAAGGCATCTCTTAGTGAGGCCTAATGCTCTGCAATTAGGTTCAATGGAAAACGTACAACAACCCGATTTAGGCATGACTACCAATGACCCAGACCATTCAGGAATGAAGGCTCGGGTCACCCCACCAGCTAAAGAACCACGGCCAGCTGGGGTGCCTGCAAAAGTTAAGGGAACACAGAATGAGCAGCAGAAGAGGTAGTCATCACAAATACCAGCTACAATCACATGATTAGCTACAAAAGTGAGGACTATCATCGCAAGGAGTATTTACTCCTTTTTTTTATGAGTGTGTGTGTGTGTGTGTGTGGTTTTTTTTCCTCTCTTATTCCCTTATCATGTAACATCAGGATGTATTGATTTTATACCATAGTACATAAGCATTACTGATTTTACATTATATTAGTCAAGGACTTTACCTCCTCTTGTGAGGATGGGGCTAGTGCCTTTTCTGTTGAATGTAAGATTGTTGTGTCTTGTTACAATCAGGTTGAATTATGACCTTGCTATTGTCTTTCTTAGAGGTTAAGTATTATTTAAGGAGATTCGTATGAGTGTCACGTTGACACAGAGTTTGTTATTTGTGATGGCTAGCTTTATGTGTCCCCTTGACTGGCCACGCAGTGCCCAGATGGAGCATTATTTCCAGGTGTCTCTCTGAGGGTGTTCCAGATGAAATGAGTATTGAACTTGGTGGACTCAGGAAAGTAGATTGCTCTCCCCATTGTGGGTGGGCATCACCTAACCTGTTGAAGGCCTGCTTAGAATAAGAACAGAATAAGCGCCAGAGGAAGGAAGAATTTTCCCCTTTTCCCCTGCCTCACTGTTGAGCTGGAACATCTCCTCTCATCTTCTCCTGCCCTCAAGACTGGAATCTACATCGCTGGTTTTCCTGGTTCCCGGGTCCTTGGAGTGGGACTGCGTTATACCTCCTGCTTTCTTGAGTCTCCGGCTTGCAGACAGCAGATTGTGGAACTTCTCAGCCTCCATTGTTGTGTGAGTCAACTCCCCATCACTCACACACACACACAGACACATACACACACACACACACACACACACACACACACACACACACACGATGCAAGTTCTCTTTCTTTGGAGAACGCTGACAACATGTATTAGTTCGTAATATCATACAGGATAGTTTCTGCTCCAAAATCCTCATGCTCCAACTGTTTGTCCCTCTTTCTTCCCAAACCCCTAACAACCACGGATCTTTTTACTGTCTCTCCAATTCTGCCTTCCAAAATGTCATAGAGTTGGAATTATACAGTATGTAGCCCTTTTAGATCGACTTCTTTCACTTAGGAAGATGTATCCTAAGGTGCTTCCGTGTCTTTTCATGGCTGGATAGTTCATTTCTTTTGATCACTAAAAAATAATATTCCATTACATGAGTATAGAATGGTTTATTTACCCATCCACTGAAGAAGGACATCCTGGTTCCTTCCAATTTGGGGAATTTCTGAATAGAAGCTCTGCAAACATTCATGTATAGGTTTTTGTAAGTATAGAAGTTTTCGACTCATTTGAGTATATGCCAAGAAGTTTGATGGGCAGATTGCATGTTAAGTGTATATTATTTTTTTTAGAAACTGCCAGAGTGTCTTCCAAAGTGGCTGTACCATTTTGCATTCCCACCAGCAGTAATTAGAGTTCCTGTGGCTCCACATCCTCACCAACATTTGATGTTGTCAGTGTTCTGGATTTTGGCCGTGTTTAATAGGTACATTTTTGTGGGATTTTATCATTGTTTAAATTTGCAATTCCCTAATGATGTATGACATTGAACATCTTTGCATATGCTTATCTGACATGTTCATAGCTTCTTTGTTGAGGCATTTATTAAGTTTTTTTTGTTTATTAAGATTTTTAAATCAGACTCTTCCGTTTTTTTTTAGGTTGAGCCTTAAGAGTTCTTTGTATATTTTTATATGAGTCTTTTATTAGATTTGTGCTTTACAAATATTTTCTCCCTTATCTGTGGCCTGTCTTCTCATCCCCTTGGTATTCATTTTTTTTTCTAAGTTTCTAAAATTTTATTTGTGAGTTTATTTGGGATAATATCTATTGCTTTTTGTTCAAGTTCGCTATTTATTTTCTGCAATACCTAATCTGCAGGTGATCCCGTCCAATGTACTTTTGACCTGAGCTATTTTAATCTCTAGAAATTTGATTTGCATCTTTTGTATACCTTCCTTTCTCTACTGAACATGTTCAATCCTTCCTATAACATCTCAAAAATATAGAATGTAATTATAATATCCATTTTAATTTCCATCTAATGCTTTAATCTCTCCATTTCTGGATCAGTTCTAATGGATCGTTATTTTGCCTTCTCATTGTGGTCGATCGTCCCTCTTTTTAGCATACCTAGTAATATCGAATGGATGCCAGCCATTGGAATTTTTACTTTTTTGGTGCTGAATATTTTAGTATTTCTATAAATATTCTTGCCTTTGGTTCTGGGACGCAATTAAATGACTTGAAAATAATTTTGTCCTTTTGGGTCTTGCTTTTAAGCTTTTTAGGTGGGGTCCAACCAATGCATGGTTGATGTTAATGAGTCCCCACTTTTCAGGATTGAGTACTATTCTGAGTACTGACATACTGAGTGATTTTCCGTTCTGGCTGGAGGGACCAGGCATTTTTCTTGGCCATGGTGGGTCCTAGGGATTTGTTCCTTCTGATATTTTGAGGTCATTCTTTGCCATGCGTTGGGTAGTTGACCTACATGCTGATCTGTGCTCATAAGCCCCCCTAGCCTAGTTTCTACTCACCTGGCCCCTTCTCATCCCCTCCTTTACTCAGCCACATTCACAGTGGGTCTTGTCCAATTTTTAAAACAAGCCTGGCTCTTTGCACGCAGTTTTTATTCCTTCCACCTAGAATGTGCTTCCTCAGCCCGGCTTCACTGGGGCCAACTGACATTGGGCTCTGAGCTCCCATATCGCTTTTTCTTATGCAAATGTGCGTCTCTAATTTCCTCTCCAACCGTGTTTCTCACCTTCAAATCATTTTGTGATTTAAAATAACTTGTTTGCATGTTTTGCTTTCCTAAGCTATCTCACTCGTAGTTGATAATCACATGGGGACGGGAACTCTCATTTTTTGCTTACCACTGGATTCCTTATGTCTTGGTCGACAGAACACTTGGTTAATAACTGTTTAAATAGGGACCTTTGGCCTGATCGCTGACTAGAAATCTGCCTCTATCAATTATTGCATCTCTGTTGTATGATTTATAATATCAACATAGTTATGGCTTATGGTCATATTTGTCACATGTTTACTAGTCATTTTCTGCAAACTCACCCCCGAGGATCTGGGTTCAATCATAATATTTAAATGAAAGTCCAACTTTATATGTTAGATTCTGTCGGTTTTCCACTCATCCGTCACCGAGTTTTATTTCCTTTATATTTTTTATTTTTAAAAAAATTTAAAAAATTTTAAATTTTATTTATTTATTTTTAAGTTTTACAATTTAGACTGGAGTCCAGCTCAACAGGGCCTTCTACCTCCGCTGATTCCACCGGGCCCGTTGCTTTGGCTGTGGTTTCACTGGGTAGTAGGTAGGGACAGGGGGAATGTCCCTCATCCATTCATGAGCGTCACTAATTAGATGATGAGGCTTTTGGCTACTGTAAGAGAGTCATAGCAAAAAAAAGAGAGAGTCATAGTTATTCCTGCTGTTTACCTGAGCTTCATTGAATTTCTTCACTTCGGCATTCAGATCACTGTGTTCCTGAGTTGTAAAGATCACATAATGAAATAAATTTGGTAGAGGCAGAAATACATTTTTCCCAAAGATATGCTGATAATAAACCCTAATAAATACCTTTTTCCATTTTTTTCTGATTCTGACAAAAAGTCCCAGTGCATGGGGCACCTGGGTGGCTCAGTGGGTTAAGCGTCTGTCTCCAGCTCAGGTCATGATCTCACAGTTTGTGAGTTCGAGCCCCGCATCAGGCTCTGTGCTGACAGCTCAGAGCCTGGAGCCTGCTTCTGATTCTGTGTCTCCCTCACTCTCTGCCCTTCACTCCCTGCTCTCTGTCTCTCAAAAAATAAATAAAAGATAAAAGAAAATAAAGTCCCAGTGCTAAAAGGCTTAATAACAAATTTTTCAAGTCTTGAATCGCTAAATTGTACACCTGAAACTAACATAACAGTGTATATTAACTAGCTGGAATTAAAATAGAAACTTTTAAAAAATCTTCCAAATCAATGGAAAAAAAAAAAACCTTGTAATTGAAGTTTTGAAACTTAAGAAGATATTTTCTGAGTTAACTAGGTTATTGCTCTGAACCAATATCTTCTTGTCATTATCATATCTATTTAATTTTGGCGTTAATGTATACTAGTAATTGGCTTTTTATAGACCTCTGAGAAATCACATTGGCTTAAAATATCTATCATTAAATTTTAAGTGCAAATAGGTTAGGAGAATATGGATGTAACAGTATACCTATAACACGATTTAATTAGTGGGAAAGTATTTTGCAAATATTTAATAAGCCACTTGTACCAACTCTCTTCTAGCTTTGGGATCGTTTATTTTTTCTAAGGGAAGAGGGAAAATCCTTAAGATGAGAATTGATTAATCTTTTTCCACAACGGTGAAGGACACAATTTCAGACTTATTTTGACTCTGAGGATTGTTTGCTTTTAAGGCAACAATTATACATTTTATCGGTTTTGCTGTTGCGAAGTGACATGGGAATCACTTGCCAAAATGTCCTGCACTCAGACAAAGAACACGGCAGTGACATCGGTCTGCAGTGCAGAACGCTAGCCCGGCAGGAAGCACAGCTTTGCCGATACTGACCGAGTCATTTCGGTCCTATCGAGACATAGAAACGTCGATGCAATCTTGATTCCAGGAAGGAAGGGAAATTGCAGAGGGATTGGGTTGAATGACTCCTTTTTCCTCCCTAAAGGGGGATACATGCGTTGATTCCAAACATTTGTAAAAACAACTAACCAAACACTTCTCGTTGACAACATCAAACGAGATGGGCTTCCGGGGCTCGTGGGAAAGGTCTGATTTTGCGATAATTCAGGAGCTTTCATCTAAAGACGCGTTTCTCTTTTCAAAGCGATCTCTTCAAGAAGCCACATGTTACGTCAAATATTCTGCCAGGTCTCGGAACCCATTATATACAAACCGCAAAATCTTGAGCTGGTGTATATTACCAGGTAATAGGCGAAGTGAAATTTTTCCAAGTTTATTTGCGGTGTCAAGACTTGGCCCTGTCTCCTTGAAAAGTCTGTAAGGACTCTGTGCAGCTCCTTCCCACACATTTTTGTGAGTGTATCTTGGCCCGGCCAGTGCCAGGCGGCCATGGGCTCACTTCCTTCTCCCAACACAGGTCTAGAGTCACCAGTTGACGGTGCGTGTCTGGCCTTTGAAATCCTCTGACGTGCAGACGAGATGTGCTGCAATCCCTGCTTCTGACAGAGGCGGAGACGAAAGCCAGGGCGTGTCAGAGATTTGCCCAAGGTGCCAGGACCGTGACCCCCAGGGGTGTATTAGTTTCCTATGGCCGCTGTTAACCAATCTACACACTCAGTGCTTTAAAGCAACCGCTGTTCACTATCCTACAGTTTTGGGGGTCAGACATCCGAGGTGGGTCTTCTACCTAAAGTCAGGAGTCGGCAGTCCTGCTTTCCTCCAGGAGGCTCCAGGGGAGAATCTATTCTCTTCCTTTTCCAGCTTCTGGAAGATGCCCACATTCCTTGGCTCGTGGCCACATCTGCCCATCATATGAGGACCCTGGTGACCACACTAGGTAATCCAGGATCATCTCCAGATCATTAATGTGCAAAGTCCCTTTTGCCCACGCGGGGAGACATAGACAAGGTTCTGGGGATTAGGATGTGGGCATCTTTGGGGCCATTATTCTCGCCAGCATGATGGGCACGTTTGCATTGTGGACTATTGCCTCCATTATGAAGTGTGTGGTTTTTTTTTAATGTTTATTTATTTATTTTGAGAGAGAGAAAGAGAGAGCACAGGCAGGGGAGAGGCAGACAGAGAGAGAGAGAGAGAGAGAGAGAGAGAGAGAGAATCCCAAGCAGGCTCTGACAGTGCATAGCCCAATGCGGGGCTCAAACTTGCTGACCATGAGATCATGACCTGAGCTGAAATCAAGAGTTGGAGGCTTAACCGACTGAGCCACCCAGGTGCCCCTAGAGTATTAAAAGTTACATCATATGACTCTATTAGTACAAAGACAAATATAATTATGGCCCAATTTTTAAAATATATTCACTACTATAATATTCATTTTTTTCTGATAATTTTGAAAGAAATTAAAGTGAAGCTTTTTTTTTTTTTTGTCAACCTGCTGTACCTCACGGATAAGTAGGTCCTGGATGAAAAAGCTAAAAATGCAACTTGGGTGTTTGGACCTCCATTTCCACCCTCTTTGCACTAAATTTCTTGGGTGTAGCTTAGAACTTGAGACTGAACTGTGCTGCTTAGTACAGGTGCTTTGGAATATGCTACCACGTGTGGCTTTCTTCGACGTGGCCAAGAGTTTACTTGGTCACATGACGTTTTGGCTGATCCCTGCTGTCACTGAAGCTGTCCTTAGGCTTAGCAGCCCTCCACCCAGGAAAGCCAGCCATCACACCCGCACAGGTCTTTCCTCACCGGGAAACCCTTTTCCGGAGAGGCACACGCGGATCCATTTCCCACCGCCTGGTCTATGGGAAGATCCAGGAGGAAATCCGTTCCCCTCTGAAGTAGAACTCGACCTTCTCCAAGTTGCTCTGTCTCTCCGGCACACGGCGTGAACGGGGAGTCTGACGGTTTATTATATGACTTTTGTGACCGTCGATGGGGCACACTCGGGACAGCGAGATGGCCCGAGGCCTCCAGCTGCATTGGGTTTCCTGAGTTCCCCCGCCTCCCAGGGGATGAGTGGTGCTCCCCACAGGCTACTGACATGGCTCAAACTAGCCAATCCGAAGCCTGCCTCCTACCCTGTTCCTTCCCAGGGAAACCACACTAAGGGCCCTTGTCCACATTTTCCCCTCACTCCCTCTGCCTCTCTGCCTCAACCCTGTGATTCCCACATGGCCCTCCATGGTCGCGCCCCCCCCCCCCCCCCACCGTGGGAGCCTGTGAGTATAATAAACTATCTTTTCAATGGCGGTCACCTTCTGATCTGTTGACCTTACACACACATGCCTCCACATCAAATCCCCATTGAAATAATGAGATTTTCACAACCCAGAGAGCTCATTGAACCCAGGGTTATATATATATAAGAGTCCATGCATTTAACAATGGGACGCGTGAATTGACATCGTGAAACCTGAATGTGAGCAGCAAGCCATTTGGAAGTCAAAGGTGAAGGAAGGTATGTTTAAAGAAGGAATTAATACACGAGATCTGGTTCACAATTCACCTTCTGGGAAGGAAGACAAATGCTCACTTTATTGAATATTAATTACACGTAAAGCACTTTGTAAGGACTGTCTAATTTAATCCTCACCACAAACACATAAGTTGAGAGTTATTATCTCCTTATTAGAGATTTAGAAATGGAGATTTGAGAAATGTAAGTGATTTCTTAAAGTCGTATAGTAAGTAAGTCGTTGGCCCAATTTTCAGTCAAGTCTGACTCACCATTGCCATTTCCAAAAGGCAACATTATATACTTCTAGGTTTCTGCAAACATTTTTGAAAAACAGGAGTTGGGAACTGAGGCCAAAATTCACAGTAACAAGTTGAACATGGAAAAAACTCCTTCAGAAGATGCCGAAATTTTTAATTCATTTAAAAGGAGAAGGAAATTGTAAGGCGTATGAGATCTGGAAGGAAGAAAAGCGATCTCCATATTTTCACAGAAAAGTCAAGGGCTCTGGTCCCTTTGAAGTTTGTTTACTTTACCCCGGAAAGATGAAAGCATCTGCAACATAAGGCTGATGGTGGGAAACCCACTGTTGCTAGATGCTTCGTTTTCAGACCTGTCCTGCCAGTTTCAACCAATTCAGGCTTTGACCTTGTTACTTCCACCTTGAGGATAGTGTAAATACCATGCACAATGGGAATGATCTCAAGTGATTATGTTCTACTAAAACTATTGTCTATAGCCTATTAATTCTTTGATCAAAGTCTGTGCGGTACAGGTAAAACACTTGGAAATTTTTATATCATATTCATATTCCACTCGAAGTGTTTCACTAACTTCAATTCTTTTCTGTCTTAATTTTATAGAAATAGTAGATTTATCAATCCTTCCCTGTGCAGCATCACATAATATTTTACTAAGTCTAGTTTTTGTCATTGTGCACTTTTGGCTGTATGAGAATGACTTGACCGATCAGCTAACAATGACCCAACGTCGGGGCGCCTGGGTGGCTCAGTCAGTTAAGCGTCCGACTCTTGATTTCGGCTCAGGTCATGATGTCACGGTTCATGGGTTCAAGTTACCTTCCTTAACTTCTCTCTACCTTGGTTTCCCCTTCTGGCAACCATTGATAGAAATAAGGCCAATCTCAGGGTTTCTGGGTGGCTCAGTCAGTTAAGCGTCTGACTTGATTTCGGCTCAGGTCATGATCTTCCGGTTCATGAGCTCGAGCCCCTGCGTCGGGCTCTGCTCTGACAAGGAAGAGCCAGCTTGGGATTCTCTCTCTCCTTCTCTCTCTCTGCCCCTCCCCTGTTCCCTCGCTCTCTCAAAATAAATAAATAAACTTAAAAAAACCTCACAGTTATCCAATGTTTAAGATTTGTCCATTTTTACTCAAACTTTTTTACCACTTCAAATTTTATCTCTTCTCAATATTATTTCAGGTCAGTTATTTCCCCCAATTATAAAAGTTGGCATGCTTATCATTGCCGTTTAAAATATTATCAAATTATGTGACTCAGTAGTGTTTTTGCCACAACCAACGAATACCAATTCTAGTTTGTCTTGATTGCTTCCGCCGGCACAAATTAACTACGAATTGGGTAGTTTTAGATGTGACTGCCATCGTGTTTTTATGACATATATTTCAAACTCTTTATAAAGAACTCTTTGGCCTGGTAAAAGGTTACCCTACATATATTCTCTTCAAATGAAAGAAAAAATCTTTATAGACTGAATTATAGCAAAATAGAACTCTAATTCCATGGAATAGTAATTGTGGGAAGAGAAGATCATGCCGTCTGCCAACTCCTTTTTTCTTTTTTTTTTTTAATTTTTTTTTAACGTTTTATTTATTTTTGAGACAGAGAGAGACAGAGCATGAACGGGGGAGGGGCAGAGAGAGAGGGAGACAGAGAATCGGAAGCAGGCTCCAGGCTCTGAGCCGTCAGCCCAGAGCCCGACACGGGGCTCGAACTCACGGACCGTGAGATCATGACCTGAGCTGAAGTCGGACACTTAACCGACTGAGCCACCCAGGCGCCCCATGCCAACTCCTTTTTTCTTAAGTTTATTTGTTAATTTTGAGAGAGAGACAGTGCGAGAGAGTGGGGGTGGGGCAGAGAGAGAGAGAGAATCCCAAGCAGGCTGTGCACTGTCATCCCAGAGCCCAATGCGGGGCTTGAACTCATGAATCATGAGATCACGACCTGAGCCGAAATCAAGAGTTGGACGCCTAACTGACCGAGCCACCCAGGCGCCCCTACCAACTCTTGATCAGGAGAGTGGCCTCAGACTTGGAACATTTCCTCCCACCGAAACGGGAGCCCTCATAGCCTGTGCTGGGCTTATCACCTTGTTTGGGTCTATCTTCTCCCGTTCCGGATTTGCGATGTGATTCTTTGTTCTGCTTCAATGTGCCTGTCATATGGCACCTGGCGGGCCCCACTGCTCTATCTACTCCCACTGGAGGGAAAATGAGGTGCTTCCCTGTAGCCAAGGGGGGTGCGTGCCGACCATCACCATGCACGGGCTCAGGGGTTAGACCCACTGCCCCTGGACACCAGTGTTCACTCTTGGGGCCCGTCTTGCCCTGCCTCTTCTCTGTGTGAGGAGAGCATCGTTTCATCCAGCGCCTGTGTGAGTCATGTGATTTTTGGCAACCCCAATCCCTGCAAACCCTGCAGGGCGCTGACCCCCTGGAACTGCTATGCTTTGTGGCAGGATCCTCCAGCAAGGGCCCCCCCCCCCCCCGGGGGTCGGGGTCGGGGGGAGAGGAACAGGTGTTCCTTACTTAACAGTAATGACAAGACTCCAGCTTTGTTGGACCTCCCACAAAAGACCGATTGTTCAGTTAAGTAAGTATAATATTGATTTTGTCTCGGATTTAGGAGAGGTACTTGTGCTGTATTTTTGAGAATCCAAGAAATGTCTGCAAATTGGAGGTTATTAAATCAAAAGCAAAAAAAATCTAAACCCTGGAGAACAAACCAATACTCCTTCCTTCCTTCCTTCCTCTTCCTCTTTCCTTCTCTTTTTTCCTTTCTTTCTCTTTCTTTCCTTGTTCCTCTTTCTTTCTTTCTTTCCTTCGTTCATTCTTTCCTTCTTTCCTTCCTTCCTTCCTCTTCCTCTTTCCTTCCCTTTTTTCCTCTTTCTTTCTTTCTTTCTTCCTCTTTCTTTCTTTCTTTCTTTCTTCCTCTTTCTTTCTTTCTTTCTTTCTTTCTTTCTTTCTTTCTTTCTTTCTTCGTCTATAAATTTTTACTCTGAAACCAGTGAAAAAATATTGGTCTATTTGTGTAGACCGTCAGAGATGCACTATGACAAATAAAAGATACACGTTTTGTAATTCAAAAAGTTGTGGTTGAATGCTGGTTTCACCACTGAGTACGTACTTGACTTTCACACATTTACCTCCTCACACGTGGCTTTAGTTTCCTCACTGTAAAATGAAGTTAACAGTACCCATTTCTCAGAATTGCACGGAGACTAAAGGAGCTAGTGAGTATACACTTAAACTCACAGAACATATTAAATAGTCAGTACATGGTAACCATTAATGACCTAGCTTTCTTTTTTTTTTTCCATAACGAGGAAAATCTAAATTTGAATGTGAGAGCCTACCTCTGCATTTAATTTTTTCTGGTTAATTTTCTTTTGTCATGTTCCCTAAATCCAAGGAGGTCTCCTGACGAGATGACAAGATTTAGAACTAAAACACATGCCGAGGGAGATTTTTACCTCTCCGCTGCGCAGATCCCTTAGTCAATTAGCAATATAAATATGGCCATTTACTTAATGCTACCTTTCCGCAACGGGTGACTCGATTCACTTTCTATGTGTATCTCTCTGAGGGATTGAGGCAAGATGGGGATTACTAGGCTGCCATTTGCATCAGGTGCTGTCCTAAAAGATTTCTCACTATTTCTCTATTAATTCTCAGAACACCTTTCCATAGTAAATATGACTCATTTAATTTTACTTATCAAGAAATTAATACTCGGAAGACTTGTCCATCGTTCCAAAGACACCAGACAACCACCAAGAAATGGGCTGGGTTTGGCATTCCCATTCGACTCTGGGTCCTCCCTACCGTACCGGCTTACTACAGACATGAAAATAACATCTTCATAGTCAAATGAAATTATTATTATTACAATTACTTTTCAAAGAGCACCCATAATAAGCTATACTATCTGCATCCGTTAATAGATATTTTTACCGATTCCGTGGATTGCTTTTAATTTGAGTGTTTCTCTTACATAATCTACAAACTGCAGGCTTAGCTGGGCAGAATCCAAATCAACTTGTACATATTCCCATACGTTCAGCCCTCCCATTGGCCAGCATCAGAGAAAATTAGCTTTTTTTTCCCCATCGTGATACATGTATTGAAGATGAGCTTTCTACAGAAAGGAATGACAAAGTTATCAGAGAAAGTAGACAAAACCAAAGAAAGTTGCAAAGTTTCCTATCTTCTGCAATAGAAGAGAAATAGTTTGGGGTGCATTCACTCCTTTGGGCCAGTTTTTAGCAGGAGGGTCAGAATTTGATCACCAAAACTTGAGTTTTTCATATTGTTTTAGTGAAATTGGTAGATTCTCTTGATTTTTAAAAAATGTGTGGCAGACTGTATCCTCTGGATAAATACCTAGTAGTGCGATTGCTGGGTCGTAGGGTAGTTCTATTTTAATTTTTTGAGGAACCTCCAAGAATGAAATCTTGCCATTTGCAACAACGTGGATGGAACTGGAGGGTATTATGCTAAGCAACATAAGTCAGTCAGAGAAAAACAGATATCATATGATGTCACTCATATGTGAAATTGAAGAAACACGACAGATGAACACAGGGGAAGGGAAGTAAAAATAAGATAAAAAACAGAGAGGGAGACAAACCATAAGAGACTCTTAAATACAGAGAACAAACTGAGGGTTGCTGGTGGGGTGTTGGGTGGCGGGAAGGGCTAAATGAGTGATGGGTACTAAGGAGAGCACTTGTTGGGATGAACACTGGGTGTTATCACTAAGTTCTATTCCTGAAATCGTGATTACACTATATGTTAACTAACTTGGATTGAAATTAAGAAATAAGTTTAAAAAGAAAAAAAAAGTATACTGGACTGACTCAGTGAGGATATATATGACTCATGAAAGTGATTTTAGTTGATTCATAACAGATCAGTTCCTGAAAAAATTTTAATGCAGTGGAGATTAAAACATTTTTTTATTAACGTTTATTTATTTTTGAGAGAGACAGAGCATGAGCAGGGGAGGGGCAGAGAGAGAGGGACACACAGAATCCCAAGCAGGCTCCAGGCTCTGAGCTGTCAGCAGAGAGCCCGACGTGGGGCTCGAACTCACAAACGGTGAGATCATGACCTGAGCCGAAGTCAGACGCTCAACTGACTGAGCCACTCAGGCGCCCCTGCAGTAGAGATTATTATTTTTTTTTTAATGTTGATAACAAATTACAAAAAGACTGAAAGGGAGGTAAGACATCTTGGTGGTGTTTAATCTGGATAACGTACACAAGAGATTCCTCAATCAATTTCAGGTATCTGTATTTGCATCAATCCAGATGACAGGGAAACGTGCCATTGTCCTTTCCAGCCGCATCGCACACGTTTCCTTGAAGGTGTGTTTACAAACATACCTGTTCTTTGTTCCACCCTTCGATTCCTCTGCTTCTGCCTTTGCATCATGTTTATTTCTCTGCTGAGCGTTTCCACGGGGAGGTTTATATTTATGATTTTGCGTCTGACAGCATCGTTGCTATAATGATTCTACCTTCTCGTTCAAAGGAACCGATTTTGTTGCAGGCCCTGCTTTCAGAACCGTATTCATAGGAGCAAAATAAACCCACAAATTTAATTTAAAAATCTTGTTCATCAGGAGCAGCCTTTTAAAAGGACGTATCTGTGACTTTCAAATCGAACACTGAGAGGTTTTTAGCGTGGCAGTTCCATTTGTAATTATATTTTGAATGGTGTGATGAAGTAATTAGAAACGAAAGGAAGGTTTCAAAGTTTTGACTCTTTCCTAGCGGCTTCAAAGATTTCTCTTCGCCATCGATTCTTTTTACGTTTATTTATTTATTTAGGTAATCTCTACACCCAGCGTGTGGCTCGAACTCACAACCCTCAGATCAAGGGTTGCGATGTTCTTCTGTCTACGCCAGCCAGGAGCCCCACTTTATCATGGATTACTAACATGGATTATTAATATGGATTCGCTAAAAAAGGCCAAGGTCTGGTGTTTGGCTTTTAGTTTTGTTTGGGCTCACCAAAAACCTCGGGGTTAATATTTTACATCAATTCTGGAAAATTGTTGGCCAGTGTTTCTTTAAATGCTCTGAATTTTGCTTCTCTTTGATTCTCTTTCTTCTCTCTTATTGAGACCAAAATTACGCATCCTTTAGAAATTTTGAGCGTGTTCTTCAAGTTTCTTATGATTCTGTTTTCCGTCTACCCTTATTGTCTCTCCCATTCATTTTGGCTGTTTTCTACTGATTTGCCTTCTGGTTCAACAACCCTGTCCAGTCTCCTCATACTCATCCACTGTTGTCATAATTGAAGACACTGTATTCTTTTCAGTTCTAGAATGCTCGCTTGCTTTTTATACATTCCAGGTCCCTGATAAAAACCCTCCACTTTCGGTCTTCTCCGTCTATATCTTGAACTCATCCGTCAGTCTACCGCCCTCCCTAGCCGAGACACCTGTGATTCTGTTCCTATTATCGTTTGCCTCTCTTGGTTACTGGTTATATCACCTTGCCTCTTTGCTTGACTGCATTCTGAGAATGTGGCAGGCACGTCCTTAGAGGACCTGACAATGTCTTCCACTGTGGAGGGGGGTTTTCCTCTGTTAGACAATTTGTGGGGACTGATTCCCCACATCTACTGCCGGGAAAACACTTAAAAATAAAGCCTGCTGCCAACCCAGAAGACATTTCCACAAATGTGAAAAAGAGCGAGAAAACCGTGTTCATAGCAAATAAGCATTAAATTCGACGGCAATCCACTCAAGAGGTGGCAAAGACAGAATGGAATCCCACTCTTTCTTACAGCCAAACATACGCATCCCATTGCGTTCTTGGAAACTGCCTTTACCAGAAAGAAAATGAGAACTTCTGGTGTCTTTTTAATAAGCAAGAAGTTACCTCTCGGAGCTAAGGGTCTAAACGTAAACCCCCAGAGACAGAAAGACATGGTGTCATGCTCCTTGCTGTCTGCATTTCAAAGAGATCTCTCGAAGATCTCCAAGAAAGATATTCCCAGGACGAGAAGAGTCTGAGTTAGCTTTAACAGTTTTTTATTAGTTAATTTATTTTTTGAGAGTGAGAGAGAAAGAGAGAGCAAGGGATGGGCAGAGAAAGAGGGAGAAAGAGCATCCCGGGCAGGATCCTCACTGTCCACACAGAGCCCGATGCGGGGCTTGAACCCATGAACTGTGAGATCATGACCTGAGCCAAAATCCAGAGTCAAACGCTTAACAGACTGAGCCACCCAGGTGCCCCTAGCTTTTAAACAGATTTATGTACATCTCACAGAGGCAGCGAGAGCACCTCCAACTTCAAAATTCTGAAAGAAAATGATAAAGAGGAGGGAGTAGGACAGTTTCCTTCCCTTATGCACCAGGGAAAATTTCCAATTTCCTTTCTTCCCCCAGATTGGTATTTAGCCTTACACTAAACTCCAATCAGAGTTATTCCCCGTCAGAACTGGGTGGCAGTTTGGGTAGGTTTCAGTGAGATTCCGTCTCCCTCCAGTTCACCTCCCTTCCTTTCAGTTGAGAATCTATGGCGGATCCAGTGGGTTGTAGAGGATCCGCTTCCTGTTTTTGACCTTCCTCTTGAGCCAACCCGACCACAGCTTCAGAATCTCATGACTGTCTTGAGTGAAGAGCCCGCTGTGTGTTTCAGCACCCCGCCCTCCCCCAAGTCACTGTAGTCTCATGCAAATGTCCCCTGCAGAGGTCTTCCTCCAAATGCAGTAGAGACCTCCAGGCCAGAAGCAAGGGTGGACCCTCAGGGTCAACTCATGTCTCCCTCCAGAGGCCCCGCCTCAGGCACCTAGTGGCCCAGGTCTTTGTGTCCCGCAGGCCCTGACGCCACAGGAGATCTTACTCTGCCTTTCAGACGCTTTGCCATCACGCTTTCACCTTCCATGCAAACTCCGGCAAACGTCTTCAGGGAAAACCAGCCTGTACTTCCTGCCCCAGAGGACTCCCGCGGTCCAACTCTGTGCGACTGGGGGAATTTGCCTGTTTCTCTTTTCCCCAGAGGTGCTCGTTGGCCTTGGTCAGCCCCCAGTCCTCAGCCAGTGCCCAGAGCTGGCAGACGGCCCTGCGGGGGTGGGGGAGGAAGACAGAGGACTCTGGACGTGCCCGAATGGCCACCCCCTCCTTAGAATTGCACCCCACCTGGTCCTCATGGCTCCCACAGCCCTCGGATGCCATTCCCAATACAGTCTCTGCAGTGTAAGCCTATGTTGTGCGCGGGGCCCATGCTGGGCATACAGGCATGTACTGGAGGCAGAAATGTCCCCCCGGATCACTAAGGCTTCGCTTCTGGGACCAAGCCCTGTGTCTGTTTTCTTATTTAAATAAACAAACAAACAATCCACATTGCTCCATAGCTTGTAGCCACCGATTCTTTAATTTATTTATTTCTTTTAAGTTTATTGATTTATTTTGAGAGAGAGAGAGAGAGAGAGATAAAGAAAGAGCACAAGCAGGGAAGGGGCAGAGAGAAAGAGCTCAGAGCCTGATGCGGGACTCGAACCCAGGAACTGTGAAACCATGACCCGAGATGAGAGTCTGATGCTTAACCGACTGTGCCACCCAAGCGCCCAGCCACCAACTCTTCAAAAAGCACAGTTTCCACAAACATCTTCTTTTTTTTTTCTTTTTTCCAAGCGTTCCCTGTGCCTTCCTCTTCTGTGTGACCATCTTGACCTGTCCTATTTTTCTCGCATTTCAGCACCTCCCTCTTTGGCACTGAGACATCGTCCCCACAGTCCATCCGCATCGGCTTCCTCTCAGCTTTTCCGTCTGAGATGTTAACTGCTTTCAAAAAGATGTCATTAATATGTTCCGCTGAGGTGTGAAGGCACCAGGATTGCTTTCGTTTGCGTAGCACAAGAGAGGAGCGGTTTTATGTGAATACTAACTCCTTAATTTCTCTGGCTTGCCGCGTTCGTGTTCTTAACTTTACGGAGAGTGCCAGTTCAGTGCGTGGCATAGAATGGCTCGGAAAATCTGATGTTTGGTTAACGAGTCATAATCACAGAGATCAAACAAAGAGTCGGTCGCAGGTCCTCCCCACACGGCAACATAAAGACAATAACTTAGTGCATCTGTGATAAGTCAGAAGCGACTTCAGAGTGAAACGGTACCCTTTTGATGTTGTTTATTTATTGGTTTGCTCATCGATACAATGAATATTGATCAGGCCTTGATCAAGCGCTTTGACGATCATCGGCCAGTGGCTGTTCAGAACGCTAGTTGACAGAGACAGTGATTAGTGGCCTCTTGTAGAGGGATCGGGAAGATGGCAGGCCTCCTCGAAAGCGCCGAACAATTAGAAATCAGATTATCTAAGGGGGAGAAAGTAGGATGTTAACAGCAAAGTATGAGACGTCCACATTCGAGTGCTGCCTCTCCCCCTATTCAAGCGCCAGCAAAAACGATCCGGGCCAAAAATAGTTTATGTGCTCTGTGTATCACAGACATTGATCAGTAAGCCGCTGCTTGGGCAAAAAGCAAATATCATAAATAACAGACATTGGGATCAATAACACCAATATTTTGCCGTCTACCCCATAATGACACATTCTTATGCGACGAGGTCTAAAAAAATGAGGAGTCCTCGTATTTACTGTCAGAAAGGCCGTAAAATAGCCAACGGGAAGACAAAAGCATACGGGTGTGCGATAACACTGCAGCAGGTGGGAGCCCTGCGGGTGAGGTGCTCGAACGTTCCCCCAGTCGGAAGAAATCGGGGCAGCGGCAGGGCGCTAATGAAGGAGTCGTGTTTCAGCCGCAGCAAACGTGAAGCAGATTTCAAACTGCGAGGGGGGCTGTGTGTCCCCGCAGGGCCATCAATGCGGAGTAATTCCCGTCCACCCTCACAGTCTTGGTATAACACCGGCACCACCTGACTGTCACCTGCTCCTGGCCCAGAAATGCCTGTGGTCGCAAGTGCCCGCGTGTGGTGGGCGACGGGAAAGCCCCGCCACCTGCACTCGTGTTGGGTCTATTCCCACCGGTAAATGAAGTGCGTGTTGGTCAGGATACGAACACGGACTCGGGAGAGCCTTTCAAAGCCGCATCGGGAGTCAGGGAGTCAGGAGTTCCGCTCTCAGGGCCACCCTCACCTCTGGAGGCCGGACAACTTGGGGAGCCAGTCCCGGGCGGGCTGTGCCCAGGCAGCCCCACTGCCCCCCTCCCTCCTCCTCTGCCCTTCAAGTTCTGTGTCTCCCTCTCTCTTCGCCCTTCCCTGCTCATGCTCTGTCTCTCTCTGTCTCAAAAGTAAATAAACATTAAAAAAAAAAAAAAAAACCCTCATTGAAGAGGCATAGAGAGCGTCCAGGTCGGTGACCAGGTGGCGGTGCTGGGAGACGACGCACCCGGAGAGCGTGTGGAAGCTCCTTGTCCCTCCCCACGCAGCCCGCCCCCTGCATCGCAACCAATTTATTGCATCAATAAATCGATTGTGGTAAGAAAAGCACTTCCCTCAGTGCTGTGATTCGTCCCAGCAAATTTTCAGCCCTGAGGAGCAGGCTGTAGAATCCCCCGTCTCTACCGGGTCCCGCAGAAGCATGAGTGGCCCGGGACTCACGGCTGGTTTCCAAAGTGGGGGACGGTCTTACGGATCTGCGGGGTCTGCCCTAACTCTGGGTTAGGTGGCGTCAGAGTCGGTCCCGACTATTGGGCGCCCAGTGGTCGGGGCACCAGAGACTCGGTCATCGGTGTGGAAAACGCCCACTAAATGGAAACATGCCAGAACCATGGCTCCCACGCCTGCCCGCCACGTGCAGTGGGACGGAGGTCAGAGACACGAGGCAGGGCCAGAGAGGAGAGAGGGCAAAGGTGGCACTGGGGGTGACATCCAGGGAGCTGGGAGGGTGAACCAGCAAGCCTCAGCCAGGGCGGAGGAGCAGCGGATCTGGAAAAAGGTAGTTTGGGTCACGCGGATCGCAGCGACGGGACGCCACACCCGGGACGCGGAACAGTCCTATGTTTCTAAAGACCAAGTGTCCACGTTAGGTAGGGCAGAGCCTCTTGAATTTTCAAAACCGAACATCCACTCTTGGGATTTACTCACCTGACGCAGAATATCCTGTGTATTAGATAAATGTGCTAACGTTTCCAATGTATATTTAATCTGCAGTGTCTCAGTTCGCTCTAACTTTCTGAAGAGTTCTTGGTCCTTTATTAAATTACGCCAGAAAGAAATGAGTTAAGAACTTAGATGACTTTCCCAGTTCAAGGTCCTGTATGCAATTATCCTCTGTTGTCTTACATTATTGCTTTTTTTAACCTACGTTATGTCTTTAACATTTTATTTCTCATTACCCTGTATCTGCACCCGACTCAAGAAAAATCTAACCAGAACTACCTTCTGAGACAGCCTGTGACAATCTGAGGAACCATTTTTTATGGTAGGTGTTCCCAAAGAAAGAAACACGACCAAGTCGATCTCATTCAATCACCTCTAAGTCTGAATTTCCTGTGCGCCTATGCTCTGAGCCCTTGTCTTCCCTTCAGGAAGGAGAATTCAACCTTCACATTTTGCTATGGCTTTCCCTGCAGGAGCAAGGAGTGGTTTTACTATCCCCTCCTTCTCTGTCTCTCTCTCTCTCTCTCTCTTTCTGGCTTTCCAGGATCATTTGCTCTTTCCTGCAGGGCTAAGGAAGCAAGTCAAGTCAAATCACATTTCCTTTTATCTTCCTTGAGGGACCGCTGGTGACCAGGAGGGCCCGTTGGGACAGTGGGGCATGTGGGAGGATAAATAAACTCCTTCACTGGTTTCATTTTGTGAATTAATAAAGGTTACCAGTCTTCCTTATAAATCCAGCGTCTTTCACAATCACGGGAAAGTGGAAGCGATCTAGAAGTCCTTCAACAGGGGAATGAATTAAACTGTGGTATGTCCATACAGTGGGACATGGCTCATTGACAAAAGGAACTACTAATTCACCCAACAGTGTGGATGAATAGTAAACGCATTTCATGACGTGAAAAAGCCAAAACCCAAAAGGCTCTCTATTCGATGATCCCATCCGTATACATTCCGTAAAGGGAAAAACTCTAGGGATGGAGAACAGATCAGTTACCGTCAGGGGACGCGGGTGCAGGGAGGGTTCGAAGACAGAAGCAAAGCACGATGGACGTTTTGTAACAAAGGAATCATCGAGTGACGTTTTGTAACAAAGGAATCATCCAGTGACGTGTCTTTGCTGGGGGATGCGTCTCTATACATCTTGGTCAAAATAACATAGAGCTGTGCACCCTAAGGTATACAGTTAATTAATGTAAACTCTTAACTGATACACGTTACCTGGGAAAATCAACCAGGATGCGGGAGTAACCAAAAAGGACCATGAAGTTTAACAAAGGAAACTGACTCTGTTACAAACGACAAGCATAATCACACCGGCTCCTTTGAAGAACGAGGTCATTCACTTCCAACCTGGAGAATCCCATTCCTGGGGATCAACAACTCACTTTTGGCAGGGGCGTCTGAGTGTCTCAGTCCGTTAAGCATCCGACTCTTGACCTCAGCTAAGATCTTGATCTCAGGGTCATGAGTTCAAGCCCTGCACTGGATGTGAGGCTGACTTGAAAAACAAAAACAAAAACAAAAACAAAAAACAAAAAACAACCCACTTCTGGGCAGGAAGAAAAGCAACCGAGCCTGAAGCCACCACTGAGTTGCAGACTCACAAAGTTGGGAAGGACCCTAAGGGTCATTCAATTCACCTGTTGCTTCCGGGTTTACAACTTTGTCTCGTCCCTAAATGAGATCATTTGCAGAGAAGAATCCAAAAATCAGCGGGATGGGTATTTTTGACCCTCGGGGGTCACCACTCATGTGGGTAATGGGAGAACAGAGAGGGGGCCGGCCTGAGTCTATGTTTACAGTGTGCAGCTCTTAGCAAAGCTCAATACGAGAGGCTGGTGAAATTCTGGGGCTGTGCTCAAGCCTTCGCTCCGTCACCTCGGTGATGAGAAGAATCCTCTCTTCACGGATTCCCTGAATTTCACTGTACTTTTTGTCCTGACCCTGTTCTGGGGACTCCCCCTGCTTACCACGCCCAGCCCGCAGGGAAGGTCTACACTACTGGGTGTTGTATAAAAGGACTTCCACGTTCTAGTTCTTTGCCGACTGCTCTGACTTCATCCACCTGCCGACACCCTATTCCCAAGATGCACTCCGGTCTGCGTAGAGTTTCACATACCCCCCCCCCAACTCCAAGCACATTCACGCGGCAGCACTCTGACCTCTGCTGGTGCCCTTGATCTCCCTCAGGCACCTACACTTTTAATCGTTTGAAATAACACTTAACAGACAAGTTTTAATGGGAGTAATAGACAGACTCAGCCAGGTGAGTCTTAAATTCCTTTGGACCTGGTCCCCTCAGAAAAGCCTTTTGAAACTTTCTTTGGAAATTAAAAAAAAAACAAAATAGGAAAGTTGCCAACCAGTCTGGAAGACGGCGGACAAGAAGTCGGGGTGAGCAGCAGAGACCATGCAGAGCGGGCGGGACCCCGAGCGCCTCGTCCACAGCAGGGAACGTTGCAGAGCTTGGACCAGGGAAACAGGCTGGTCAAGGGGCGCCTGGGTGGCTCAGTCCGTTAAGCATCCGACTCTCGGCTTCGACTCAGGTCATGATGTCACAGTTCGTGAGTTCGAGTCCCACATCGGGCTCCGTGCTAAAAATGCACAGATTCTCTCTCCCCTCTCTCTTCCTCTCCCCCTCTTGGTGTCTCTGTCTCTCTCTCAAAATAAATAAGTAAACCTAAAAAATAATGACAAGCTGATCAAACTATATTTTAGGGCAAAAGTCATTTGTTTGTCTGGTTAACAAAGCTTAGGATGGACCGAAGCAGCTAAAAATAGTGAGTAACCTTACGATAGAGGCTTTGCAACAAGAAATGTGGGCAGAGACCATGGAGCCCAGAAGTGGATTTTATGGGGATCGGTAAGGAATGGATTGACGGGGAAGGAGTCAAGGGATGCCGTGACCGGAAGTCACCTGAAGAGCGTCCTTACGTTTTAGAGACGGAGAAAGGGCAGACGTGGTGTGGTGGGGACCCTAGTTGGGTTTTCCTTCTGTTTTGCTGAGGACTGAGGCGCCCCTGGCCGGTCACAGGACCTCGGCTACCGGAGGAGGGGCTGGTAAGCCCCGGACATGGTGCTGGCGAGCACATCGCACCCCTGCACCCTGGGTCCGTCAGAGCAGCACCAAGCCGGGACCCCCATCCCTCTCAGAAAACGGCCAGGTCTTCAGAAGCAGGCGGGGCTCAGGGAGACGGTCCTCCGGCCCTTTGTCCTCAAGCGGTCGAGTCGCTTTCTTCTGAGCGGCCGGCTGCTAAGGACCCCTCACCCAGCACCCCACCTACCCAGCACCCAGGGACCCCTCACCCCGCACCCCACCCGCCCAGCACCCAGGGGCACCCCATCCAACACCCACCCACCCAGCACCCAAGGGCGCCCCACCCAGCATCCTACTCACCAGCACCCAGGGGCAGCATAAAGCAGAGATACACTAACAGTGGACTTTGAAGGAAAATTGTTTCAAGATTGAGGCGCTTGGGCGGCTCAGTAGGTTGAGCGTCCAGCTCTCGATCTCGGCTCCGGTCATGATCCCAGGGTCATGGGACTGAGCCTTGCATCCGGCTCTGTGCTGAGCACAGAGCCTCCTCAAGATTCTCTCTCCCTCTGCCCCTCTGCCTCTCTTTCTCTCTAAAAATAAATAAATGTTTAAAAAATACAATGAAAATTGCTTCACCGTCTCTGAAAGCACCTCTCCACCCATGGGTGTGCAGGGTCCAGGATGCTGAGTATCCGGGATCCCTTTCTATGTGTGACATCGTAGGCCCCCTAGTTTGGTCTTTATTAGTTTTAGATAGAGTATGTTATTTGCTCTGCTGCTTTATTGAGAGACTACTATGTGGTCAAATTCATCAGTCATAAAAATACGTCCCGTACCACATTGCTAGGAAAAATTCTCTCTGTTTTTTTTTATACTATTTGTAAAATGTTAAGTTGCTTTTGGTGGTTTTTGTTTGTTTGTTTATTTTTGTTTTGCTTTGTTTTTTTTTTACTTTCTATTTTGAAATGAATTTTAATTTTTACTTAGTTTTACAGAAAAGTTGCAAAGGGCACAGAGTTCCCAAATAGGCTTGACTCAGTTTCCCCTAATGTTATCTAACATAATCACTGCGCATTTACCAATACTAAGAAATTAACACCAGGGGCGCCTGGGTGGCTCAGTCGGTTAAACGTCCGACTTCCTCTCAGGTCGTGATCTCACGGCTTGTGAGTTGGAGCCCCGCGTCGGGCTCTGTGCTGACAGCTCAGAGCCTGGAGCCTCTTCAGATTCTGTGTCTCCCTCTCTATGCCCCTCCCCCGCTCACACTTTCTCTCTCTCAAAAATAAAAAAAAACATTAAAAAAACTTAAAAGAAATTAACATCGATACATTAATATCAACCAAACTGCAGACTTGATTGACATGTAACTATTGTTTCCACTGATGTCCCAGGATCCCACACTGCATTTAGTGATCATGATTCCTAAGTTTTTTGTGTTTGTTTTTTTCCAATGCGAGAGGTTATCCATCTGTCTTTGTTGGTCCCGATGCTTTTGAACAGCCCTGGTCAGGTATTTTATAAAATGTCCTTTGGTTTGGGTTCGTCTGATGTTTTCCCATGATAAGATGGGGTTTCTGGGAAGATTTGAGGAGGAGTGGATTTGGGGGAGGGTAACCACAGAGGCGATGCGCCTGTCTCACTACGCTATATCACGTGTAATGATACAATGAGTATCATTGTATCAAGTTGTTATCATGTAACAAGTAACATGACTTGTTACTGGTGACCTTAACCTTCATGGCATTGGTGCCTGCCTGGTTTCTCTACTGTAGAGTTACTAGTTTCCCCTTTCTATTCACTATTTCTCAGAAATGGGTCATTAATTCCAGCCCACACTCAACAGAAGGGAAATTAAGCTTCACCTCCCAGAAAGAGGAATATCAAATAATTTGTGGACGTATGTTAAAACCATCATAGTCATTAATAAATATTTGGCATTCGTCCATGAATATTGCCTGCTGCAATACCACCGTGATCTTCTAATGGTGATTTTCTATTTCCCTCACTCCGTATGCATTCATTAATTGGAATTTTTCTGTAAGGATGGTTTGCTCCTTTTCCCGTGTTTATTTATTTATTCGGCTGTTGGATCCAGAGTCGGACTCCAAATAGATTAAAGATCAAGGGAAGAAAGATGAGAATATAAAGCCAACCTAGGGATGGGGAAAACATTATAAACACAGCAAAAACATTAAAAGCAATAAAGCATTTCTAATCAACATTAGACACCCACAGAGTGTCAGAAGAAACATTGACATACAGGGTACAACGTGTAAACATTGACATACAGGGTACAACGTGTATAAAGCACACTATGTTTTTTAAGCCGATCTAAAAGACACTAGAGAGGGACACGTGGGTGGCTCAGTTGGTTAAGCATCCGACTCTTGATCTCAGCTCAGGTCACGATCTCACGTGATCTCAGGTCACGGTTTGTGGGTCGGGCTTGGCATTCTGTCTCGCCCTGTCTCTGCCCCTTCCCCACTTGCTCTCTCTCTCTCTCTCTCTCTCTCTCAAAATGGATAAACAAACTTAAGAAAAATAAAACTCTTCTCAACATGGCTAAATAAACTTAAGAAAAATAAAAGATAATGGATCAAAGTCTAGCATATACAAAAGTTCTTACACATGAACTGCAAAGAGGACAACAGCAACAGAGCTAAGAGGCTCCTGTTTTTAAAAATCAACAGAAGATAAGGACGGGCAATTTCCAGAAAAGGACACTAACAATCTGGTGAAGAGATGCTCACTTACTGGTAAGCCAAGAAACCTGAGTTGAAATAATGAGATACACTTCACATGCATCAAGGTGACCGGTAAGGCAGGTGACAATCATCTGTGTTGGCCAAGAGGTGAGGAAACGATCTTTCAAGCCCTTCTGTGTGAGTGTAAATCACAGAGCATTCTGGAAAGGAATCTGAGGGGCATTCAATGAAATAAAGTAAGAGTGCGTCCTGTGACCCGCTCTCTCGTTTCCAGGCGTATATCTGAGAGATACTCTTCAATTTGTCCGTGAGGAGACACAGAAAAGGTCTGGGTCTGTTGCAACAGGGAATTGGAAACAACCTGCTTCATATTCTTAGTGGAATAGATGAGGACAGAGCTGGTGCACCCTGGAACAAGGAAAAGCCCGAAACAGAAGGAGGGGCATGCAGCAACGTGGGTAGATCCAGAGAGCACACGGGAAAAGGGGAGGTGCCGAAAGAGATTTCTGGCACACAACTATTTCACATAGAGTAAAAGCACGTGCTCAAAGCATTCACGTATTTGACCAGGCTGCAGGCATCTTTAGGGACACACCAAGCATATTAAGTCTCTCCACATATTTGCAGAGAAAAATATCACAGGGGGCGGATGAGAGGGGAAAATACTGTAGGGAGAGAAAGGTGTTAGGGGGCCACTGGTTATATTAATCTCTGAACAGAGGAAGGCAACTAACTTGCTTTAAATTAGGAACTAGTAATGTGCAAATGCCCTGGGGCACAGAAGAGACTGTTACCAAAGGGGAACGAGGTGAAAACGGAGAATCCCACAGACAGTATGTTCAGGATATGGATAAACAATATGCGGTCTATTCACACCACGGACTATTATTCAGCCGTAGAAAGTAATAAAGTACTGGGGCATCTGGGGGGCTCCGTCAGTCAAGTGTCTGACTTTTGATTTCGGCTCAGGTCATGATCTCACAGTTTGTGAGTTCGAGCCCCACTTTGGGCTCTGCGCTGACAGTGCGGATCCTGCTTGGGGTTCTCTCTCCCTTCTCTCTCTGCCCCTCCCCTATTCTCGCTCTCTCTCACTCTCAAAATAAATAAATAAACTTAAAAAAAGAAAGTAATAAAGTACCGATACTTGCTACAACGTGGATGAACTTCAAACGTCACAGTCAGCACAAGAAGACATATGATGCAATTCCATTTATATGAAATATTTAAAATAGGTGAACCATAGAGACAGAAAACAGATTCATGGTTGCCAGTTGGGGGGGGGGAACTGGGAGAGGGGAACGGTGTGGCGCCTCCTTTTGGGGCAATAAAAATGTTTGCATCTAGAGAAACATTACGGTTACACAAAATTGTGAATGAACTAAACTCCAGTAAGTTGTAGACTTCAAGATCGTAAATTGTATGTTATCTGAACTTTACTTCAGTAAAAATGTAATTGTCAGTATCGGGGAAAAGAGCAGATGACTCGTCTCTGAAGGGACACAGCCCTAGCATACCTCCAAATTTACTAAACAATTCGTCTCGGTCCTACAAACTACGGAAAGCACATCTCTCAGAGTGATCATTTACAGCAGAAGGACCAAATATATCTCAAGTTTTCGTAACCCATACTTTGACCAAGAAGCATGTAATGGATTTTAATAATGCCTCAGACTATGCACTGTTATGTTAATAATTAATAACATTTAGGGGCACCTGGGTGGCTCAGTTGGTTACGCGTCCGGCTTTGGCTCAGGTCACGATCTCATTGTTGGTGAGTTCGAGCCCCGCCTCAGGCTCTGTGCTGACAGGTCAGAGCCTGGAGCCTGCTTCGGATCCTGTGTCTCCCTCTCTCTCGGCCCCTCCCCCACTCATGCTCTGTCTCTCAAAAAATAAGTAAACATTAAAAAATTCTTTTTAAATAATTAATAACATTTAGTACTTCTTTGTGGGATAGATATAGGTGGTTACTATGCATAATATATTAAATATATATCTACATTATATAATCATAAATTATAGTTATATGTAATGTGTATTTATATAATTATAATATACGTTGCACATATAATTATGTATAATTTTACACTGTGTATATAATTATATACATTATGCTTTAAGTAAAACATATAATTACATAGATATACATTGGGTAGCCATTCAAACGTATTAAGGTGAGGACTGAGACATTTGGCAAACATTCTGAAAAGACCGTTCTGGCTGCAGGTGGAAGAAAACAGACGGGAAGGGTCCAACGTGGGTGCAGGTCTGTCACGCGGAGGCTCCCGAAGGATTCAAGGACAACAGGTGACTTAGATCTGGCTGAGGTCAGGGGAGAAAGACGTACGTGGCTGAATTGGAGTTACCCTTGGGAGAAGGCCACCATGACTGGGACTTGAGAGACAAAGGCAGCAGAGGTGACCGTGGAGATTCTGCCCGGGCTAACGGATCAGGCAATGCTGCCAGGGGTGAGATCCTGGTCCCGTTGAAGACCTGGCGGGTTTGAGGCGTGTTTGATGATTCCTAACATGGCTGAAAAGGAGTCAGTACTTCCAAGAGGAGGCTGCGTCTATAACCCCTGCTCTGCTCACGCATGTCAACTGAAGCCAGAGCCACGGAAGAGACGGTTTCTTGGATTTGAAGGTGGAACCAGCGTCCGTCTCTGGCGCACGATTTCGGGGAGGACCGATTTAGGTGAACTTAAAGTGTTACGCCAACATTTGAATTAAAGGGGGCTAAATACTCACATTTAGCCCGGACTCAAAGTCGTATGTGAACATCACCCAACCTATTCCAGCCTTTTGGCGTGTTCTAACTGGTGAGGCAAAACAGGCACCGATCTCCCTAGCAGACAGCCTAGGCTTCTCTGAACCAGGCTGAATCTGGACATAACTTCCTGGTTTAAGCGCCATTAAAAAGCAACACTGCAAGAGGCCAACTTTGATTCCAACAGTTATGCCCCGTCGGAGGAAATCCCAAAGTCCTTTGCTTTCTATCTCCTTAGGACTTGTGGGTTTTCAGACAACATGCTGCTTCTTCCTCTACACGTATCAAAAAAATAAAAAATAAAAATAAAATATATATACATAGGGGCGCCTGGGTGGCTCAGTCGGTTGGGTATCCGACTTTGGCTCAGGTCATGATCTCTCGGTCCGTGAGTTGGAGCCCCGCGTCGGGCTCTGTGCTGACAGCTCAGAGCCTGGAGCCTGTTTCAGATTCTGTGTCTCCCTCTCTCTCTGCCCCTCCCCCGTTCATGCTCTGTCTCTCCCTGTCTCAAAAATAAATAAACGTTAACAAAAAAAAATTAAAAAAAAATATATATATATACATAAACGTGTAAACTACTCACATGGAAATTTACCAAACTTTCGGATGTCATGTGTATACTTCATCCTTGTACATCTGATGAACATCGGTAATGAAGTTCCTACTCCAAACCTACACCCAGTGAGGCATTGTCGGATGTATCGATAATGTTGACCCTGGCCGCACGGTATTATGTTTATTCCTTTCTTTGTCGGCCTCCCCTGCAATGGACGGCGGGCTCCTTGAGAAGAAAGACCTTGCTCATCCGATCACATTTCTGTCCCCCCGCACACAACGCGGTGGAGGAGATGGCTTGAAAACAGGCTGAACCACGAACGCATGTGCTAGATCCGTAAGTGCAAAATGGCAAATGAGCGGAGGAGAGCAGACACAGCAAGCCTCTCTGCTACCCTTAGAAGCGCCCGCTCACAAGGTTGCTCCTCGTCCGCAGTCCGGGTCTCGCGTTGGGGCAGGGGGCGCTCCCCCTGTGATGCCGAGGATAGTGGCTCACACCTGCCACCGCGGTGCGATGGCAGGTGTTTGCCGAACATCTGTTTCCTTCCGGGAGTCTGGGATTTCTGCACGGGCCCGCTAGAAGGTGCCCACGCGACACTCTTGGACCCCCAGGTTCAAGCGAGCGTCCGTGGCTGGTAACAGTTCATGCCACGCCTTGTCATAACCCACGGCTGGCAGAATCGAGCGCGTGCGGTGTGGCTCCGGCGGGAGAGGACTCTTGGAAGCCTGTGCCTGGTTTCCCCCAGACTTTGTCCCATGTTCCTTTTCCCTTTGCTGGTTTAACCTTGTGTCCTCTGCAGGGAATAGATCATGGCTGTGAGTCCTGCGAGCCCTCTTCGTAAATCATCAAATGTGGGTGGTTCTGGGAGCCCCCAAACCTGGCTCCAGCATGTAAGTGTCCGTGGGCACGAGCCGTGGCGCGGTCCCTCTCTTCCGTCGGCCTCGCTCTGTCGCTACTTCAAGTCACTGCAGCTCAGCTCAGCAATCATCTGTCGACCAGCTGCGAGAACGGGACCCACGGAGGGAAGATAAAAGGAAAAAAAGGAGGCGAGGGACCAGGTTGAGTCAGACAAACATGTCGGCTTTCGGAACACGCACGATTTGGTTCCGGCAGACCAGTAACCAGAAAACAAGTCAGACCGTGGAGAGCTAGGGCAGAGGGAAGGCAAAAGGTCCTGGGGACGAAGAAGAGAGTGGTGTTCCAACTTTATAATGACAACAGGCTTGAGAAGCAGGTGCAGCCCAGATGAGATGTATTCCCATCTGAGATTAGTTTGGGATAGTCTATCATCTGGCTACATGGCGAGGCGTTCCTTTCCTTTACAAGTTTTCAGGGGAAGACGGAGCAGATTTTCACGGCGTGAGCACGAGGCACCGGAGACTGAATCTGTGGGCAAGAGGGCACCCTGGTCTCCGAGTCTCGGCACGTTCAAGCTGAAGACACCCCGTGGGGACCGTCTGAAAGCTGAGGACTCACAGGAGTGTCGGATGATGTGCTGTGTCTGCAGGTTTTCGGTCCTTTCATGACTCTGCTTGGTTCTCCGAGTCTGAAACTCGCTTCTCTGCGTCAGGACCTGTGATCCGGGCTGAGGACTCCATCCGGGTGGAGAGTAAAGGACCTCAAGCTGAGAAGCTACAGGTGCAGGAACACGGATGGCAGACGTGGCCCGGGGGTCACATCTGAGCCCGGCCAGGACGGCCAGGGGTGATACGCTGAACCCAAATCGGACTGATGTATTAGCCCTGAGTGGAGACGATGACGTCATTACCGTCCTGTGGGTGACCGGTGCCTTGTTTCGTCTCCGTTCTTTAGCGTGAATCACTAGATGAGTTACTAGGGGAGCTCTGAAAAGTCCTGATGCCCAGCTCACCCCAGACCAATGGGGTTGGCTCTTCGCTGGGAATCAGGAGTTTTAAAACTTCACAGCCACTGACACTGTATACCAAGCTGGTATGAAAGTTGTCACATTCTTTTTTTTAATTTAATTTTTTTAGTTTTATTAATTTTGAGAAAGAGAGAGAGAGCATGAGCCGGTGGGGGGGCAGGGGCAGGGGGCAGAGAGAGAGGGAGAGAGAGAGAATCCCGAGCAGGCTCCGCACGCTGTCAGCAGGGAGTCCAATGCGAGGCTTGATCTCACAAACCGTGAGATCGTGACCTGAGCCGAAACCAAGAGCTGATGATTAACTGACTGAGCCACCCAGGTGCCCCGGAAAGTTGCCACATTCTCAAAGAGGGGCAGGTACAAAGGTATTTTATTCTTTTATAATTTTTTAATGTTTATTTGAGAGAGACAGGGTGTGAGCAGGGCAGGGGCAGAGAGAGAGGGAGACACAGAATCCGAAGCAGGTTCCAGGCTCCGAGCTGTCCGCACAGAGCCCGACGTGGGGCTCGAACTCACAAACAGCGAAATCATGACCTGAGCCGAAGTCGGTCGCCCAACCGACTGAGCCACCCAGGTGCCCCCAAACAAAAGGTTTTAAAGACTGTCTATAGCAAAGTCACAGCAGGAAAAAACCAAGGCTAACGTCTCCAGGTGCGGTTCAGAAGAAAGGCTGTCTGCGAGACAGGGCCCAGGAGGAGACCGGCAGCCATTCTGGGGAGATGTCTAAGGGACGGCTTGTCACAGTCACCAACAGCTCAGCCTTGACACGCGTTCGTTCCTCAATACGCTTGATCCCTGTGCTCAGGATTTCATCCCGACAGCTCAGAAGACAAAGGCCGTATTTTCCTGTGTCGTGTGGGCCTCACGACCTCTACTGCACAGCATTACCTTACTTATCAAAACCCAGAATCTTGTCCTGAGATGGGCCGAATCACGACGTAAACTGAATTGGAAGCCTCGCACGGTATCTGCTGTGGAAGGAAAGGAATCCTGAAATTTGCCGTGGGGACGGTTGGGAAGGTGTTCGTGAAACTGGGAACTGAAAGCCTAAATTCTGATGAGTCTGCTTTGCCAGTAGAAAGAGGGGCTCCACGGGGCGCCTGGGGGGCTCCGTCGGTTAAGCGTCCGACTCCTGATTTCCGCTCGGGTCATGATCTCACAGTTCGTGAGTTCGAGCCCTGCGTTGGGCTCTGTGCTTGCAGAGCCTGCTTGGGTTTCTCTCTCTCTCTCCTCTCTCTGCCCCTCCCCTGCTCTCTCTCTCTCTCTCTCTCTGAAAATAAATTAAGATAAATTTAAAAATAAAAGAGCTGCTACATACCCACTGGGGAGATTTATCCTGCTTTGCTTAAAAACCAGCTACAATGGCCTCCCTGAGGGAGTCGCCTTGAGAGACCCAACCCCGATTCTCCTCGGACCCAACCCCACCAGCCCTCTTTTACTTGCTGACCTTTGCTTCCTGACCCGTAACTAGACTCAAATCCCGGCAGACTCCAGAAGGTACAAAGCGTGACCTCTGGGGATGTGCACTGAGCTCCGAAAGGACCATGTGACTTTTCCGGTGTAAGAAAAGGAATTTGTGCGGAAACGGATGTAAAGCGTGTGGGATGAGGGTGGAAGGAACAGGACGTGGTTCCGGACGGATTTGGGCCCACTAAGCAGAGAGGCTGGACTTAACATGGCAGCTTTGGGTTGGAACGGGTTCTAATGGTTTGATGGGCCGGTTGGCTGAAACATAACCCAAAAGGCGGCTTACGCTAAATAACGGTAAAGTACCAGACCAGCTTTGGTGTCCTACCAAGGCAAATATTCAAAACTTAGGGAGTTTCTCAGCCAGTTTGGGGTGCTAGGACAAAGCACCATGGACTGAGCGGTGTAGTCACAACAGATACTTCTTTCTTATAGTCCTGGAGGCTGGAAATCTGAGATCAGGAGGCCGGCGTGGTTGGATTCTGGTGAGGGCCCGCTTCCGGGTTGCAAACTACCAACTTCTCTCTGCGACTTCATATGGCAGCAGGAGGAAGGGACATCTCTGGGATTTCTTTCACGAGGGCTCTCACACCAATCCTGAGTAGCACATCCTCCTGATTGGATCATTTCCCCAGGGACCTCTTCCCAAGACAACCGCACTCGGGATTAGAATTTCAGCATATGGGGGCGCCTGGGTGGCTCAGTCGGCTAAGCGGCCGACTTCGGCTCAGGTCATGAGCTCGCGGTCCGTGAGTTTGAGCCCCGCGCCGGGCTCTGTGCTGACAGCTCAGAGCCTGGAGCCTGTTTCGGATTCTGTGTCTCCCTCTCTCTCTGACCCTTCCCCATTCATGCTCTGTCTCTCTCTGTCTCAAAAATAAATAAATGTTAAAAAAAATTTTTTTTTAAAAAGAAAAAAAAGAATTTCAGCATATGGATTTTAGGAGACATAAACATTCAGTCCGTTGCCGAGGGATGAGACAGAGTGTAGCTGTCATTCGAGGCATTCTAGCCTGTTCTGGGAGGGACCAGAAGACACACTTTTCACCAGGACTGTGAGGAAATAAACTAGTGAAGGGAGCCCCAAGTCCTTGAAGTGTCCTGTGATGGCTCTTCGCTATAGGTCAGATCTTACAGTGGGAACGTGGTTATATTTGGGAAAGCTAAACGCGATAGAATTAATTGGATCTGGGGTGGCAAGGGCCAAGTGGCAAGACCCCGCACCAAAAGCAACGTGGACGTGGTGGCCGTAGTGGAGACCATACTGGACAGCAGAGTCAAAGCAGCCATCAGAGTAGAGACTCACAGAGACCCATGGCATTGGCCACTTGGTCGCTGTGTTCCTAGAAATGAAAGAAATGGGAAGCCCAATGCTCGATCTTTTGGAGCGGAAGAATACAAGGCCAAGCGAATAAACCTTCACCTGAGTCATAAAAGCAGAGTCATGGCTTCTCAGTCAGTTCCCAGACCTGAGCCAGTTTTCAGACCCTTGAAGGGATGGAAGGCCAGGAGGAGTGACGCTAGCACATCGCCCAAAATTTTGCTGCTAATCTTTCACCCAAACTTCCCCGCGGGAACATCGCGCCTTCTACAAGATGACTGTGCATCGCAGAAAAGAAAGTAATCAGATTTTCCAGAGACCATGGACACTGGCTGTGAAATGACACTCATTTCAGGAGAGCCAAAATGTCGCTGTCGTCCACCAGTCAGAGTTGAGGCTTATGGAAATCAGATGGTCAATGGAATTTATCTCAGGTTGATCTCAGAGTAGGTTCAGTGGATCCCTGAATTTATCTTGTGGTTATTTTCCCAGGTCTGGCATGCGTAACTGGAAAGACATCCTCGGCACCCGGCAGAATCTCTGTATTGATTCCTGGGTCTATTGAGTGAGTTCCATTATGGTGAGAGGGCCAGGTGGAAGCCTCTAGAACTGGGAAGCAGGAAGCCGTAAGGAATGGCACACTCCTGGAGGGATTGCAGGGATGAATAATCAAGGTCTTGATTGACCGCCATCAACGACTCAAAGGGCGCCTGGATGGTGATGGCCAGGCCAGGACCTCTCCACTTTGACTCGCCCATTCACTCTTTGCAGAAAACAGATGGCTCCTCAATAAGGACTATGGAGTCTCCTAAGTTTAACCAGACGGTGACTCTATGGTCCTGTATCAGATGTAGTTTCATTGCTTGTACGAATCAACGCCTCCCCTGCTATCTAGTAGACAGCCGTTGACCCGAAAAACGCTTTCTCCTCCAACCTGTTAGTAAAACCCACCAGAAGCAGTTTCCTTCCTGCCGGCCAGGCCAATAATACGCCTTCCCCTGTCCTGTCCCAGAGGCGTATCAGCTCTCCAGCCTTATGTTACGGTGTAGCTCACAGGGATCCTGATCGACTTTCCCTTCCGTGAGATACCACGCTGGCCCATTACATTGATGATATTATGCTGGTTGGACAGAGTGAGCAAGGAGTAGAAATTACCCTAGAATTACGGGCAGGACATCAGTGTGTCAGAGGGTGGGAAATAGATCAGGCAAAATCCAGAGGCCTTTTACCTTAGGGAAGTTTCTAGGGATCCGGGGGTGTGAGGCGTGATGGGCGATCCCTCCTAACTTGGATAACTTGCCAACCAGACCCCTCCTGCGCCCGTGAAAGAGGCATGATGCCCTAGTGGCCCTCTTTGACTTTTGGAGACAAATAGTCCCCGTTTGCTTGTGTTACTCCGGCCCATTTACCGAGTGACCCGAAAAACTGCTAGTTTTGACCAAGGCCCAGGACGACAGAAGGCTCTGCAACAGGTCCGAGCTGCCACACCAGCTGCTCCGTCACTCGGGCCATGTGACCCGGTAGTTCCGATGGTGCCCGAGGCGTCAGTGGCAGAGAGGGTTGCTATTTGGAGCATCGGCAGGTTTTTAATATGTGAATCGCGGAGGCGGGACCCTAGGATCTGGGGACCAAGCCTTGCCATCCTCTTTGGATAATTACTCTCCTTTTGAAAAGAGACAGCTTGTGACCTGTTAGAGGGCCTTGGTAGAAATGCTTCACCTTGGGCCACTGAGCTTACCGTGTGACCGGAACTGCCCATCATGAACGGGGCGCCACCTGACCCACCTCGCCACAAAGTAGAACATTTAAAGCAGCATTCCATCATCGAGGGGGACTGATAGCCACCTGATTGGGCCCAGGAAGTCCTGGATAGCAGACATAAGTTACAGGAAGAAGTGGTTCGAGTGTGCACAGTCCCCACTCCGGATGTGCTGCCTTTTCTCCCCTTCTGCATCCATGGCCTCCTCGTGAAGACTACATATAATCAGTTGAGGGAAGAAGAGAAAAGTCATACCTGGATCATAGATGATCCTGGCCTGTATACAGGTACTCCCCCTGAACACGGACAGCTGCATCAATACAACCCCGCCCAGGGACATCCAGGAAAGGAAACACCCCCCGTGGGCAGAACTTTGAGCCGTGCACTTAGTTATTCGTTTTACTTGAGAGCAGTGGCAGGAAATGCAATTTTATACCAACTCAGGAGCGGCAGCCAATGATTGGGCTGGAAGGTCAAGGACTTGAGCACGATTGGAAAACTGGTGACAAGGAAAGTTGGGGAGAAGATTTATGGACGGACCTCTCTGAAGGGCTGGAAAGTGTAAAGATATGTATATCCCGTGGGAACGCTCACTGAAGGGTCACTGCAGCACGGGAGCATTTTAATAATCGAGTACGCAGGATGGCTTGTTCCGTGGACACCATTTCCTCTTTCCCCAGCCACCCCTGGCATTGCTCAACGGGCTCGTGGACAAAGTGGCCAGAGCGGCGGGCATTATATTTGGGCTTAGCGACACTTACTTCCAGTTAGTCCAACCAGGCTATGAACCACTGCTGAGCCTCCAATCTGCCAGCAGCCGAGTCCAATATGGCACCATTCCCCAGGGCGATCAGCCAGCTACCTGGTGGCAGGCTGATTGCATTGGACCACTTTCCTCCTGGAAGAGGAAGCGTTTGTTTCTTCTTACTGTAATAAACACTCACCCTAGATATGTGTTTGCCTTCCCCACAAACAGGGGTTCTACTAAGTCTACTGTCCTCGGCCTTATCCACTGGCACAGTATTGCACACAGCACTGCCCCCGATCAAGGAGTGTATTTCATAGCAGAGAAAGTGCCGCAACGGGCCCGTGATGCTGAAATTCGTGGTCTTACCACGCTTCCCACCATCCTGAAGCAACCGACGTGACAGATCTGTGAGCCGGCCTTTTGAAGTCTCAGTCCAGTGCGAGCTGACGGCAATAACTTACGGGGAAAGGAAGCTTGTCCTGGGACGAGGTTCTCCAGGGCGCTGTGTGTGCTCTGACTCAATACATCGATACATGATGCCGTTTCTCCTTCAGCCTGGATTCATGGGTCAAGGAACCCAGGGGTAGAAATGAGAATGTCACCTGCGTTACCCTAGTGACCTCACTGGGAAATTTTTGCTCCCTGTTCCTATGGCCTCATGCTCTGCAGATCTAGAGGTCATAGTTCAAAGGGAAGAATCCTGCGAGCAGGAGACATATGCCAGGGATTCCTTTGAACTCAAAGTTAAGACTGCTACCGGGCCAGCCTGGGCTCCTCACGCGGAAAGATGAGAGATCGTGTTTACTGATCCTGACTACACAGAGAAAAGGGAGGCCGCTTCTCCACAGTGGAGGAAAGGAAGGCTATGTCCGCAATACAGGACGCTCGTAGACGTCTCTCAGTACCATCGTGCCCCGTGGTTAGTATCATTGAGGACCTACAACGACCCAATCCAGGAAGGACTACTGGCTGTCCGGACAATTCAGGAATGCAAGTTTCTGGTCACCCCAACCAGATAAAGAACCATGACTGGCCGAGGGGCTGGCTGACAGCAAGTGTCTAACATGAATAATAGAAGTCGTCGTAAATACCAGCTGTGACCGCGTGACCGGCTGCAGAAACAAGGACTCTAATCCTTAGGAGTGTTTCTTCCCAATTTCGTTATATTTTTGGGGGTCTCTGTGTGTATCTTCGCTTTCTTCCTTCTCTTCGTCCCGTATCGCAGAACATAAGATGTATGGAGTTTGCAGCATAGGTATTTAAGTTACAGGTTATTCAGGAGAAGAGTGAACATCTCCAAGGACTTTGTATCGTCCCCTAGGGAATGTACTAGTACATTTGCAGTTGTGTGGAGGGTAATTGTATCATGTTAGACAGAAGTACGACCTTGTTATTCTCTTTATTTGGAGATGAAGCATGGCTTGAGGAGACACATATGGGTGCTAAACTGACGAGGGTTAATTGTGATGGTTAATTATATGTGACAACTTGCCTAGGCCAGGGTGCCCAGATAAGCTGATCAAATACCTGTCTGGATGTTGCTGGGAAGGTTTTTTTTTTTTATGTGCTTTTCACTTAAATTAGTAAACTTTGAGAAAAGCAGATTACTCTCTGTAATGTGGGTGGGCCTCATCTAATCAGTTGAAGACCTTAAGAGAAAAGACTGAGGTCCCCCAAGTAGGAAGGAATTCTGCCTCCAGAGAGGGTTCAGACTCCGGCTGCCACATCAGGTCTGCCCTGCATTGTCTGTCTGCTTTCAGCCTGCAGCATTCAAACTTGCCAGCTTTCACAATTACACAAGCTAATTCTTTAAAATCTCTCTTTCTGTGTCTGTCTCTTTCTCTCTCAATAAACACACACACACACACACACACACACACACACATCCTAGAACCCTACTACAGAAACTCCTTAACATTCGTAATTTAGAAGAAGATGAACAGGGGTGCCTGGGTGGCTCAGTCAGTTAAGCATCTGACTTCAGCCCAGGTCACGATCTCACGGTTCATGAGGTCTTCTGCGGATGCAAGAAGCAAATTAGCACCATTTTCATAAAAGTCTCCCGGTATCATGTATAGTGAGGGACGGTCCCTCCCTTGTCGCTTAAAGACCAAAATAAGCCACACCTTTGAACCTTTCGTCCCATAGCGTATTTCGATCCTGAGAGTCATTTTATGGTCCTTCTGGGGACCCATGTGGTAGGTTGTCTTTTCATCTCACTGATGGCTTCCTTTTCTGGGCTCCACACGTTTTCACTGTTCTGAAAACACGTACACAAGCCTATTTTTAAGATTCAAAAGCTCCTCCTGGAATATTCCGGAGGAGATGACAACCTTTTGCACCTCACCAGCGTATATTAGAGCATCTGTTACTGTTCACCTCCTCCAGCCTCGTTTTTTAGTTTAGCCAATCTGATGATTGAAAACACATTACCACATCATCCAATGTGTGCCGCTTGTGCTGTCAGTGCAAAGTCCCGGGTAATGGGGCAAATTGGATGCAACTTAATTAATCATAGCAAGCTAAAAGGATATAGATTATATGCAGCAAAAGCATCCTCTGTGTGTCGAGAAGGACAGTGAAATTGTTACTCTTCAGATCTCACCAAACTGGCTTTATTTACAAACATATTTATACTGGAACCTAAGCAACTTCCTAGGGACTAACACGAATATGAGGAAATCGAGCTTTTCGGGCAGCATTTCCCTGCACGCCTGGGAGAAACATGGAATCCTTTGGAAGTTCTTGTCTATTTCAGGGGTGTGTACGTCTCTCTGGCCTGGAGTTTGGAGCAGGTCCTCAATTTACCTCCCTGAATTTGGATAGATGGCACAGAGGCACTAAAGACTCCACGTTATGGCCTGGGCTGGTGAGCGAGCACTCCCAAGGGAAGCATCTGTCAAAGCTTGGCATGCATCACGGAAGGCGTAAGACGGCCCAGCCTGTGTCCTGTCGGCACAGATCTTATCACGTATCAGGGGAAGCACCAGGAGGAGGCAAACAGGGATGGAACCCATCTCCAGGAGCATCCGTGTCGTTAGGAAGCATGTGACGATCAGGATGTCACTCCCGCTCCAAAACAGCACAGTGCGAATGTCTGTCCCATGTAAATACACAGAAGCGTTGTGCTTTTCTTATAAAAAGATACATGTTACGCATAAACATTTGGGTCCGTGTTGATAACTAAACAAGCAAAATGCAAGTCCCATCTAAATTTCTCCAAAGGCAGCTATTTCAAATTTTTACATTTTCCCGTAGTTTATTTGGAAAATCACCTCTCTATCTGTCACATGGCCAGCTCAGGGCTGGTTAGCCTAAAAGTCGCTGGCCTGAATTCAAATACGTTTGCACTTCCTCTCCCGTGCTTTAATAAAGGCTCGCCCACTAGTGTGAGGTCTGCTTTGGAAACTGTCAGAAGCGAGCTTACTTGAATACAGCGTGTTGTATACATGGGGCAGTGGGGAGTCAGCAGGAAATGCCCATTGAAAGCTGAGAGTCACGTTGGGATCTTTAAGGTGTTGAGAACAAAGACTGTTCTAGAGCACAAAGCGTCCTCATAATTTGTTTTCCTCCTCCTCTCATTAGGAGGCTGTTGGCCTTTTTTTTTTTTTTTTTTTTTTTGCTATGTTCAATTTTATTTCCAGTAGGGTTGTTTACATTACTGTTGTGTCTTAGCTTTTAAAAGTTACAAGTTACCTTGTATAAATTATATAGAAGATGTAAGGAGTAATAAAAAGGAACCCATAAACATCCCAACCTGCCTAAAAAATGCAGCATCATCCACATCTCCAGGGACATCTGTACATCCCTCCCCCCGGTCATCAACCCCATTCATTACTTTCCGTGTGTTCTTTATATTTTTACCAAAATAAATGTGTTGCTAAATAACATATTGTTTTATTTTGTATAGCTTTGAAATTGGGACAAATGGAATCATCCTGTACAATTTTTCTGCAAATAGCCTTTTTTATTTTATTTTATTTTATTTTATTTTCTAATGTTTATTTATTTATTTTGAGAGACAGAGAGAGAGAGAGAGAGAGAGAGAGCATGAGCTGGGGAGGGGCAGAGAGAGAGGGGGAGAGAGAATCCCAAGCAGGCTGTGAGCTGTCAGTGCAGAGCCCGACTTGGGGCTCAAACTCATGAACCGTGAGATCATGACCTGAGCCGAAACCGAGAGTCAGATGCTCAGCAGACTGAGCCACCCAGGCACCCCTATTTTATTTTACTTCTTACTCATTAGAAAGAGAAGTTTTTTTCTTGCAATTTCAACATTTTCTCTTCCTACATAATTTACTCTTCTGATGTTAAGCTGTATTTTGTTTAAGTTCACTTTAGCATGATACTCGGCATACCACAGAGTACTTATTTTCCACATGATTGGACTGGGTTGTTCCCCGTTTTTTGCTATTACAAAATGGGGGAGTTTCTCTAGTCCCAGCAGTGAAATCGCTCTGTCAAAGGGCCCGCTGTCTTCAGCCCGTGCCAGGTCATGATAAAGCGTTTTCCGAACTTACTGTTCGGAATGGCCCTAATTCACACCCCCACCTCAGTCAACACATGTGCATGGCCACATCACACACAGGAAGCTTTCAGTGATGCCAGAGAAACACTCCATATCAAAGGAATTCTCAGAACCTAAACCACTTTCTAGATACTAACCTGAATATTAAGAAATTCAGGTTCATGGGTAGCATTTTGCTGCAGGCCTTGGAGAAATGTGGAATCATCTGAAGTCCTTATCTAATCTACTTAAGGGAGTGTTTTCAGAAACAAAGGAGAAAAGGGGAAGAAGAGAAAATACTTGTAGAAATACAATATGAAATAAAATCATGGCTGAAACCTTACCAAATCTGATGGAAGATCTGAATCTATAGATTTGACGTTTACCTGTAGTAAAATAAAAGCAAGCAGATCTGCTCTTAGATACGTCACGGTCAAGTCATGGGAAAACAAAGAGAAAATTTTGAAATTGCAAGACAAAAACTTCTGTTTGTACACCAGAGGACCACACTTAGATTAACCACTGACTTTTACTAAGAACCAGTGGAGGAAAGGTTTTGAGATGACAACAGTCAAAAAGCTGAAAGGAAAAAAAATCTGTCAACCCAGAATTCTGTATCTAGCAAATCTGTCCTTTCAAAATGTAGACCAAAAGATTTTTCCAGATATACAAACTTACAAGAATTATTGAAGGAAACCTTTAAACTAGAAAAAAAAAACCCAGCTTCTTAGATTTGAAAATGATAGATTTCTTAAAGAATGTACGTGAGTGTGCCTATGTGTGTATCCATACAGAATGTTCTAAAAGTGTTTCTGCACTTTAATCTCTACTGGTTTCAGAAGCAAAAGTGCTAGAAACGTATGAAAAACAACTTTGAAGATTTCGCTGTTTTAATTTGTTTTCTATTTAGCTTTATAAATTTTGAATAGTCATTTTTTAAGTTTATTTTGAGAGAGACCATGTGTGAGCACATGAGTGGGGGAGGGGCAGAGAGAGAGGGAGAGGGAGAAGCCCAAGCAGGTTCCACACCGTCAGCACAGAGTCCCATGCAGGACTCGAACCCACCGACGGGGAGATGGTGACCTGGGCAGAAATCAAGAGTTAGATCCTCAGCACAGGGAGCCGCCCAAGCACCCTGGTTTTGAATAATTATTAATTTAATTTTCTGAGGCCCTCTAGCTGAAGATTATTTCTTCATTGACATAAAGCATTTTAAAATGTTTTCAAAATGCACACGGCTGAGGAAGTACAACCGAAATTTGAGTTCCGTGTCTGGGGTGATGCAAGACACAATGTGGGGAAATTGGGAGTTGCAGACAGAGGGCAGCCCAAGAATAAAACTCCCTGGGAATTAACCAAAAATTCCAGGGACAACGCCAGATTTTTAAAAGCTATGAAACTGAGGGAGCGCAAGTAGAGATCTCAAAGGAAGCAGGTATTATCAGAGTTCCTGGGGAACAAAGGTCGATCTCCAGCCAGGGAGGAGGGTGGTCCTGGAGGTGCCAGAGGGTTGGGGGAGGGAGCTGCAGGCTGGATGATGGGGAGGGGCCGTGGTCCAGCTACTTCTGTCCCCTCCCTGCCCTCCGGGGCCCTTTGTGACCAGGCCACAGCTCTGTGATGTGGTGTGATGTGATGTGAGCCTGGGGCTCTTGTCCCCAAGTACAAGCTCAGCGCTCAGTTGCTCGAGGACAGTAGTGGGATCAGGAACTAACGCTTCGAGTAAGGAGATGGAGAATATTCTCTTCGCTCTGAGAAGCATTAGCGCTGGTTGGCTGAGCTCCAGCCTCCCCTCCTGGACAACCCAGACCATCTTCTGCTTCCTGTGTGGACTGTCGTTCTTCCTCCTGTTGATCTTCGGCTTCCAGACTGATCCAACATCCTCAGCACCACGAAGGAAACGCAGAAGCAGCAGAAAGGTAAGGAACCTTGGCCCGGACCCAACAGAGAGGAGGATTCCGTCTTCTTTTCTATTATCGTTTCCACTATTCTGAGTCACTGGGGAGACTCCCGAGCTGGGAAAGAGCAGAACTGGTGTTCTCGGGGAAGAAGAGAGCACCATCCTCCCAGGCCAGGCCAGGCCAGACCAGGCAGGGGTTACAGGGGCAGGAGGGCTTCTCCCGGGAGGTCTCGGGCCAGGAGGCCGGGTGTGGCAGAGGGCTCCTGGGCCGCGGCCCCAACACAGTGACCGGAGGACTGGAGGCCCAGCTCCACCCCCGGGGGAGGACAGGCTGCTGGGCACCGGGCCGGCAGCCACCTTCCCGGGGCAGGTGTCTCAGGAGAGCTGGCCTCGTTGGGGCCGATCGAGGGTGGCTCCGAACCCAGGAGGCCCCGAGCAGGGGCGGCAGCAGGGCTCGGGGCTCGGGAAGCGAGGTGCTTCCTCAAGGCGCTGAGACACACCCGCAGGTCTGGGAACGTTTCTCGAGCAGAGGAACAGGGACGGAGAGATTTCTCGCATCGAAAATCCGCGCGTCCATTCTTCAAAGTAGAAAAACGGAGAACAGTTTTGTCCACTTTGCAAATGAGGAACAGGAAAGAAAGCCCCCCCCCCACCCCCCGCCCCATGAGTTGAATGTAGGAAGTCGCGCTGTTCATGAACACAGAGCACCTGCAGCCAGAGAGGCGAGACAGACTGGGGGTCCCGTCCCCCCAACCCCGTGTTCTCTCGTCTCTGCAGCAGGTGGCGCCACGGCGAAGGAGCACCAGAGGCAAGAAAAGCGAGCTCCTGAAAGGTAAGGGGCCGCCGCTGAGCCCTGCGCCCCTGGCGAGTGTCCCTCCTGCTCCGAGCCCCCAGCCCCGCCGTCTCCGGGACACCCGCGTCCGTCCCTCAGGAAACAGAGCCCCGGGAGTCTCCCGGGACGGAGGGCGGAACCCCGAGGCCTCCCAGATTCTGGGCCAGAACCAGCCCGAGGGGCCGGACACGGGTGTCGCCCGGCAGGGGCCTGGGACCTCCAGCTCCAGCTGTGGCCAAGTTGTGGAACTTTGCTCAGGTTCCTCGGGGAGGCCGCCCGGCCCTTTCTCCCCCCACAAGGTCACGAGTGGGGAAGCTCTCCGTAAAGGACAAAGCGACCCCCACCGTGGGTCTTGTTGTCACCGTGAGACCACGTGGCCTCGGACACCGATGTTCGGAGCTCCCGAGTCTAATCCCCCAAAGGTGTCCCCTAAAGGGACATCGCGCCCGCCTCCCGTAAGACCCCCGGGACCCCGCCTTCGGCTCTGTGACCGGGTCTCCCGTCTCCAGCTTACAGAAACTGCCTGCAGGAGCTGGAAGGGGTTCGGGACCTGGTTTCCCTTCTGCAGAGGTAAAGAATCTTGCCCCTTCTCTCCCGGGTGGGCCTCTCAGAGCCTCTGGTGGGACCCCAGGGCTGCAGGGGGCGGGGGGAGCCCTGGGGACGGAGATCGGATAGGGCCCCGGGGGGAGGGACGGCGGGAGCGCTGGGAAGCGGGTGGGGGGGCCCGGAGGGCGGGGATGGCCACGCCCGGCCCTGTCTGCTCCGGGCTGCAGCGCGTGCCTCGTGTCTCCCGCAGCCACTTGGGGCGGCTCTCTGACCAGGGAGGCCTTCATCAGCTCTTGGGGCAAGAAGCCCCTGGGGCCGCGGGCAAAGCAGCACCTGCCGGAGCCCATCAGCCCCGCGGGGAGCCCGCGAGAGATGCCGCCCCCGCCAGGGCCCCGACGGCGTCCCCCGCTCCTCTGGCCTCCACGCTGTCACCAACCCCAACGACCTCCTCGGTGTCTGTTCGTTCGAACTCCTCCCTGAGTGCTCCTTGGCCACCAGAGTCTTGCCTTCCCCTGGGTGGCTTTTCACCCCAGCCCCTTGCTCTTTCCCCTTCCCCGCCCCGTCTCCCTTCTCCGGAGGCCAGCCCTCCACCTCGGCCAGACTCTACTTTAGCTGTCCCTCAGTGCAATTCCATGGCACTCCCGCTGGACGCCGTCCCACGGAGCCCGTCTCCACACACGCCCTGGGTTGCCTCTGCCATCCCAGCTATCTCAGGCCTGGGCCTCTCAAGCTGTCCCATTTCGGCCCTGTCCTGGTGGCAGGCAGCCGCCAAAGCCTGGCGCCCCTCCACCTCAACACGCTTGGAATCCTGGCAAGAGCCTCATTCCCACCGGCACCCGGAGGCCTCGCTCTGGGGAGGCCCCGGGAACAGAGAGGCGGAGGCCGGTGTCCTCTCTTTCATCGGTCCTGATGTCCAGAAGCTGCTGGAGATCCTCATCACCAAGAGAACAGAGCTGAGGTTTTGGAAGGAGAAGGAAAAGAAGGAAGAGTCAGACTACCGCGTGAGCTCTCTGGGGAGCACGTTCACGTCACCGCGGGGCGGGCGGGACGCCGTGGGTTACCGATCCTTCCGGAGCATGAAAGGCGAGCCACAACAGCTGCTCGGCCCCGAGCAGCCTCCATATCCCAAGATTTCGGGGGACAACTTACGGCTGAAATGCAGCCAGCTCTTCTGGGGTCTCCCCATTCTGCACAGTGAGTCCCTGGTGGCCACTGTCAGCGTGACTGGTCCCCCACTGGAGTCACCCTCTGTCGTTTTCAATGAACTCTCTCGTGCCTTACCATCCCAAATTCAGGCTGGCGTAGCTTCTCGTCTGTCACTGGAGCAGCCCTTCTCTCACCCTGTGGCTGAGCCCCAAGCCTTGACCCCAAGTTTGTCCCAGTCCCAGCCCCTGCCTCCGGCTCAGGTCGAGGCCCAGGCCCACCTTGCACCCTCTGTCCCAGCGGGGCCACCTTCTCTCCCACCTCACATGGCCGGTGAGGCATCGGAGCCTCCCGTCCAGAATAACATGCCATCATTCATCCCAAATGCAATTCAAAACCTGGAGTGTCACTTTTTGAAGAAGCAACTAGAAAGGAACAGGACTCTACCCTCTGTGGTGAAACGATCTCAGGAAGTCTTCAGCCAGGTCCTTCCCGACTTCCCCCAGGACAGCCCGGCCTCCCAGGCCCACGGGCCAGTCTCCGTCCTCCCCTTCCCCTCCGGGGACTTGACCAGCCCCGAGCCCCAGAACCTTCTGGAACCACATCTTGGAAAGAGGTCCACGAAGCAGCAAGGTGGCGGGCCCCACAAGATCCAACCATCCGTGGAGCTGGCCCAGCCTCAGGGCGAGCCCCCGAAGGTGCCACAGGCACAGAGCGGAAGCCTCCAGGTTGCCCAGGAGACCGGGTCGAGGGGCCCAGGGCTGACCACACCAGGAGAAAACCTGGGCAAGGATGCAGGGCCTAGTGTGGGGAGGGGCCAGAGAGATCTACACGGGAGCCTGATCGGCTCTTCATCGAAGGTTTCAGCAGTAAACTCTGAGGGATCACACACAGACTTGATGAAGACGGGCGGCCCAGGCCAGAATCATCCAGAACAGCTCCTGAGAGCCCATTTGGGCAGGAAACTGGGGCAGATCACAGAGGGCCAGATCCCTGTGAGTGTTCATGATTCCAGGCTTGCTGCCAGCCATGTCCCGGACCCTCCTGGAAAGCCAAGCGCTCACAGGGAAACTGGAAATCCCGCATTTTCCAAGCACCCGGAGCCCTGCGTGAACACCCCCCACAATTTCTCCACGCTCAGTCCATACACTCAGCAGATGCTGGAAGCACATATCATAAGGTTTCGGGTGAGGCACAGATGGGGCCTGCCCCTCAAGGTCCTCAAGCCTCTAAATTTCTTTAAGCTGCAAAAGAGCTCAATCTTTCCACCACCGTCCACTCCCTGCTCGGCCACCTGTCTACCTAAGGCCGGGGCGGAAGCCAAGTTCTTGGAAAAACCTCCTGAGCCCCATCAAGGAGAGAAGGTCCTAACGGAAGAGCCCGTTCTCACTCTGGGGAGTCCCCTCCTTGACCCCCAACCTGCACGTGAGGAAATCCAGTGGGCCCTGGGTGAGTCTCCACCCGGTGACGGCCCTCGGCCCTCGGGGGCCCCTGTGGCTGGACGGGAGGCCGGGCTACGTCCTCAGACACCCTCATGCAGCTTCGTGGGCAGAATCTGGCACAGCAAGACTGGCGCGGGGGATCCTCAGAACAGCAGCCTGGAGGCAAGTCCAGCAAGGGCCACAGATGAGCCAAGGAGAGGGAGCGGGGGTCGGACCTCGCGGGACCCCTGCGGCCGCGTGTCGGTACTTGAGCTCAGCTTCGAATCCCGGTCCTCGAGCGCCCAACGGGCCAAGGAGCTGGGGGAGGGCGAGGAGGCCCCTGCCTGGGGAGACACCTTGGAACCCGGTGTGCTGGCCAACAATCAAAGCGTCAAACCAGACGTGAGAAGATCAGGGTCATCCGGGAGCAGTCAAGGCCCCTCCACACCTCCAGCGTCGGTGGCTCGAACCCAGGAAGAGGTTGAGGCACAGCTTGAAGGGTTCGAGCTCCAGGGATCGGTCGAGCCGGAGGAGCCTCAGGGCCCTGGCCGCGGTGTGCTCCTGCAAGACTTTGAAACTGGCGTGCTCCTGCAAGACTGTGCCACCGATGACCTTCTTCAAGACTGTCACTCTGATGTGTTCCTTGCGGCGGACGTCTTGGCCTCTCACAGATCTCCGTCCGGCTGCCAGAGTGAGTCCAGTACAGACACGTCAACTTCCTGGACGTCCTCTCACTTCGTCTTGCATGCACAGAACAGCCGGGGGCAGCCAGACCCACTGAGACGGTGGGGCCTCCGTAGCCCCCAGAGCAAGGCATCCGTCCACGCTGACAGGAGAGAGGCCTACAGGAGGCTCAGCCCAGGAGGGCGTGAGAAATGGCTGGCAGAGCTGAAGTCCTTCCAGGCCAGTGTGATGAGCCACCCTGCCCAGGACGAGGACTCGGCAGAGACCCCAAGAAGCAGGTTCGCTCAGCTCCTGCCCAAGAAGGAGGACGCTGCTCCAGAAGGCCACTTGAGAAAAAGCGTGAGGCACCTCCTGCAGTGGATTTTTCCCAGTAAAGGCAAAGGACCGGAAGATCCCGGGCACAGGGGCCAGCCTGCAGCAGCCACCGCCCAGAGGCAGGGCCCCGTCTCGGGCACATCGGTTGAGGACAGCAAGTCTGCCGGGGCTCAGGTGCTCATGACGGCCGTGGGTCGCATCCTAGAGGAGAACCTGGTGCCTCGCCAAGGACTTAGAGCCTCGGAGGTCAACTGGCACCAAAGGGAACCCCAGGCGCTGGCAGGCACCCGTGTCTGCTACCACAGGGTCCTCTCCTACCAAGAGCAGAGGAGAGTGATGAGAGAGACCGCCTGCCACCTGCAGGCCACCCCCGACGGCCCCGGCTGTCCTAACGAGAACCGGTGGTGTAGAGGCAGAGAAGGCAGGTGGGCCTTCGTACCCAGGAGGCTGGGGTCCCCAGACGGACCCTGCCACCACGGGCGGATGCTGGCCAGAGCCTCGGGCCGCCCTCACCGCCCCCACTGCCCCAGGCACTGCCTCCTTCAAAACTACATCTCCTCCAGTCATTCCGTGTGTGCTTCTCATGCCTTTCTTGGGAGGACACCTTTTCTCCAAGAAAGGATGCATACAGTACAGAGAAAAATGTATTTTTCTCAGGTTAGCACATCCTCTATGGGCTAATGGCTTCTTCCCGCCACAGTTTTTATTGTTTTCCAAAATATATGTTTGTTTATCTCAGGAGAGGAGCTGGCCTCTGTCTGTGCCCTGCGGGGTGGTGGGGGGAGGAAGGCGAGGATCCGGGCATGCTCTCCCCCAGTGCCTGCTTTGGCTCCCAGAAGGAATGGAGCCCTGGGAGGAGGGTGGCCATGTGGTATACTCCAGACCCCCTCCCTCACACACCTTCGGTTTGCATAACAAAGGAAAGAGGAACACAACCCAGAAGACCCCACCCCGGATCTGGCTCCGCCCATCCCGTCCTGCTCTCTCTCTACCTTGACCTTGGGCGGCTGTAGGGGAGGGTCTGCAGGGGCAGAAACCCCTCGGCTCCGGGGCGCCTGGAAGACAGCGTCAGGTGTTAGAGCCGGGGGCCGAGTTTGGAGGCCAGGTTGGCCTTGACGGCAGCGGTGGGAGGAATCCTGCCCCCCCCCACCCCCGACCCGTCGCCTGCCCCGGGACCCCTGATGGGGCTGGGGTGCAGATCGGCCGGGAGCCGCCCTTGGCTCAGCGTCACCCCCCTGCTTTCTCACACTCTGGACCAGCGCGGGACGAGGACGTGCTCCCGGCCCGGGGAGCGAGCGGGTGGGGGGCGCAGAGGCCGCGAGGGACCGGCGCGCCCTGCCCCGGGGTGCGGTGACCCAGGAGCCCGCGGTGCCCACTGCCACCTGCAGGCCCCGAGGAGAGGAGCCTTTCCTGCGGTTCACCCCCAAAGTCCCCCCCCCCCCGCCCCCCCTGTGGCCGCGGAGCCCGGGGAGGCCGCCGGGGCCCCTCCGCAGACTGCCAGGCTGGCACAGGAGGCCCGGCCGGGCAGGTGCCCTTCTGCGCAGTCTGGGGTCCCCGGGGCGGACTGGGACTTAACGAATGGCCCAAGGACGGGCCCCGAGGCGGGTGGGGGTCAGGGTGGGGGTACTCACTGGCGTGGTGCGGAGTCCCACCCCAGGAGGGACCCTGAAGACCGCAGCAGTGTGGCCCTGCCCCCACGCGGGTCAGGACCCCGCAGGTGGGCCTGGAACCCGGTGCAGAGGCAGCGGGTACAGGCCTGCTCGGGCACAGCTTCTCTCCAGGGAAGCAGTGGGGGGCCAGCAGTGACAGTGCGGCTAGGACCTGGGGGGTCGGGGGGAGGGGAGACCAGGACAGAGAGCACCCAGGTCCTCGGGAACTCTGTGCTGACAGCTCAGGGTCCCTGAGTCTGGCTGCTCCCGGGTCTTCTCGGCGGCACCGAGAGGTGGGTGCAGACCCCACAGGCCCCTCCAGAGAAGGGCCACAGGCAGGATGCCGAGGGAGCGCAGGAGACAGGAAGGACCAAGTCCCCTGTGCCCTCCTCCTGCCGGTGGTGCAGTAAGGCGGGAAAGGGACGCCCCGCACTGTGAGACCCCCACAGAGATCTCTGACGAGAGACCCCACAGAGAGACCTCTGATAGAGACCCACACCCAGACACCCACAGAAAGACCTGTCACGCCGACCCACTCAGAGACCTCACGTAGCGTGCGTCCCACGGAGATGGTCACTGAGCGGTCCCACACAGGGCTTGCCCAGAGACCCCACGGGCGTTCTTTAGGGGCCCGAGCAGTCACCTGCTGACAAGTGCTTCGCGGTGGATCTGAATCCACTCGGCAAGCTGACAGCACAGGTGGAGTGTCGGCGGCTGGGCCCCCCTGGGAACCCCGAGACGCTCGGACTTCGCCAGCATTTCCCCACGTGGGGGTCTCCACCGGGGAGACGCTCGGGAAGTTTCGTCTTTTCCTTACGTCATTGCCTCCGAACTAAAGGGTGACCGATTCCACCTGTAGACCCCCAAATCCCTCCCCTCCACAGGGGTTGCTTAGCTTGAGCTCTGACCGCAGTTTAGAGGAGCCACATTTAAGCACAAGCAAAATGCTGCCAACCTCCAGTGAGATCTCTTCTCTGTCCGGTTTTACTCAAGTCAGGGCAAACGCTGTCTGTGTCCCATTTTTTTTTACTTCTTTGGCGACAAGATCTGAATTCAAGGGAGCTGACCCTTCCTCACTTTGGAAACATGGTCAAGACGTGCAGAAAACGAGCTGATGGAAATAAAACAAACCAGCAAAAAGGCATCGGGACTCCCCCTCCCAGGGGGCCGTGCACTGGCATATTCTTTTCCCTAAATAGCTGTGTCAGGTTTGGGGCTTTTGTCTTAGTTTTAAGTGAAACAGACTAACAGTTGTGTGAAATGTTTGCAAATGAGTCAGCTATGTAGAAACATTTCTGTTTTATTCTCTTGTAAAAATTATATTTTTTAATATTTTTTCCCTTAAAATGTGGTAAGGCCCTCAAAAGGCATTATACATATTTCCAGAAGTGACAAAGTCCTGATGTGCAGCTCACGTACCTTAAACCGATGTACTATTGGGGAGGATTCCTTTCTTAAGTGATTCTTTGAAAATGCACATTTTCCAAGACTCAGGCAGTCAGGCTCCATTTTATATTCATTATAGGGCTAAAAAAAGGACACATTGTTTTAAATAGTTAGAAATTTTACAGAATATCTCATTTAATCTGTGAGCTACAGACATGGCCTAATCGAATTACTAGAAAGGACATCTTGGGGCACCTGAGTGGCTCGGTCCGTTAAGCAGCTGACTTCGGCTCAGGTCATGATACTGCTCCCGAGTTCGAGCCCGCATCGGGCTCTGTGCGGACAGCTCGGAGCCTGGAGCCCGCTTCGGATTCTGTGTCTCCCTCTCTCTCTGCCCCTCCCCAGCTCACGCTCTGTCTCTGTCTGTCTGTCTCTCTCTCCCTCTCTCAAAAATAAATAAACATTACCAAAAAATGGACATCTTAATATCTAAATTGAAGAAAGTGTGCGTTAATAATCAAAGTGTACAGGTAAATAACCAAAGGTGACATTAATGTAGACAAAAAAGTGTCCACTAAGCATGAAAATTCCCACATATATCTAGCGCTTTCCAAAGGTGTATTTTGATGAGTGTATACATATTTCTTGTTGCTCATAAGCAACTTGTTTTTCTTGCCTTGCTAAAATCTATTTTAACGACAGCTGCCAAACATATGTCACTGGTTATGTCACTCTCAGATTATCCATCAGGATGAGTGTCCACCTTTATTATGAGAAGCAGAGCTAACATGAAGGCTCTTTGGTCTTTTTATTTCAATACGAAATACCTCTCTATTCTCCATAATCCACAAATTTATAACTACTTTTCTACGTCACTCCCTTACGATGTCCTTGAGTCACCAAATGATGGAACCTGGTCGTGAATGTCTATAGGATTGTTTTTTGTTTTTTGTTTTTTAGTTGCAACTAACGCAGGTAAGTTTACTGATCAGAACAAAATGGGGCCAATTAGGAAGATTTTCATACAGGAAATACTTTACAAAAAGCAGTGTATCCTTTTCAAGTTGACTCTTTTATTTTTTTTATTTTTATTTTTTTAATGTTTTTATTTATTTTTCAGACAGAGAGAGACAGAGCATGAACAGGGGAGGAGCAGAGAGAGAGGGAGACACAGAATCAGAAGCAGTCTCCAGGCTCCGAGCCATCAGCCCAGAGCCCGACGCGGGGCTCGAACTCACGGACCGCGAGATCGTGACCTGAGCTGAAGTCGGACGCTTAACCGACTGAGCCACCCAGGTGCCCCATCATGTTGACTCTTTTAATCAGATTTAATGGAATGATTATTATTCAGTCTTTTGAATTAAAGTCATATAGGGTGGGCATAAAGTCTGCAAACATAGACATAGTCCATAATAGTTGATCGCTATGACACGTGAATATAATGGTCCCTCACTAGCAATTCATAGTTCCATAAGCTGTGTAAAATTTCAGCGAACAAATGTGCATTAAAGCAGTGTTCCCGTGAGTCACAGCACACACATCTGTCATATGTAGCCTCCAATGATGTGTGCGTACAATTCCTACCATGCAAACTTGTACCTTCACCCTAGAAGAAACCATCAAGGGGCTTCAATTTATTAGAAAAATACTGGCAGGGCACCTGGGTGGCTCAGTTGGTTGGGCGTCAGACTTCAGCTCAGGTCATGATCTCATGGTTTGTGAGTTCGAGCCCCGCGTCGGGCTCTGTGCTGACAGCTCAGAGCCTGGAGCCTGCTTCAGATTCTGTGTCTCCTTCTCTCTCTGCCCCTCCTCCGCTTGTGCTCTCTCTCGCTCTCTCTCTCTGTCTCTCAAAAAAAAAATAAACATAAAAACAAAACTTTTTTTTTTAGAAAAATACTAGCAATGTTTCCAGACTTTATGGCTACCTGTATTTTATTTTTAATAAGTTTCGCCTCCTGTAAATCTTACGAACATTTCACCATTTATGTATACAAAGCAGAAATGGAAATCAAAGACTAAACAGAACGGAGGAAATAACAAACACGGATCTCCATTTTGCTGAAAACGGAGTGATTTTTAATCTAGCAGGCTGTCCACACGACATTCGGGATATATCACAAGCTTGGTTTTGAAAACAATTTATATTTAAAACAGGCCTCACACTGGTTTCAATAAATCAGGGACTTGAGAACAAACTATGGAGGATGGCAATTTTGTGTTCAGTTTTTAATACTCCAAGGGGCAAAGATCTTTTCCCAATGGGCAAAATAAAGTAGACGGTAGTTCACCCTTAAGAGCGGTTCCCTTGATAGGTTACAACATTATTTTCAGCATCATACACGTGTGCTTTATAAGCATCTCCCACAGGAAGAAACTTCTGGAAGCGTTCCCCAAAACACCCAGCTACGCTTTCAGATCGGTCTTGAGAATCGTGCCCCTGGCCACGTGGGTTGCTGTTCATCCCAAACAGAGGCATGGCTGCGTTACTCAGGTTTGCTGGGGAGCCTTCCCTGGGCCGGGGCCTGGCTGGCGTCCTATGCGTTGGTGACCAGATAGAGCCCAGTGTCCCCAAATCTCAGTTCCTTGGCCTGGAAAACGGGGATCAAAGTTAATAGCGTTGCAGTGAAGGAGAAGGGAGTTCAAGTAGTAAAACCCTGTGCTTGGCAAGTATTGGATGATTTTGCTGTTGTCGCTGTGATTTTTTTATACTATTATTACCAGGTCAGTTTTTACTGGCTAAATAAAGTACGCCCGATTCATTATTTCGTACAGAATTAAATTTTCTAACACAAAACCTGGTGCTTTATAGATATATTAAAAATCAAAAACCCTCTCTGAGACAATAAACAATATTCTTTCAAGTCATCTTCAAATCATTTTGGGGGACATATTTATGGGTCTTTCCTAATCTACCCTGACTGTAAGGGACCCTGCAATCCCAAAGCTGTTACTTCCTTCAAATTGAACAAGCCATCAGGGCGCCTGGGTGGCTCAGTCGGTTGAGCGTCTGACTTCGACTCAGGTCACGATCTCACAGTTCATGAGTTTGAGCCCCGAGTCAGGCTCTGTGTGGAGCCTGCTTCACATTCTGTGTCTCCCTGTCTCTCTGCTCCTCCCCCGCTTACTCACTCTCTCTCAAAAGATAAATAAACAGTAAAAATATATATATTTTTTAATTGGACAAGCGGAACTCGTGTGTTACTTCCAAACCAACTCTGTCCTTTCCACCTGCCTGTTCACACCTGCTCCTTGGTGCTCCCCAGCCCCCGGGGTGAAATGGGGGGGTCCCCTGGTTATCTCCAGGAACATCAGGAGAGCTGGTTTCAGTAATCAAATCGTGCAGTCCCAGGTAGAAGTCAAAACACCAAGCTGCATGTCAACACAAAGCTTCTGCCCCCCAGGAGGGAGAGCGGCCTGCCTTCAGTGGGACGGGGGTGCGGGGGCCCCAAGGGCACGTGACCTTCCCCTTTTGCACTTGGCGCTGCTTCCTCTTCCCAAGGGCGCCCACCACCCTCGCCCGGTCACCCACCTTACCGCCCTGGAGTTTGACCGCTCATGGCCCAGCAGGTGCAGCGGGGGTGAACGAGCAAGAGGGCTCCTATGCGGTCTGCACCACCCTGCTGCGCGCCCGCGGGGGTGCCCCGGGGGGTTGGCAGGGAGTCAGGGCGGACTTCCTCTCCTGGGCGATTCGTTCCCGGGCGCCTCACACCTCCTTGGAAGCGAGGGCGAGCGCCTCGGCCGCCCGGTCCCCCTCGGTCCCCCCATCACAGGGCAGCGGTTCAGGGCACACGGCTGTCAGGCGGGGCCGCGGTGGTGTCTCTGCAGCGCCCCTCCACCCTGACCCTGGGAGAGCACTAACTCCCCAGAGCACCCCCCTGTCCCCAGATGTCTCCACGATGGTCAGACAGTCGGGCCAAGGCCCCCAAATGTCAGGGGGACCCGAACAGCTTCCCAAAGTTGGTTCCTGGACACCCCCTCTTGGGACGGGACTGAGGGTGCACTCTCAATCCCGGAAGCTCTCTCCAGAGAATAGAGTTGCCCATTCTACCCATTGATCCTTCCCAGGCGCTGCTGGGCTGGGCTAGGGCCCCGCTTTCTGGTCCAGGAGCCCTCCTCTCCTCGGGATCAAATCTGAATGTATAAGCTTGTTTGTCACTTTGAATTAACCTCATTACCCCCTTTACCAGTGCATTGGAAAGAACATCTCTTATTCTCAATAAAAAGAATTACAATATAAGCTTATAAAATTGTATATAATTTGGAAATATCTTTATTTTTACCTATTTATATAATATTGAAATACATAATATTTTATTCTGTAATATTATGTAATATTTTATTTACGTAATACTGGCACTCACCTATAAAAACACTTGTCAGTCTTTCCTCCTTCTTTACAAAAGTCAGAAAATACGTTAAGAATTAGCTGTGAAAATGCCCATATTTGGGAGGCTTTTCCCTTGTGTATTTATTTCTATGTTAAAATCTCTATTCTGTAAAAGATATTAAGCCTGGGGGTGGGGGGAGAATCAGCCTTAAGAACATGCTAGGGGGAAGGTATTTCGATTTGAGGGTCACCTGACCTTTTCGGGATGTTGCCCATAGGTTGGCGAAATCTCTAAAAGCTTAGGAACAGAAACCAATTGAGAATTAGATGCCAAGTCCTCAAAATGAAGAGCCATCTGACCAGTTTGTGACGCCCTCCCCCACCTCTGGTAACTGGGACCAGAGCCTGTGTGGAGAGAGAGCATGCCTTCTGGACCCTTCAGAGAGACCAGCAGGCAGGTGGGGTGTCCCCAGAAGGGAGGTTAAGTCTTCTGGATGGGCTTCTCCCGGGATGCTTTACTGCTGAGGGGTGACTGGATTTCCAGGGGAGACCACAGAGGAGAAGCAGTGAGAGCTCTCCTAGGCCCTGTTATCGGTGCTGGGCTTGGCTGTGTTTTCCTGTGGGTAATAAATATGACTAAAATCATATTCAAACACCTCTTCGCCTGCTGGTGAGTTCCTCGATACTATGGGCCAGATGACATGTTTGGGGACACTGGTCTGGGGACTGTGTTGGCAGGATGAACTTTTTACTGAGTGAATTTATGACAATGAAAGCTCATCCAGCAGAGATACTAGGAAAACAAGTTATTTATTTATTTATTACATATTTTTAAAGTTTATTTCTTTTTGAGAGAGACAGAGAGAAAGAGAATGAGCAGGGGAGGGGCAGAGAGAGAGGGAGACGCAGAATCCGAAGCAGGCCCCAGGCTCTGAGCTGTCAGTACAGAGCCCAATGTGGGGCTCGAACTCCCGAACTGTGAGATCATGACCTGAGCCGAAGTCGGACGCTCAACCGACTCAGCCATCCAGGCGCCCCTTTTTTATTTATTTTGAGAGAGGGAGAGAGAAAGCACATGTGCTCACATGCATGGGAGAGGGGTGGCAGAAAGAGAGGAAGAGAGAGAGAATGCCAAGCAGGCTTCATGCTGTCAGTGCAGAGCCCAGCATGGGGCTCGATCCCATGAACCGTGAGGTCATGAGATCTTGATCTGAGTGGAGATCAAGAGTCGGATGTTTAACCAACTGAGCCACCCAGGTGCCCCGGAAAACAAGTTTTCTAACTTTCTAGTAGGGAAAGCATCTAGTACTGTTGTTATTTAGGGACAAAAGTATGTGTTTGTTTGGAAGAATTTTTCACGAAAGAGCGGTGGGTGGAAGAAATGGTGGATGTGGACGTCTGACTGGAACATTCCTCCTTGGTGACTTTGGCAGGGCTCCCAGACCTTGTGCGGCTGCTGCCTTTCCATCCTGAAGGCTCTGGCCTCTTTGTCAGGCTCGGGGCAACCCTGAGGCTGCTTGTCCAAAGGCAGACACTCTTGTCCACTCCTGTCCCTTGCTGGCCAGATGGACACACAACGTCACCCACGGTTGAGCGTTGTTTAGTAACTAGCTCTGTTTCCTCGGGCACAGTCCATACACTCTGTAGTCCTGTTTATCACCGCCTTCTTTTACAACCTGAGGGTAAAAATGGATAACCGACTTTAAACTCATTCCCGTTCAATGACAAGGCACATGAAAAATTTCCTCGTGATAGTGGTCTCCGTTCCATAGCCAGCTGAGTCGGTCAGCCTTTTCACGTTGGCTTAATTTTACGCACTTAAGCTTCCTCCATGCCTTTCCACGTCTCGGTAGCTCGTCTCTTTTTAGGACTGAATAATATTCCATTGTCTGGACGTTCACTTGCTGACGGACATCTCAGTTGCTTCCAAGTTCTGGCTGTTATGAAAAAAAACCAGCTACAGACACTTCTGTTCAGGTTTCTGTGTAGATACAACTTTGCAAGTCCTTTGGGTAAATACCCAGAAGGGAGACTGCCAGACTGGGTGGTGGGAGTTTGTCTGGTTGTGCGAGAAACCCCCAAACTGTCTTCCAAAGGGGCTGTGCCATTTTGCATTCCCGCCAGCCATGAGTGAAAATTCCTGTTACTCTCTACATCCCCATCAGTATTTGGTGTCGCTGGGGTTCTGGATTTTGGCCACTCTCACAAGTGTGTAATAGTGTCCCATTTTTGTCTTAATTTGCAATTCCCTAATGACATAATTGTGCGGATCTTTTTGTATGCTTATTGGCCACGCATATAGCTTCTTTTGTATGGAGCCCGTTCAGATCTTCTGCCCATTTTTTAATCTTGTTGCTTGTTTTCTCATTGTCGGGTTTTAGGGGTTCCCTGTGCCTTCTGGATCACAGTACTTGATTAGATGAGTCTTTTGCAGATATTTACGAGTGTTCTGTGGCTTGGCTTCTTATTCTCTTGACATTTTCTGTTGCAGAGCAAAAATTTTTCATTTTAGTGACTTCCAACTTACCAATTGTTTCCTTTGTGGACTGTGCCTCTGGTGTTGTATCTAAAAGTCATCACCATACCAAGGTCATTAGGGTTTTTTCCTCTGTTATCTTAAGTTTTACATTTGGGTCTGGAATCCATTTGGAGGTGTTTTTTGTTTTGGTTTGGTTTGGTCTGGCATGTGGACGTCCAGTTGTCCCAACACCATTTGTTGAAAAGTCTTTGTTCCATTGTGTTGCCTTTTCTCCTTTGCCAAAGATCGGTCAACTCTATGTGTATCTATTTCTGGAGTCTCTATTCTGTCCCATTCATCTGTTTGTGTGCTCTTCTGCCTATACCACACTGCCTTGGTTACTGTAGCTTTGTAGTAAATCTCAAAGTAAGAGAGCATCAGTCCTCAACTTTGTTCTTCTCCTTCAATACTGTGTTGACTATGCTGGGTCCTTCGCCTTCCCATACAAACTGTAGAACCAGTTTGTCAATATCCATAAAATAATTGGGGGTTTTTATTAGGATTGAGTCTATAGATCAAGTTGGGAAGAACTGACATCTTGACAATATTGAGTCTTCTTATCCATGAACATGGAATATCTCACCATTTATTTAATTTTTCTTTGATTTCATTCATCAGAGTTTGGTAGTTTTCCTCATGTAGATCTTCTACATATTGTTAGGTATTATTATCGTTCTACATTATTACCTTCTACATGTTGTTAGATTTATACGCATGTATTTTATTTGTTTGGATGCTAATATAAATAGCCCTGAGTTTTTAATTTCACTTTCCACTTGTTCGTTGCTGGTGTATAGGAAAGCAATTGACTTTTCTAATAAATTGTGATTTAAAAAGTACTGACATGTTTTCAGAAAAATCCTCAGGTTTTACGGAATAAGTCAACAGGTTGATGAGAAGCCGAGTCCCTGTGTCAGCAGTGGGGACAGCAGCACCTGTCCCCGTGGTCACTATTATCCCATCAGCACACCATCGGTCTGGATGCTTGAGAAATAGAACCATTAAAATGTGGCTTCTGGCCCTTACAATTTATAGTCCTGAGTCTTCAAAAAATGAATCTTATTTAGTGCCTACTTTTCATAAGTAAAAATGCTGATACATCTTCAAAACATAGAAAGTGTAGGGGAAAGAACATATACCAACTGTAATACTGAATTACGAATTCAGTATCACACTCATCAATTAGAATAGATGATGAGACATTCACATTCTTCCCAGAAAAGGCTTCTCCTTCTTCATGATCCAAAGGAATAGATCATTGCAGAGAAGATAAACACAAGAAACTAGGGGCACCTGGGTGGCTCAGTCGGTTAAGCGTCTGACTCTTGGTGTCGGCTCAGGTCATGATCTCACAGTTTTGTGAGTTCCAGCCCCCCATGGGCGCTGCGCTCCAGCCTGCTTGAGATTCTCCCTCTTTCTCTGTTCCTCCCCCACTCACACTCTGTCTCTCTCAAAACAAATAAATAAAGGTAACAATTTTTAAACAACCGAAAGGAGAAATTAGGGAACTAAAAGTCTACAGTAGGAAAGAACCCAGTAAAATGTTCCCACTGACGAAATACATGTCCAATCTCTTTCTCTCTGTAGGGTTCTCATTCTCTCTCAGTAGCACCTAAACAGGAACACACTGCGACTTGAGGAACAGCTATGTATCAGGCACCATGTTAAAACTGGGGATACGGTCCTGATTTAAAACCCCATTTTCTACTTCCATGAAGCATATAGTCTGGGGTAAAAAGTAGACGCTGAACAAATAGAACCCACAGCCATAAAGCTGCAACGATAACCACGGACCATGCCCACTGGGTTAAGCAAAACCGCTGTCAGAGCTCCCGCACCGAGACGTCACTCTGTGCCTCTCCACCCCCAGAAGGGCGACCGGTGGAGTCCCGGAGCAAGCTGTAATCTGTGGGAGATCGTTCTGTGTCCCACATCCGAAGGTGTGCCTTTGGAAGAAACGAGAGGGAGAGAGCCCACCCAGACCCTCTGCCCACAGTCTCTGTCTCTCAGCTGCTGCGATAATCAATCACTAATTGATCGCCGTGGCTGGTGAGCCAAACACCTGAGGCCTGGGTGACAGGGTGGGACAGGGCTGGGAGGCAGGGAGCCTTGGGGAAGACCGGGGTCTGCCAGAGCCCAGGTCACCCCAGAGGCCTTATTCACATTCCCTGTAGCTTGTGGTCTTGTTTGCCTTTGGGCTGGGGGTCCCAAACGTCCAGGCAGGGCCATGCTCTGGGACCCAGCCCAACCTTGTCTCGTCCCTGTGTGTCCCAGGACCTGGGCCCTCCAGGGTCGTGAAGGGGACAACAGACCCACTGCAAAGATTCTCTCTTTGGCCAAATGTTGGCCAGGCATTCCTAAGCAATCTCTTTCACTAGGCCCAACCTTGGCCTCCCGTGTCCTCCCTTGTAGGGTCCCGTTCTGGCAGGAATTCTGCTGTCGGTTTGGCCAGATCGCCCTTGGTCCTTGGTATCTGGTTAGGTTCTGAATCTTCCATCATCCCGGGGGGATCACCTGCCCTCAGCGCCAATCCTAGTAGCACGGCTTCCCCAGAACCTTCCTTACCCGTGACCTTTCCGCTTAGCAATTTTCCATTCTACCCGCCCTCACCCTCCACCTTTGACTCTAAATGCCGCCTTTCCTTGCTGGGTTTGGGGTTGAGCCCCATCCGCCTGCCTTCCCTACTGCATGCAGTCAGCCCGACCAATGTCATGAATAATTGTTTTCTTGACAGAAAGCACTGACTTTCTGTCCGTGTCCGCGAGGCAGCTCAGTCTGAAGGACGAGTCCGTGCGCGTGCGGCTGTTTCAGGCCCCGCGTGCTTTTCCACGGCTTCTACGGAGCTGGGGAGTTGGCCGCACGGGGAGGGTGGGCGCAGGCCGGCCCCAGCAGAGGATGTGCTCTGGGGGCATCGTTTCTACCCGGCGCCATGACACCTTTGGTGGGGGGAGGCTTTGGTTTGTTGGGTTTTTCCCTCCTTCTCCCCACGGAGTTTCTGGTTTCTTAAGGGGTTTTGATACACTCCTGCAACGTATGCCAGTCAATAGAGTCTTTCTCTACCCTAGTCATTGTTACCATTTTAACCGCACTTCCGTTCCCAATTCCTTTTTATAGAAACCCAATGACTTCGAAGATTCACCCTCAAGGACTCTTGTTAACATTTCTCCAGAGAAATGCTGGTCTGTCCCAACCATCGTTCAAGCCATCATGTCCTCAGTGTCCTCCCAGACTCTGTCCTTGGCTCCTGAGTCACACACAGCCTGTGACGTCTGTGCCTGTGCGTCCTGGGTGTACGGCCATTGGCCCGACAGTCCTGCTGGGCCAGCCTCACTGCCCGGCTGAGCAGGGCATCCGAGGAAGGTGCACCTCAGGCCCCAGGAGCGGAGGCCCGTGTTCAAAGGATTTTGCCCGGATGGTATACCAGAGGCCTCAAATAGATCAGCACAACACGCTAAAATTAAATCCGCAATCTGTGCTCCGTGAAATGTGTGTGTGCTATTTCCTTCCCCATTAAAAGAAGTATTCTCTGAAGAAAGAATTTCAAACTCCTAGCACAACATATGTTGACCTTCAAAGCAAAGGAATCATAGACAAGGAAGGCAGTGGGCAGTTGAGGTTAGTTGTGGGATAGAGTAACTAGATCAGATACTATAAAAAGCAGACCGGGCGCCTGGGTGGCTCGGTCGGTTAAGCGTCTGACTTCAGCTCAGGTCATGATCTCACAGTCGGTGAGTTCGAGCCCCGCATCGGGCTCTGTGCTGATAGCTCGGAGCCCGGAGCCTGCTTCACATTCTGTGTCTCCCTCTCTCTCTCCACCCCTCCCCTGCTCGTGCCCTGTCTCTCAAAAATAAATAAACGTTAAAAAAAATTAAAAATTCAGGCCAACTCTTCACCGGTGTTGAGTACACATCCCGTGTGATTGGTATTCTACTCGGCAGGTTATTCTCTGGGGTTTTTTTTAGCAACCAAGCTGTATGCACGGATTAACGTCTATCACTAATAATTATACACATCCAGTTAAATAACAAAATTCAACCAAACACATTTGAAGATTTAATTGGCTTTATTAAATGAATCAGCAGCACCCCGTCTAGCAAGTTGAAAGGCACTATAAGGAGTTATAGAAAATGAAAGGTTTTTATAGACGGAAGATAGGGCCAAGACAGTTACTAGCAAAAGAAAAAAATTGTTCCGGGCGAGCTACTTTCTAGGGTGAAAAGCAAGGGATCTTATCCTGAGGTGACCTCATCTTTCTTTGGAGCATGGAGAGCACCCATGTGGCCGGCTCACTGGAAGGTTCGTGAATGGCCGGTTAAGACAACATTTCCAGGGAAGATTGAAATTGAAACCAAATTATGTATTAAGCACCTATTTACAAAGATGGTCTAAGAGACACCATTTTGGGGCCTTGTTGTTTTTTTAACAATCTAAAGACATGTATAATACCTTTATATTTAACGACCAAAATAAATATTGTACCTGTTATTTCCTCCTCACTGTCGTTTCTCCTATGAAGGGAAGTACAGACCGTTTTCATGGAATTACTGACAATTATAAAGATGTTTAGCGGGTGGCTGGGTGGCTCAGTCAGTGAAGCATCCGACTTTGGCTCAGGTCATGATCTCACAGTTTGTGGGTTCCAGCCCCGCGTTGGGCTCTGTGCTGACAGCTCGGAGCCTGGAGCCTGCTTCGGATTCTGTGTCTCCCTCTCTCTCTGTCACTCCCCATCTCGCACTCTGTCTCACTCTCTCTCTCTCTCTCTCTCTCAAAACTAAATAAAGACTTTAGGCAATCAATCAGGAACTGACTTGAATGAAAAAAAAAGAAAACTCAACTAATTGAAAACATCTTTAACAGCTTTTGAAAACATTTTCTAAAGTACATCATTATTGGGCGCCTGGGTGGCGCAGTCGGTTAAGCGTCCGACTTCAGCCAGGTCACGATCTCGTGGTCCGTGAGTTCGAGCCCCGCGTCAGGCTCTGGGCTGATGGCTCGGAGCCTGGAGCCTGTTTCCGATTCTGTGTCTCCCTCTCTCTCTGCCCCTCCCCCATTCATGCTCTGTCTCTCTCTGTCCCAAAAATAAATAATAAAAAACGTTGAAAAAAAAATTAACTCTTAAAGTACATCATTATTAATCAGAATTATATTTATTAAACTTCTATGTATTTAATAGGATTAAATAAATACCATTTATTAAATTACTGAGCCATGCCAATAACCATGTGTATGAACAAAGCATGAATTCCTGATATCTTTCTCTTGTCAATGTTATAAAAAAATTCATGAGCAAAATGAAAATGAAATATTGAAATGAAAATGCAAATATTTTGGTCCCTTTTTGTAATTTCCCTGTAAATGTCAGTGGAATTCAGCCCTTGGCTGCCACATACTACATATTTGCAAAATACTCTCTACAAAATTACTGATGTCAAAAATCCTGAAACGGTAAAAATTAAAACCAGATCAGTAAATTAGTATTTGGTAAGTGTTTGTTGTACATATAAGAACCCCTTCACATGCAAACTGGGAGTTCTGAATTTGAAAACTCCCAGTTTGCATGGGAATGGTGTATATATATATATATATATATATATACAGACACACACAAGTAACCTAAGTTAAGATTTGCTTGTGTTCTCAAAATAAGCTAGATTTAATGGCTTAAATGTTTGTATCCCCTAGAGGCCCCTCGAGTTGGTCTCTATTTTATTTTATTTAAAATGTTTTAATGTTTATTTTTGAGAGAGAAAGAGAGACAGAGCATGAGCAGGGGAGGGACAGAGAGAGAGGGAGACACAGAATCCGAAGCAGGCTCCAGGCTCTGAGCTGTCAGCAAAGAACCCGATGCAAGGCTGGAACTCACAAACTGTGGGATCATGACCTGAGCCCAAGTCAGGCGCTTAACCGACTGAGACACCCAGGAGCCCCTTTTTTATTTTATTTTTAACACTAATAATTCCTTACTACCTTTATATATGTAACAGAGAAGACGTCCTCAGTATTTTCTCCGAACCACCCATCAGATGATCAAATTCTCTGTCATAACTTGAACTGTCATACTCAGATTTCCCAACACATATTTTCTAATTATAAAGATCAGTTGAATAATTAAAGTTGACTATCAAAGTTCAAAATAACTCAATTGTCATTAAATGTGAAAACATGCTACCCTTGAACGGTTGGCTGTGGACCTCATGGTCCATAATCACTGTGTAGAATCTAACTTTTTGAACATCCCAATCATCTTCTAATTCCCGGTTATATGCTTATCATCCTAAATGACAATAACATAGGACTTGCTTTTTTAAAAATCTGGTTAACTCGTGTAGTTTCTCTTTATTGGCAAAAATTGGCTGTTAGCCAAAACGATAACCAAAAACTGAAATAAACAATGTAGACAAAAATGTGCGATGTTCCAACTCTTTTCTCCAGGATATACACAAATATGGGATCTATGAGCACATGATACATTTTTCCTTGATTCTTCATTTTGAGAATAAAAATCCCAAAGAGCTCCTAGACCTGTCTGCCTCTCAGGCTTGTTCAAAGGAGGTAATGAGACGTTTTGAACAATAGAGGTAGGGCACAAAATGCTATTGTCAGCTAATCAGAAATCCATTCCAACTTTGATCCGAGAGAGGTAGGGGTCTAACGAGACGGGAGAGAGGGAGCGGAAGAAAGACCTAAAGTCTAGATCAGCTTGCTTCAAATAGTTGAAAAGACCCTGAAAGCAAACCAACAGAGGGAAGATGTCCCCCAAATTGACCAGCCCATCACCACCGGAACGCCCCCCAGAAATGGGTTTTGACCTGCGGTTTTCAGAAACCACACTTGAGAACTGTCTGCTCTGCACCCTTCCCCCTCTTTCTCAGGGGAGCCACTGACTTGAGATTTACTGAGACACGGTCTCCTTCCTTTCCAAGAAGGGACCCTCCAGACTTGTCCCCGGTGACACAGCAGTCCCTCCAGGCAACCTTCCCGTCCCTGAAAGCCCTGCGCACCTGCATGGAGTTGGCGCCCCGTGGATGCTGTGCCCGTGGCTCTCCCGGGGACGCCTGGACGTCACCCCCACTTCTACCTGCGCCCTGCAGGTTCTCACTGACGCCAACAACCACCAAGGCGGTCAAGGAGCGCTCTTTGGTATCCCGGCTCTTGAAATGCTCTATCTTAGTTCTCGCTCAGCCGGACCTCGAACAACCACAGTGGCGATCGCTTGCTTTGCGGAAGGGAACCCGCGCCTCTTTCAGCTTTGGAGACGGAGGGCTCCCGGCGAAAAACGGAGCCTGGGGACGCCACAGGGCACTCGGGACCGCAGGCGAATGTGCCCCCCCCCCCCCCCCCCCCCCCACGACGGAGCCAGCACCTGGGCAGCTCCTGCAGGAAGGCCCCGATGCCACCTGTCAGTGGGTGACAGCGGCAGCTCCACGGGGGCCCCGAGGACACAAGGGCTCTCTCTCCCGTGGAGGATGAAGCAGACTGAACTGCGTTGGGCCTTTGAAGCATCTGCAGGGGCGCCGCTCCTGTGCCCGGAGGGCAGCTGGGTCCGAGGTGGCAGGTGTCTGCGAATTAAGAGAGGGTCTGGAGTTGGAGGGCCATACGGGTTTGAATTCTGTGGCGCTGCAGCTGGGTGACTCAGGGAAAGTCACCCACGCAACTTCTCGGCTTCCACACCCGTGCCCTGCGACACGGTAAGTCACGTGACTCCCGTACAAGGCTCAGGCCGGCATCTGGCCCGTTAGCAAATGTGTTCCCTTATCATTGCCCCAGCCCAGGGCTCACCCTCCGTGAATTACTGTCACCAGTGGCGACAGCGAAAAAGCATTGAGCGCCAATGCCTGCGATGGCCACCTGTGGACTTCAGGATGTAGTCCCCGATGTAGTCCCATCTGTGAGGGACTCAGGAGGGACCCCGGCCCCGGAGGGCAGAGAAGTCTTTCCGCCCATGGTAAAGGCGTGTGGAAAAGGAAGGGTTCCCGGTGGCACTTCTGAACGTCGGTGGGGACCCTGCACTGTAATGTCCCCTCCCCCCACCCGCAGGGAGAGGGAGGGACTGGGGTGGAGCTGGGTTTAGGCAGGGAGGGGGCCCCAGCACCAGAGCCCTCAGTAGATCCACGGGCCTGGCTCTCCAGAACAGAGCTCCAAAACTGTGGGTGATTGCCCCCTTATCAGAAACCAGACACCGTTTTATTACATTTTTATATTTTGTATTTTTTAATGTTTATTTATTTTTGAGAGGGGGGGACATAAACGGGGGGGGGGCAGAGAGAAAGAGGGAGAGAGAGGATCTGAAGCAGGCTCCGTGCCAACAGCACAGAGCCCTATGTGGGGCTCAAACCCACAAATCATGAGATCATGACCCGGACAGAAGTCGGATGCTTAAACGACTGAGCCACCCAGGTGCCCCACAGATGTGTATTTATCTATGTGTATTTATGCCTACCTGCATAAAGCACGGTCCAATATACAAACAGAGACGCTAAGTATTAGACACCGATAGTGATCAGCTGTTCAGCGCTCTGGCCTCACCTGTCCGTGTAGCACAGGCCCTGGGACCTCAGCACCCTGCAGCCGGGATGTTGGTCAATGCGCGTTGCAGAATTCTTCCCAGAATGTCAGAGTTTGCCAGTCTTCACTGGTCACTGATCTTACCAGTATCTTGACAGAGGAAGCGCTCCCGTGGGAGCGGTCGTGGCCTGGCCAACTCCCCCTGCTTGCACTCGCGACCTCTTCGGCCAGCTGGTCCTTGGCAGGAACCACAGGACCCTTGTCCATTCCGTGCCAGCCCCTCGGTTATAACCAGACGATGTCAGTGTGATTCCACGAGAGGTCGCCGGTGCCCAGTCACCGCACCCTGAGAGGTCGGTCAGAGGAGACCCCACTGTCCGTCCCTCTGTCCCTGGGAACCACAAGGAGCTGGTTTAGCTAGTCCGTGAAGGGCTCCAAAAGTAAGTTATGATGCTTTTTCCTTTTTCTTTTTTTTTCCTCTCTCTCTCCCCTTTTATTTTATTTTATTTTATTTTATTTTATTATTATTATTTTTTTGGTTTTGGCAAAATAAGAACATAAAAATATTTAAAACAAAAGCACAATATAAGATATTAAGCTATCTTTATGACGGATATCTTAAAAGGAGATGAATTACAAAAATTTTAATGTTTGTTTATTTTTGAGAGAGAGCAAACGCGAGCAGGGAGGGGCAGAGCGAGGCGGAGACAGAGAATCTGAAGCGGGCTCTGCACTGAGAGCAGAGAGCCCCATGTGCGGCTTGAACTCGTGAACCATGAAATCGTGACCTGAGCCCAAGTGGGCCGCTGAACCGACTAAGCCGCCCAGGCACCCCAAAAGAAGGCGAATTTTGATGCAAAGTTTAAGAAGACATAATCTCAGAATTAAGGACAGGACTTTTTAATTGAACAAATTTGGTTTTGTGAGAAACCTACCACATCACCCTTTCTGTTCTTATCTCCCTGGGGAGCTGGCCCTGGACTGTCCTGGGACAGGGATCCGGGAGCCCCTGGGTAAACAGCACGGTCAGGGGGGCCAGGAACCGGCTGCGGTGCATCCTAAGTCACGTTCCTCCTCCTCTTCTGCCCGGTGCCTTTTTTGGGTCTTCAGAAGGCATCTGACAGCTGACCGAGGGGTGCACGACCCCCAGAGGGATTAAATGAATTTTATTTTATTTTTTTTAATTTTTTTTAACGTTTATTTATTTTTGAGACAGAGAGAGACAGAGCATGAACAGGGGAGGAGCAGAGAGAGAGGGAGACACAGAATCTGAAACAGGCTCCAGGCTCTGAGCTGTCAGCACAGAGCCCGACGCGGGGCTCGAACTCACGGACCGTGAGATCATGACCTGAGCCGAAGTCGGACGCTTAACCGACCAAGCCACCCAGGCGCCCTGACCCCCAGAGGGATTAAACCTTCACTCGGAAAGCATGGACACGAATGGCCTGGAAGGTTGCAGGTGGCGCATTGGGCTAGTGGGGCCAGCAGCGTGTGGGACAATAGTCCCAGCACTGGGAGCAGTTACCACTGATTGAACACCACTGTGCACCCACACTGCCCGCTTTATTTCGTACTCCAGCGTTTCCTTCCGATCATCCAAACATAACCTCCTTTCGTTTTCTTGAAGAGAACCAGATCCAAAACAGACCGTGAGGTCCACAGTAACGTATCAGAGTCATCAAAGCGACCAATCTTGCATTCACTGTTTGGAAACTCCCTTAAACAATTAGCGTAAGATTGGCTTTTTTCAAGATTTCTTTGGGGTTGCCCCAGATAGAGAGCTGAATTGTCCAGAATCATCCGAATGCATCAGTGATAAATGACAACAGACTAATGACATGTTCAACAGTCTTACTTTAGATCTTTGCACATAGTGTACAATTCTGCAAAATGGACGTCTTTGTTGAAAGACACCCCCCTCCCCGGGACGTAATTAATGCTGGTGTTGGATAGTGCTTCAAAGAACAGCGATTTCATTTTCTTACAAAGTCAGGGGAAATTGCATCAATACATCAGGTAAGTGACTCCGAGAGGCATTTTTATAATTGATAAAGATAACATTGTCCTGAAATGGAAATATTATCCTGAATGTAACTGAATTGGGGAATATAATAAAAATGCTCATCCCCAGCCTCGCTCACTTCACTTGTATTGATAAGAGTTCACAGTTAAGCTTCAAAGCTCTAGAAAAGTGTACAACAGCCTATGTCTGAAAGAAAGACCAACATGTTCTAGACACTGTGCCCTGTTGCCTTTCCAAGGTTCGTAGAAGAAAGAGGACTATATTCAAATTTTAACAGAAGGCATGCACAGAGTGCTAGCTAAAGAGCCTTTAACAAAGGGATGGCTCGCAGGGGTGGACACGTTGCAGGGGACCCTAGGGATCTGGACACCTAGGGACTGAGGGCCGGGGACCTGCAACAGCAAGATGAGAGCTCACCTCCAGCTCTGAAGGGGTTGGAGAGCAGGTGTGTTTCTGGAGGTCGACCAGAGCCCATTGTTGGAAGAGTCCCTGCCCATGGAATCGGCCACGGCCAGGGCCGGGTACAATCAAGGCACCGGAGGGCAGGGAGTAAGTGCCCTCGTTCTCTGCTCCCACCCTCCCAAGCACCTCTCATTGGCTGACACTGCACGTTGACCAGAGGTCACAGGGTCCCGGATGAGGCTCCGTGGAAGCCAGCCCCCAAGAGCGGGAATGGACGAGGAATGGAAACGGGGTGCCGGAGGAACGCAGCGCGGAGAATCATAGGTCAAACCTTTCCTGGAGAGACACCACAGACTTTGGGATGCCACACGTGTTCGCGTACTAATCTTCTGGTGACTTTAAGATGGCTCCCGTTTCACCAACAAACCTGCCCTGTATTTGCCAGGAGGGAAGGCACCCACCGGCTCTGCCGGGGACCCTCCGGCAGCCTTGCAATTACCCTGCGTGCCTAGCGCATTTCTGTGTCTGGAACATGACCGGGCTCAGATGTTGGTTGCTAGTCAGTGAGACGAAGCAAAACAGAACAAAACACCACGGACGTGAGGCGGCTCCTAAGGTGAAGACATCCAAAGTTTACGAAAATGAAATGTCCTAAAAAGAAGCAGGAAAATTATGCACCAAAAGGAGCAGCTTGTCTGGCAGATTAAGAAGACGGAGACGGAGAATTGCTTTTTAGCGACGTCATTAATGAGAATTAACGAAGACCAAAACCAAGAAGGAAGAAGACAACAGAAAACAGATTCTTGTCCACAAAGACGATGGATATAGTAACTGGAACAACTCAGCCAGGCAGGGCTTTCTAACATTGGGCAAAATTAAACGTTAGATCACTAAACCGCTTATCGTAGCCTGAACTGGGATCTCCCCCCAAAGATGCTGACACCCGGATTTAGTGCCCACAAACGTGACCTCACTCGGAAATGGGGTCTTTGCGGACGGTCAAGTTAAGCGAGGTCGTTAAGGTGAGCCCTGATGCCGTATGACCGTCCTGGTAGAAAGAGGAGGTTTGGACACAGACAGACACGCGGCCGGGGGGGAAACACCGCGTGAAGTTGAAGGCGGAGATCGGAGCGAAGTATCTTCAAGCCAAGGACGCCGAGGATGGTCAGCAGGCCCCCCCCCCCCCCGGCATGTTCTCCCTCCCAGCCCCGGGAGGAAGCACCCCTGCACACAGATGCCCTGACCTCAGGCGTGCAGGCCTGGGCACTGGGAGACAATGAACTTCTGTGGTACCTGCTTATGGCAGCCTCCGCAAACAGATTCGCCGCCTTTCCCGACAAATAGAGCCAGCAGGCCAATTGTCCTCGTCAGCTACTGAAGCACTGGGACACCGGAGATCCCTTTCCTGCCATTAGGCTACTACGCTGGGGCTAACGCTAGAAGTCATCCACTTGCAAGGTGTTCAGTCCGTCGTCAAGCCGTTGGGAGAAAGCAGCGTCTCGGGTCCGCAGCACGTGCCAAAACGCAAGGCGGCCTGTGGGCCACGTGTCAAGACGGAAACGACGACCAGGAACTTGAATAAAGTGTCATCGGATAGTTCGGAAAGAAGATTCCGTTTGCAAGAGCCTGCCGTTGGTCGTGGGAATTACCAGATTGGTATTCCTTTTGTGAGAGTAACGCTTCCTTTTTCCTTCACGAGCGTCTGTATAGTTTCGCGCTGGTAAAATACTTGGCTGGTTAAAACTTTGTATTCAAATTCGGGGCAGACTTTAAGGTGTTTTCACCGTGTGTGCTCAATCAGATAACACAGGGTTTATTGACATTAGGATGACACAAAAATGCACGATTGCCATGAAAAAGCTTGAAAAAGTAGGATCATCATCCCATAATGTGATCATATTGATAGCGTGTAAAACGAATAAAGTTTTTAAAAGATTTTAAAAGAGCTATTCAAGGAGACGAGCTCTGTTATAGGAAACCCTTACGTGCAGAAAAACAATGGCCGTAAACGGTGCCCTGGAAATCATTGTCATGTAACTCCGGGCACGATAATTGAAACCACACATCGTTTTAATTTTGTTTATCTGCTAAACTGCGGGCAATATCCAGAATATATGTAAAACCACAAGTTGTCACGAGGGGGAAAAAAAGAAACAGCGATAGGTAAAATAGGAAATGATGTCAATTCATACCTGACAAATCTGTTCTATCTTAGTAGCAATCAGGAAAGTTCAAACTGAAACCCAGTGCTATCGGTTTTTACTCAGGAAGCGAGCGTGAGTTTTAAAGTCAGGTGATATCAGATTTGTTTGTCTCCTCTTCCCACTCCCAACCCCCAACAACCGCTAAGTTCTCAACAGTGTAGTTTTCTAGCATGTCCATAAATGGAACTCTCCAACACGTCCTCTTTTGGGTTTGGCTTCTTCTGCTTAGCTGAAGCTTTCAAGATTCAACCATGGTGCTTGTGTCAATCCCATCTGTTCCTTTTCATGGCTGTGTGGTATTCCACTGTATGGATGTATGCTGTTCGTCTATTCACCCCTCGAAAGACATTTGGGTGTTTTCCAACTTTTCACAATTGTGAGGAAAGTTGTTAGGAACGTGTATGTTCAAAATGACAGGAATCTATCCAAACACATTTTGCTATGGCATTCAATATTTTGTGGCAGACTTTAGCTAAACCTGAGTGTTTGAAGCTGGTTTGCGCGGTTAGGGACATGCAGCGTTTAAAGAGATTGTGGGGAAAAAAGAGATCGAGAAATTAAAAGTTCTGGAATACAGAGGTACCTGGGGGGCTCAGTCGGTTAGGCATCCAATTCTTGGTTTTGGCCCGAGTCATGATCTCACGGTTCAGGAGTTCAACCCCTACATCAGGCTCCTCACTGAAGTCTTTCTCTCTCTCTCTCTCTCTCTCTTTCTCTCTCTCTCTCTCAAAATAAATAAATAAATAAACTTTAAAAAACAAAAGAAATAAAAGCATGGCGGAGTACAAAGAAGAAACTAGCCCTCGCACATACCTTCCTGCTACGGCCGACTTTGACTCTAAAATGAGTTTTGTTTACCTACTTCTTACTTCTGCACACACTTTCTCTGGTAAAATTTGCCCTGGCAAGATTTTTAAAAAAGATACTGAAATATGTTCATTACAGCCTCGAGAGCATTAAGACACTAATTAGTAAGAAAAATGGATCTCTGTTACAAGAAAAGGAATAGTTAACTTCACCGGATGAATTTTTATTTGATTTTTCGCGAGAAAAGTAGTAAGTTGGAGTTATGGGAATAATCGGTGTTAATAGACTCTCATTTTTAATTATCAGGTGGAGAAAAATAACTTTTCCCCGTGTATTAATTAGCTGTACTTTAGCGTGACTATTGTAAGTATCAAGGAAGGTTTCACCTTTGAAAGCGGCTCTGGTGGCATTACAGAAATGTGAAGTTTTCGGTAGGAGAGGAGAAACGGAGGAGGAAGGCAGGTGGATTTAGGGTGAGATCCAGCAAGATGCCCCGCCCCCCCTCAAAACTGCCTCATTTATGTCTGTGGCGCGCAGTTGGCTCTTATACATCCTAACCGCCTTGCGAATTACTGTCATTCCAGCTCCATCCAGCGTCCCCGTTCAAATATTCCCATTCAAATATTCCCATTCCTGTGTCCTCAGTCTGTTCAGTGCCCGCCGTCCTCTTCTCAGCCCCTGCCCCTGCTGATGGTGCTGGGACTTGGAGGGAAGAGGAAGGACGGGAAGGGAGAAGGAAGAAGAGAGAATTCGCTTCTGCAGCCTTTGCATTGGGGGAAGTGGGCCCGACCTGATCTCACAGTTCCCTTTCTTGTGTTTGCTCATCAGTCACTTCCCTCTCCCTTTTCTTTTATCTTTAGATGCCACGGCTTCATTTTGTGACTTTGATCTGGTCGCTGCCTAAACAAAGAGCTCTCTAATTATTGCCACAGAGAGCTTGTTGGGGACGTTATTGACATGTTGAACGTAGGTTTGCTATTTGCGGAGTTTACAGAAAGCATCCTTTTGTGGGGCGCCTGGGTGGCTCAGTCGGTTGAGCCTCTGGCTCTTGATTTCGGCTCAGGTCATGATCTCACAGCTCGTGAGTTCAAGTCCCACACTGGGCTCTGAGCTGTTGGAGGGGAGCCTGCTTGGGATTCTCTCTCTCTCTCTCTCTCTCTCTCTCTCCATCCTCTGCTCATGCTCTCTCTCTCTCTCTCAAAATAAAGAAATAAACATTTAAAAAAAAAAGAAGCGTGAAAAGAAAAGAAGAAAAGATCTTTCTGAGAACCAGTTCTACAACAAAAGCTTCACTGAAACGTTTTATGCCCCTACGTGATTTGCTCAATATTGCCCTCAACCTGACGCTGAAATTCCCTGAGCGTCAAGAGACCCAACATCAGTGAGGAAGCTCGCTGCCCTGACGGCCTAAACAGTGCCGCAGAAGGACTTCTTCATGTCTGGAGCTGAGTAGCTCACAGGAGCTTTGTCAAGACAGGGCACTCGCTGCAATGTGGGACTGGTGGCTATAACGAGGGGAGGATTTTGATGGGCGTCTTCCTAGAGAAACCCTTTGCTAATGAGCAAGCAGTTTGTGAAAGGAGCAAGCTGTTGCCCAAACGCAAGATTTATTTGTCCGGGTAAGTCGCTTTGCAACATTTTCCTGAAGGAAACGGGAAACGGGTTTAGAGTCTTACACGCCTGGGCAAGGATTTCCCTGAGCAAACGTAAAGTTAGTTATGTTGGCAAAAGGATCCCGGTTCTCCTGCGGTTATCTTCGCAAATGCACTTGGGTAGACAGTATGTTTCAATGCAGTGTCGATGGGAGGTCATACATGGGTCCTCATTACGGTGCCCGTGTATGTGTGCGCATTGCCAGGGGATGCCTCAGGGACACAAGAGTGACTCCTGACCCCCTTCGACTAATTAGGTCCGTGGGGAAACTTAACCCACGAAATCACCAACAAAGGAACTTGGTGCTATGTTGTTCAACACTGCATTGGGCCTTATTTCAAAGAGGATAAGGAGGATCCCCAAATACCTATATTAGTATTATTATTATTATTCCATAATATAAAGGTTCTGAGTTGGAACTTTTTATTTAATTCCCTTTGATAGCTTTCCAGTGTGTGTGTGTGTGTGTGTGTGTGTCTGTGTGATGAGGGGGTATGGAGAGGGACATCATGGCAGATGCTAAGAGCCATCAGCCACAGGGCACTGTGACTGATCACGAGGTCACCCGGAAATAATTCAGTAGCCTTGTGTCACCAAACTACTCATCTGCATAGCCATGAGAGCCGGCCACTAAGAGAAAGAAAGCCCCGCTTCTTTTCTTGAGACACTGTGCAATATCTAAGCCGAATTTTTTTTAAAAGTCTTCAAAATGTTGCTTTCACACTTATGCAGAGGTGCATTCTAGGTCCAAGAGATCATTGTGATTGAATAATTAAAATGCCGACGAGTCCTAACTCGTACAGATTCCATAGCACTGGTCTGCACAGAAACCTCTTTTTCGAGCTTTGGGATGGTGATGATACCATCACCCCAATTCACTCGCTCCCTGGGGGAGCTTACAAATATTAGAATTTGTGTTCTGTGTCTTATTAAATTTCAAACTGCCCCCCTCTTCCCTTCTTTCCCTGCTCTGGCTACCTTTCTTGTGTCCTCGTCTATCAATTTACGAGGGAAAAAACAGTTCACGTGGCAATTCTGGCTGTAACCGGAGTTTTGTACTTCGTACCTTCGTGGTGAAAAGAAATCTTCACGTCAAACAAAATGACAGCTGCCACGCATTGAGCCTTCCAACATTAGTTTGTGAGCTTCGAGTCACAAAATTCTACAACCAGAAGATGCTTCTGTGTTCAGTGCTCTTTGAAGTCAAGTGAGGACCGGGGGAGTCTGGGGAGATGTGGTCTTTGCTGGGTCTGTGGGGTGGTCGGTCTTCTGTGTGGGTGCCATCGCGGCCCCGGCTCGGCTCACTGTGGATGCAATGGTGAGAAACCTCCTCTAATCCCCTATACTCTTACATCTTATTATCTCATTGATATTTTCCCTCCGGTAGACCCTCTCAATGACGTCACAATCTACCTGTCACTCATTCATTCTTTAACCCGTCCAATGTGTATTGAATGGTTACTTTGCGCGAGATGGTGTGTTAAATGCCGGGAACACAAGGGTTAGCAAAACAGATTCACTTCCCTTCTCCCCTCCAAAGGGCTTAGTCTAGCGAGGGAGGCAGAGGGTAATTAGACGGCCGTTCGAGGACACAGCAGCAAATGGGGCTCATCGTGATAGAGGAGAAGCACCAGGTACGGTAAGAACTCACAGCAGGAGTGACCTGATCTAGAGGATTTGGGGGGAAGGGTGTCAGGAAATCCCCTGAAGTTGGGGCAGGTGACAGAGATACGGAACAGCAGATGGAAAAGGATGGATGTGCGGCCCTCACCGGGCAGCATCGGCATCGCCAAGCTCTGGCAGCTGGCAAGATGGCAGCCTGGCTCACCTAACTCAGTGGCAGTCCGCAAAGAACTCCATGCTATACGAACAGGGAAAGTACGAGGTCCAGAGTCCCACGGCACATGGTTCCTGGAGCTGCCTGTCCCCTCCTGGTGTTTGCCCTTCTTCCAGCTCCCAGACAGCCTGGACCCATGCTCCGTCCAGCAGCTCTTCCACTGATATCTCTGCTTTGTCGATGCTGGCAGTGGTGGTCTCCTGTGGTCGTGTCTGGGGGGAGGGGGGGACAGCACTGCCAATGTCTTGGCCAGGTTGTGCCTCCCCTGTGTCTCTGACATCCACAGCTCCAGGCAGAAACCACCTTGCGTGACCCAGTGTGCTAGAGTGCTCCAGAGAAGCAGAACCAATAGCATGGGCATCTGCAGAGAGATTTATTATAAGGCATTGGCTCATGTAATCATGGAGGTTAATGAGTCCAAAATCTGCTGTGTTGGCCGGTAAGCTTGGGATCCAAGAAAGTCGGTGTTTCAGCTCCAGTCCCAAGGTCATCTGCTGGAAACTCAAGAGAGCCAGGGATGCCGGCGAATCTGAAGGCGGTCTGCTGGAGTGTTCCCTCTTGCTTGGGGAAGCCAGTGTTTTTGCTCTACCGAGACCTTCGACTGACTGAATGAGGCCCAACACCATAGAGAGCAATCTGCTTTACCCAAATTTCACTGATTTAAATGTCTGTCTCGTCCAAAAACACCCTTCAAGTTGACACATAAAGGTAACCGTCACACTCAAGATCACATTCGAGTTCTCACCGTGGGCTTCCAGCCGAATGGGCTCCTCTTCCCGGATCCCAGCAGCTGCTGCCCTGTGCTTGTGGATGAGCGGGCCTTGCAGAGGAGGCAGGAGTTCCCAGGGAGCAGGGGACTTACATCACCACACAGGCATTACCCCGCAGAGCTTGGCTGGGCTGGGGGAGTCATCACTCCTGCACCCATCCATTCTTCCAGCGCTGGTGGTCCTCAAATATGCCGGTTATCACTTACCAGTGGGATGCTCTTCTGGTCTAGAGGCTGGGCGATCATCACTGTTCTCCTTTTCTTCCTTGTTGGAAGACTCTGCAAAACATGTGAGGAATAAGTCCGCCGACCCAGTCAAAGGAGGGACACAGAGACTCAGAGCCCGGTAAAGTGAGACTTCGATCAACGTTCTTGCAAGAGTGGGTACTTGATGGACAGGAACACTCAGGGAAGTTACGGCGCATAATTTGTCTCCCAGCATGCACGACCCTCCCCTGGTTCCTCATTAGCTGAGTACCACAGACGTTGCAGCCTTACCCGGATGGCGCCTATGCCCATGGAGGGTGAAAAGTAGTCTGATCGGAACAAACGTACGTTCCGTGAGACTTCCAGTCCCTCCTCTCTCTGTTCTTTGGTGCGTGTTCATTGCAAAGCCCGGGGAAATAAGCCCTCGAAACAGAGAAGGGAAGAAGAACCAGGAAGTGAAGTGTCTAAGGGTATGGGACTCCATTGAGGTCTGGGGCGGAGGGGGGTGGGGTTGGTTCATACCTATTTCCAGTTGGTTGTAAACCTACCGTTAACTAGACAGCACAGCTTTTATTTGGTGTTTCTGAAAATGAATCATCTCCCCTACTCGTCACAGAACAGATTCAAATTTGTCAGAACTAACTGTGGCAAGAGTGGCACGTGTTAAATGTTTCCTGCACCCCATGAAAATATGGAGAAAATACCAGAGGAATGCACTCTGTGTCTTCGATTCTAAGAACCTGTCAATTTTACGGCAATCGATTTCATAACAAGGTTAAAGGAGAAGAAAGAAGCATTAGGTTAAGTATACCCTTCAGTCTTAAGGCTCTTAAGGGCTATAGAAAATAGTGTAAAACACATGCCTGGCTGCGGAGGGAATATGGGAATGGGCCCAACCAACCAAACAAGACTTGGACTATCATAGTAGCCCCAAAGCAGAGTGGGCTCCATATTTCTAGTAGGACGTTGACGACCATGGGTAGCTCCAGAGGAAAGGAAACAGAAGAGACAGTGTGAAATCTATGTCCTCAGAAGTAGTGAAGGCAATTCGTCTGAGCGGGTGGAACTATGAGACCTGGGTGTCACATGGGAGAGAAACCAACATTACTCAGAGACACTGGTCCAGTACAAAAGGCTGGAGCTTACAAGAGCGGGCTTTGACTCCTGTATGCATACGGGCTCCCATGAGTCCCTTTCTGCAGGTCAGGGTGGCAGCTGGGCGGGGACGCTATTCGCAGGATCTTCTGATACAGGCAGAGATAGAAGATGATGCAGGAGGAGCGAGGAAGCAGGGCTTGGAGGGACTTCAGAGAAAGCTCATCTGACAACCAAATTTTATAGATGAGGTGCCTGGAGCCCAAGGAATAGATTCACCGCACATGCACAGCACACTCGATAGGTGCCTGGGCTCCGCTGATGCCCCCCAAAACCCACGACAGGACCCTTGCGTCTGTGCGAGCTAGTGTTCTCAAGGGTTTTTACAAAGTGCTCGGTGTCATTCCTGGCTCCCTGTGCCTGCACAGTGCTTTTACGTCTGCAAGCTCCAGCAGGTCCTGTGATCCACAGAAATCTTCATTCACATTGACAAAAATTCCTCTAGAATTTTTATCACCTTCTCGGAGATTTCCCACAAAATATTCTGTTCCTTGGAGCGCTTAATTCAAAAAGTCAAAGGCACTCATTTCCATTCTGAGCTTCTCATCGTTCACACTGAAAAGTAGATTTACCTACCCGTTTTCAACCGCGGAGGTAATCTCCAAAAGAACTCTTTTTCGAAGCTGATTGCTTCCAGAAGACATTCATTTCTTTAACAATAGATGTGAGCAGTCAGAACAGAGCGAAGGTCCTATCTCATAAATGATGTCGTACCCCTAAGCTATTTTACAGCCAGCACGGTCAGTACAGAAGAGTGTGGACAATTGAGCCATAGACTGAGAGTATGATGTAAACGCCAACTGACCAGAAAGCTAAAGTGGTGAGTTTCGGTCGATGAAAATGCCCTGTTAACACCCAAAACAGGACGTACACACCTTAAGTTTAACAAAGCAGAAACTCGGATCTTCTTCTAACATATACTTTAACATAAAACCCTCCATTTTTTATCGTCTTTAAAATTTTAACATACACAGAAAAAAAATTAGAAGCTATTATTTTAGAAATGAAAACACAAAAAATACATTAATTGAGAGAAGAGTTTTCTTTGGGTTAAATTTTAAGGGAAGGATTTACGTAGAACCTAACGGTAGAAAATGTGTAGCATAATGGACAACAACTTGAATACAGCTTCCTAAACGTCATGAAGACATTTTTCGAGGATACGTTTCTCAATGTCTCCTTGACATTTACTTATTTTTCTTTACCTGAGGGCGATCAGTCAATTGGACTCAATGTCACCCTAGGAGAAGGGAGCTCAAGTAAGGCAAATACTTTAAGGTAGGAGAGGCAGGAACCGGGATCCATCTGGATTACTTTTTAGTTGCTTCTAAGCCTTTCTGGAAGAAGCAATCCATAGATGCTCCATTAAGGAAGGCTCGGATGAAGAAAGCAGGGCTTCACGCGCCCCTCTTGGGTCCTGAGGCAGGAAGGCCATCAGCATCACTCTGGTTCTCAGAGTGGGTCACTAAGGAGAGCATCACAGCTCTGTAATGTGGCTCCTGGTCCCTAGAAAGAAGGGATGGGAGCATTTGGAAGCTGTCCAAAGACATTTGAATAAGGATAAATCCAAATTCTCAATGTGGCATCATCTGGGCCTTGATCTATAGTTGGTTTCAATCATTCTCCAATAATGTAAGCTCTCAGCTGAGATTAGCTCACCTTATCACCATTATTATGCACAGCATGAGATCCCCCTGTCTGGCCTCTCCCACTGTTGTGCTTTTGCCTGGATGCGTGGGGATATTTTGCTAGTTTCTGTCTCCCCACCATGTTCTAATGTATCGGCTTCTGCTAGGCACCAGGCATCAGAAAGGACTTCATAAAGACTTTTCTGTAATGAATAAATGAACCATCACACGTCAGGCCTCCTGCTTGGGCATACCCCCCACTTTTCAATTCCCATGGCCACCTCATTCTCCTCCTCCTCTTAACTGCTCTCCCTCTTACCCTCTCCCCCTACACATTATGGCAGATGAGTTTCCTAGAACACACTAGGTCACCGTTGTGCTCGGAATCTTCCAGGGTCACTCCACCTTGAACCCAGGCTCCAGCGTCCAGGTCCTGCTGTCCCTTCAAGCTCTTCTCCCCATATCCCCAGGACGGCCAACTGGACCATTCACAAGAACCGCCACGCATGCCTCATGGCGGCTGCTCTGCCCCCGGGGTTCATGGCACGCTCTCCCTTGGATATTACAATCCTATCCAAGGTCAAAAAATGCTCCTTCCTTCTATCTCTATTGTTCCAGCTGAAAATGCGATTGCTTGTTTATACTTTCTTGGTGTATGTGTTTCTTATTTGCTGCTGTAACAAAATATCACGAACACTCCGTAAAAAACAGCACAAGAGGATCCTCTTGGGTCAGAAGTCCAAAACAGATCTTTCTAGACTGAAATCAAGATGTTGGCAGGGCCGTGTTCCTTTTAGAGGCTCTAAAGGGAAACTTGTTTCCTCGCCTTTTACAAGTCACAGAGGTGTTTGTATTTCTTGGTTTGTGGCCCCTCATCCACCTCCAAAGACGCAGCACAGTATCTCTCTGACTCTGATACCTGACCATCCCTCTTCTCCTTTTCACTTACGATGACCCTTGTGATTACGCTGGGCCCACCCAAACAATCCAGGACAATCACCTCATCTAAAAATTTGTAACTTACTCAAAGCCGCAATCCCATTGTCACGCAAGGTACGTATTCACAGGTTCTAAGGATCAGCATGTGAACATCTTTGAGGGGTTGGGAACACGAAAGCACATCATCACTTCGTAGATGTGTCTTCTCAATTAAACTATAAGGAACCAAACGCATTTTAGAAAACTACGCATTATAGAAAACTACGTATTCTACACGCACACGCTATTCTGCACCCTGTGGAATGGGATTCACATAGTTGAGAATAAGAAAAAGAAGTGCTTCCTCACAAAATTTGGAAATAATACCCTTTCAAAATTCAAGAAGTCCCCGTCTCTGCATGCGATTTGGACCCAATTTCTTGAGTCCACGAAACGGCCCTTCAGCATCTAAATATTTTGTTCCTTTTTGATCACCGTGCTTCGCCCATAATAAAGATCTTCCTCTGAAAGTGCGTATTTGGCTCAATCTAAATTATTATCAAGCGTCATCTATTAAAACTTACACTCAGTTACATGGTTGCCTGTGAATTTTTAACTGTTTTCTGTTTCTTGTGGCCAGCAGCTAAGCACCTTTGATAAGTTATCATTTTAATACCCTCCCTACGTCACCTCCAAAACTGCTTGTTATACTGTTTTATAGTCGTTGTGTTCTCTGATACATTCATGTTTACGGTATTTCATGCACAATTGCTGTTGCATTAAATGGCACCCCAGCGGCTTCTAAACCCAAACAGGTCTTTTCAATTTTCTGACTTAGAACCGGAGAGTAGTTTTTCACTAGAGGAATAGAAAAGATTCTTTTTTTTTTTTTTTATATCTGAGTTGTTTTCCTTTAGGCTTTCCTTTAGCAGGTCCTCGCCTTTACTGAGCTTTTTTAAAGCCTCTATTAATTTTTTTAAATTTGTTTTGACAGAGAGAGAGAAAGGATGAATGGGAGAGGGGCAGAAAGCAAGGGAGAGAGAGAATCCCAACCAGGCTTCATGCTGTCAGAGAGGAGCCCGACGTGGGTTCAGTCTCAGGAACCGTGAGATCATGATCTGAGCTGAAATCAAGAGTCGGATGCTTAACCGATTGAGCCACCTAGGTGTCCTTTAATTTAAAGGAAAAAAAAGTTAATTCGTCTAATTTCAACCGTATTCTATAGAAATCAAAATTATCAGGAGAGTCAAATGATGCATGCTCCAAAATATAACCAATAAGATGAACTTCACTGGTATAGAATATACCCACAGAAAGATGGCCGTCTGCCATCAGCCCTGATGGAGAGGTCTGTCTACCTCAAAGACAATTTTCTTTTCACAATCTGTTAGTTTCCATAGTCCTTGGTCAAATACCATGTCATTAATGTCATAATTTTTTCTGAACCTAAAAGAAGGAAGAGGTAAAAAAAAAAAATCAGGAAATAGAGTTTTGTGTCCATATTCTACTATATATACCTAAAATGTACATATTTTACCATTATAAAAGTTAACCTCCAAAGTAGCCAAATATATGCTTACTAAATCTTAAAATTATTAGAATAAATTATGAAAACAAAAAAGGGAAAACACTATGGAAACATGTAGGAAACAAAGGAAGACTTTAAACAGAAATAAACAGATCACAGGGATACGAACAAACACATCTGTCACATTACTAGATGAAAACTGGATAAATTCACCTCTTAAGAAAAAAGTTCCTCACAAGAGATCACAGAGCAAAACCCAACTATGCCTGAAGAAAACTCTAAAAACGGGGTGAGTTGGAGGAGGTCAAAGATAAAAGGCTTCGAACTAGTGTGACAAATGGGGAGAAGTAGGGACAAATGGAAACCCCAAAGAGAACAAAATTAAAACAGTAACAAAAATAAAACGAGGTAAGTTCATATTTAGGATCAAAACCGGTCACAAGACAGAGAGGAGCATTTCATCAAGGAAACCATCACCCAGGAGATGGGCTGGCAGATAGGTGGATGCGGAGTGCCCCCCTTTGTTCCTTTACGGGACATCTGTAGAAATCTCATACCCAAGACTCTTGCCAGAATATTCCAGGTGCCCGATATTTTCTGGCTGCTGTGGTGAGGGTGTGAGGAGAAATCAGTCTACGATGCCCTGGTTTCCGGGGTCTTGCCATGAAGACCTGTGGCATCTAAGATGACCCAGGAATCACTAACAGGCATCCCGGTGCTAATATTTGCTGTCTATGTCTTACTTCCTGATGCCCACCTTCCTTGTCTTTAGAGTCGGCTGGGCCCCATGTCCAGCCCCACCAGGTAAACCGTGAATTGTCTAACGCAAGACGTAGATCTGAAAGAAATGGTCCCTTTCCTCCTTCTGGTGTCCTATATGCTTGTTGGTGCCTACATGTGAATGCCCAGAACCGTAGCAGCCATGTTGGGACCACGAGGAGAGTTAGTCTGGGCAGGATATGCTAAGAAAGGTGGAAGCAACCTGAATCCTTTTTTTTTTTTTTTTTAAGCATTTTTTAAAGGTTTCTCTATTTATTTATCTGGAGAGAAAGAGAGTGGGCACACGCGTGCACATTTGCGTGAGTGAGCAGGAGAGGGGCTGAGAGACAGGGAGAGAGAGAATCCCAAGCAGGCTCTGCACTGTCAGTATAGAGCCCAATGCAGGACCCGGTCTCACGAGCCATGAGATCATGACATGAGGCGAAACCAAGAGCCTGGTGCCTCACCTACCGAGCCACCTCAGGCTCCCGCAAGCTGGATCCTTGATGACATTGCTGAGTTTCTGGACGAACCGCTTCTGGAGCTGCCCGGCCCCAGACTTCTTGTTATGTAAGCTGAGCTTGCCTATTGTTTAAAGGCGTTTGCAACCGGACTTTCTCTTTCTTACAGCTGAAAACATTCAAACTCATACAGAGGCCTGGAAAGATTCATCTTCCACAGCATTCCATACGGGGCACCCAGCGGGTTCCTACTCAATTGATTAAGGGAATGATTTTAAATGCATGGCTTTTTATTTAAAAAAAAAAGGGGGGCGCCTGGGTGGCTCAGTCGGTTGGGCGTCCGACTTCGGCTCAGGTCACGATCTCACGGTCCATGAGTTCGAGCCCCGCGTCGGGCTCTGGGCTGATGGCTCAGAGCCTGGAGCCTGCTTCCGATTCTGTGTCTCCCTCTCTCTCTGCCCCTCCCCCGTTCATGCTGTGTCTCTCTCTGTCTCAAAAGTAAATAAAATGTTAAAAAAAAAAAATTAAAAAAAAAATCCCTTTGTAAAAGGGTCGCCTTCTCTCAGTGCGTCTGTCTGGCAGGGTGGCCAACTCCCTAACCGGTACTTTCTACAGCAGCCTGTTCTTATATCACATCTGCCTGTTTATGTTTCACATTTTTTTTATTTTAATTGATATTACTGTGTTATTTATCTTCTGGAGGCTCTTATGCCTCCTAATGTTAAAATCTTTGTCAAACTGTTCTATAAATTTAAATCCTATGCCTTCAGCGAATCCTCTGGTATTAATTTTGCTGTTATTTCTAGCATGAGATTTTTTTTATGAGTTTAGTAAGTTTAACTTGGGGGTCTCTGAATCCCTGCTGCTCATGTCTGTTGTTCCGTACAAGTCATGGGTTCAGCTGTCATTGCAGCTGGCCCCTCTGTCTCGTTTCAGGGGTGGAAAGTCTCCCCTTTAGCCCTGGCTTCACATGCTTACCGTTGTCTCGTAAAACACTTGGAATCTGTTCCCTGCATGCAGTAACCTGATGACCACAACCTGACAGCATTAACTCTATGACTTCGGTCTCGTTCACTGCTCTCCCCACCCCCCTTCCTGTCCACGGCCTTGAGGATTTGGCTGAAGAGCATGCCTACTTATCTTGGCTATACTCTTATCATTTTATCCCTCAGAGTTGTATATTTGGAGCAGAGGGGGGTCCTCCACGTGTTAATCTACTGATTCATTTTTATTGGAATTCCCCTTAAACTTTCTTAAAAAAAAAAAAAAACTATGATTACAGTTATCACTGTCCTGAAAAGTTCTCAGTGAGTTGCTTTGATTATAAAAACTGCACATCATATAATGATATAAAAGGGCTTCTCTATGTTTATTTTGCAAGAACCTCCCTTGAACCTTTTCTGTCTCTCGTGTTTTAGAAAATATTTAAGACAGTATCTCTGAGTATATGTATCACATGGCTAGACACAGGGAAACATCTAGAACAATTTCTGGCATGTAGTGCTCTCTCCATGTATGGTAGGGGTTACTGCTGTCTTACACTTAGCCAAATGTTATTATGCAAGACATTTCTATTAAAAAATTAAGATTTGAGTTCATGCCACTTCTTTCCTCTTTTTTCTACTAGATATTAGGATAGTCTCCTAAATCTCTAAGCAGGGATGGTCACAGAATAAATAGATTGCGGGGGCAGTTGGGTGGCTCAGTCGGTTAAGCGTCTGACTCTTGATGGGCTCAGGTCACGATCTCACAATTCGTGAGATCAATCCCGGCATCAGGCTCTGTGCTGTCAGCTTGGGATTCTCCCTCTCCCTCTCTCTGCCCCCTCCCACTCATGCTCTCTCTGTCTCAAAAGAAATAAATAAACCGAAGAAGAAGAAGAAGAAGAAGAAGAAGAAGAAGAAGAAGAAGAAGGAGAAATAGATTGCAGCCACATTTTCAGGCACTGATGGTAAAGACCCCCACTATCCAAAGTTCTTACATAGTTGCCCCTCTTCCATTCCTGGCAGACCTGATTAATCAACCACTGCCTTCTTCTCCCCAGAGCGGAAAGGAGGCTCCAGGCAGCCACAACCAATCAATCAGATGTTATAAAAAGAATAAAAGCAATTTTCCATCCCTGCCCAAGAGACATTACCGAGGACAGACTACATGAAGGAAGCAAATGGCTTCTTTTCCAGAGTCTCTAGTTTTCAGAAAGTTTCCTTGGCGGTTTACTTTAAAAAGAACAGGAACTGGGATAGTAGAATTTGCCAATGAAATGAAAAGTTGTAGTTCAATCACAAACTCTTACTGCGAGAAAACGCTGTCTAATTTGCTGTCTAAAATTACTGATTGTCTTAAATGTGTTCGAAGTGAAGTAATTGGCTCCATTGTCTCCCAAATAATTGTTGAGTGGGAAGCGTTGGTGAGAAGGAACAATTATCCAGGTCAGTTGGTAATGATAGACCACGATAAATCGGTACAACCGGGGACGACGTGCAGGTCGGGAGAATGTTCTAGAAAATCAGGACTACAAGGAAGAGGGTGCTACCGAAGGGCCGGACTCTTTTGTTTTTGTGGCCAATCAGGAACATGACGCAACAGCCTGGATAGATCTCGGCAGCGGCTGACCTCCTGCCATCCGCTTAGGACCTATACGCCTAACCTGCGTGTGTCCTTGAATCATTAAGTTATATTTTCTGCTGCTGCAAACCCACCCTGATACGTTCTTCAACTTTCGCCCAAACACATGCTCTTCTTATGCTTGCCCCTCAGCAGTAATAGAAACAGGAGAAGCACAGAGTGCAAGATATAGTTATTATCGCTCCCAAGCTAAGAAATTATTTGTGCCGTAAACACAAAATAATGTTGTTTACAGAAAAGCAGAATAGCCAGAAAGTACTCCAGAAGTTCAAAGCGGCAACAGACGCCCTTGGAGAGATAAGAGAGTGTTCACGGAGGAGACGGAACATGAGCTCGGTGGCCTGGCATCACTTTTGTTGTGAAGACAGGTGGCTACAGGCGGTCCCTGGAGGAGAAAGCCACGGCTCACATGTCTGTGTCTCTCCAGCTTGCCCTGGGAGCTGTCTCTAGGCCATCCACGAGAGCGTTGTGACCACAAAGACGGTCTGTGCAGGTGGGAGTTATTTCTCTTCTTTGCCTAGTTCCCTAATACTCACATTTTTATAACTTTATGTCATGTCTCCGTTCTTGGCATTGGCCTCTCGTGGGCTTCTAAGCCCTAGCTTGAATTAGCTTTGCTGGGTATTTCCAAAAGAGCCAAATCAACGGGAAAATAAGGATATTGATCATCCAATGGGAGGGAAAGGAGGAAAGGAAAAGAAAATAGAGGCAGAATGTCCCCGGACACAGGGACCCTGCACTTCTCCTTCTGTCCAGAGACTCTCTGTTGACTCTGAACATTAAGTTTTACTCTTTTTTTTTTTAATGTTTAGTTATTTTTGACAGAGAGAGACACACACAGACAGAGAGAGAGAGAGAGAGAGAGAGCATGAGTGGTGGAGAAGCAGAGAGAGAGACGGGGACACAGAATGGGAAGCAGGCTCCGGGCTCTGAGCTGTCAGCACAGAGCCCGATGCAGGGCTCAAACTCACAAACCTTAAGATCATGACCTGAGCCGAAGTCAGACGCTTAACTGACTGAACCCCCCAGGCACCCCACGTTTTACTCTTCTTTTTTTTACATTTCATTTTATTTTTTATTTTAATTTAATTATTTTTTTTTTTAATTTAAAAATAGAACTGCCTTAATACCCAGAAGTTGACTACTAGGTATTCATCCAAGAGATACAGGTATGCTGTCCCACGTCTTACTCTTACTATCGCTGATATTTTCTTTATGAATTTTGGAGCAGGAAGCAACATGGCTTCCAAAACGTCTTAGACTATAGCTGTGCTACCATTTGGTTTTGTTGTCCTTCTTGTTTGTTTAGAAAAAATATGGAGCCTTTCATGAATGTGTGTGTCGTCCTCGGGCAGGGACCACGCTAATCTTCTCTGTGTCGAAGATACATGTTGCCGAAGTGAGCACTGTGCTAATATATTTGGATTTTATTACCCGTTTCAGACCTTTCAGGGACTCTTTGTCTTCTTACAATGTCATCGAACTCTCACAGAACCAGGCCCACCTGTCTCTCTGGTCCCTCTGTCCACCGTCCTTCCCAGAAATCCTATGCTCGGCCCCTGGAAGCACCTCCGGGCACACTAGCTGCCTGGTGTCCTGTTTTGCTCTCTCACCACTCCCGTCTTTGTGTCCTCTTTCCTGAAATGCCTCTTCCACCCGGGCCCTCCCACTGCATCCTTCACGACCACGTTCAAATGTGCCACCCCAGATGCCTTCCCCAACTCCTGGTCAGAACGAGTGGCCACCCCTTCAGGGGCCCTCAGAACATCTCCGGCCGCTCTGCGACCTTCCTTGGCACTTTGTCTGTTCCTGAAGCCCCAGTTTCCCTTTGTTACCACTTTTCATCATCTCAGCACCTGACACGGGTCGGGCAAGGGGCAGACACTCGTTAAATTTGCACTAAATGCAGCAATAAGAGAAGGAAGGGACACGAATGCGGTCACGGATCCCTCCTACGATCGTATATTTCGCGCTCAATCAAAATAGCTCTTTCCCGTCTCTTCTCACCCCGTGAAAGGACGTAGACTCCCTGCTCAGCTCATCTTTGGCCTCGCTCTTAATTGGCATCAAAGACCCTGAATGGTGCTGTTGGTCCCCAACTCAGAATAGCATCACTGTGCCTGTCACTCGCTAGTAACTCTCTGATGGTTCTGAGTTGGCCTGAGTCACAACCCGAGCTGGAACTTTGCAAGAACATTGTAAAAACTTAATGGGGCTGGGGGGCGGGGGGGTGGGGGGGGGTGGAATACACCTTAAAGTAGGTTTGATTTTTTTTTTTTTTAGAAGATCGTGGTACGCACAGCAGAGTCAATTCACAACCGGCACGAACAACACATCAAGAGTCGGTGAACTGAAGGCAGGAAAAACTGGATAAGCCATCCCAACCCCAAATGTCCAAAATGAATGATACCTCGATGTGACACACGACCTCAGCATGTTTGAATACGCTCCGACTCTATGCAAAGAAATAACGGTCCTTTGTCATTTCAGACAGAACTAAATCTCGGAGGATTATGCATTAGCATGTTTCTGTTCTTGTGTTGCCTGTGATGGAAATAATATACCCCGAATTCACAACGAGTTAGAGAAAAAATCCAGTCGACACGATCGCCTTATTCTCCCTCTTTAAAAATGCGTTATCTATGAGTTTGCTTGCGGCAGATGAAACAAAGGCAAAAATCCAGACCGCCTACGTGATAGATGCGACATTACCCACAATGGATAAATAGCCCCTGTTTCAGAGCTAAGTCACTCAAAGGGCACTAATTAGGAGTTTGATAAACGTCACGGCCAACTGCATTCGTTTTCTATTGACAAGCACCGCACACACACTGAGTGGCTAACACAGCATTCATTGGTTACCTTAGTTTTGTAGGTCAGGTGCTCAGGAGGGCTTGACTGGACTCTGTGCTGGGTCTCATGGGCTGAAATCAAGGTATTGGTGGGAAAAGTGCTTACCCCGAAGCGTAAGAAACGGCCTCCAGGCTTATTCAGATCCTTGGCAGAATCTGCTTCCTTGTGGTTGCAGGCCTGAGGTCACCGATACCTCGCTGGCTGCCGTCTGGAGGTCACCCATATTCCTTCTCGCCCGGCATCCTCCAAGTACAAGGCCAGCGATGGTGAGTCGAATCCTTCCATTGCTTGGAATCTCCGGCTTTTTTTTTTTTTTTTTTTTTTTTTTTTGCCTTTCTCTTCTGCAGAGATTGCACCAGATAATTTCCGTGTCTTCAGGTCAAGTGTGCCTTACAGCATGATCACACAGGGTTATGTCACCGTGCTCAGGATTCTGGGTCTTAGTGTGGAACCTAGGAGCCCTTCCCAGACCCACGTCAGAATCACAGAATACCAGCACTGAAGGGGAACTTGGAAAATACAGGTTTAGCTTTTCAACTAAAGCATAAATCCTGCACGTGGAGAGATCTTTCGTCTAAATACATCTGGTGATAGAAAATACATTATCTCACTTTTTGACTGATCTGATGATGAAAAAGCAAGAGACACTATGATGACATTTGCTCCCAATAATTTTTCATTTTCCACATCGAAGGAATCTAATTTTCTTTTCTGACACGTAGTAGTGTTACACTTTTTTCTATGTTTTCACGATCCCATTTCTTTGTTCCTAGACCATTCACTGTGTCATTTCATCGTAGAAACACCCAACGTCTCTTGTGTTTTTAAAAAATGTTTATTTATTCTTGAGAGAGAGCACGACAGAGCATGAGTGGGGCAGGGACAGAGCAAGAGGGAGACACAGAATCCGAAGCAGGCTGCAGGCTCTGAGCTGTCAGCACAGAGCCCGACGTGGGGCTGGAACCCACGAACCGTGAGATCATGACCTGAGCCGAAGTCAGATGCTCAACCGACTGAGCCACCCAGGCGCCCCACACCCAACACCTCTTGTAAAATACAGCTGATAAGGAATCCAGTCCTCTAATGGTGGCCTCATTCTATCGAGTTTATAGACGTTTATCCAAGTGTTTTTATCCTGCTCCAAAGATGTCTTTCCTTTGGAAATCGTTCTTACTCCCATTTCAGACTCATGCATTCTCATGAGAAACTAGTTTTGTGAATAGGCTTCTAGACGTTTGGAAAGTCCACTAAAAACCTAAAGCAGAAAAAGTATAATTTTTGCAAATGGCTTCCTGTGCTCATTACCCCATGATTGCCACTACGTGAAGGATCATTAAATACTCTAGAACGCATTTAAAATACCGCAAGAGCTCCCAAAACTTTGGGCTCCTTTGAGACCCTTAAAAGCAAACACATACAAGTAAACAAGTGAAAAGTGAAATGTTGCATGGAGAATTCTTCGAGCACAGGTGCACCAGTGGGTAAACATCTGAATATCCAGCCATCCGGGAGTCCCGGAGTGAGATTTCATGGCCCGACGCCCCGCCGCTGAGCAGGCAATGCTGTGCTGGGTGGAGTGGGTTCCTGCGGGCTTGGGGATTTCTCAAAGCAAGAAAAAACAACAAAAAGAAAAGGTCTGACTACTGCTGAAGATTTAATAATTCAGGCTGTTTAAAAGCTTTCGGCACGTTTTATGATTTTTGTCTCTTTGTTCACTTTGGTCACGAGCAATCTTAAAGTGCATCAGAAATATTTGTGTCCGTTAAATTACGAGTTGCAATACCCCAGGGTGAAGACAGCTCTCTGGTGGCGAAGGCGTGATCTCCAGCCTGGCAGCTTGCTGGTCTGGTTGTTTTCTTTTCATTTTGGTTATTCGGTCAAACACTGGGTTATCTCCCTTTCCGGACACATTTACTCTTCGGAGAATAGCGACGACCTATCATTGCCATGCTGGATATGATGACAACTCATTAATGTCAGTGCTCTCTGAACTTGGAAAGCACAGCCCGGTTTTGCCTGGGTGGCTGAGTCGGTTAAATATCTGACTTTGACTCAGGTGGCTTTGCTCTCATGGTTCATGAGTTCAAGCCCCACATTGGGCTCTCTGCAGTCAGTTCAGAGCCCATGTTGGATCCTCTGTCTCCCTCTCTCTCTCAAAAATAAATGAACATTCAAAAAAAGGGGGGGGAGGCACCTGGGTGGCCCAGTGGGTTAAGCGTCAACTCTTGGTTTCGACTCAGGTCGTGATCTCATGGTTTGTGGGTTCCAGCCCCTCATCAGGCTCTGCACTGAGGACAGAGCCTGCTTGGGGTTCTCGCTCTCCCTCTCTCTTTGCTCTTTCCCCTCTTGTGCTGTCTCTGTCTCTCTCAAAATAAATAAATAAACTAAAAAAAAGAGAGAATATTAGGAAAAAAGGCACAGCCCATTTTCTTTTGGCAAAATCCACATAGCACTTAAATGATTTTCACCAGAAATGCCCGCACGCGTTTCTGAAATGGGTAGATTTTTTTTTCCCTTTATGTCTCTTGATGGCTCCATCTAAATGGGACTTTTTGTGATGTAAGGGGGCGGAAGTCCCCGCTTCCCCCAAGGATGTACTATCCATGTTAGATTCTGGGAATACGCACGAGGTATTGTAACCCATAACATGCCTAATTCTGAGTTTATTGGGTTACTAAGAAACGGATGTGAGAGAGAAAAAGGTATGATTTATTGTCACTTGGTGAACTTCCCAGAAATCATAAAAGTTTACGACTCTAGGGACTGGGCATCACACCCTCCCACAATTCTTTTATGTTCACCAAATGTTGGTTGATAGATCGTTAAAAACATGTCTGTTTCAGATCACGCCGTGATTTTCAGCACGGAATTTGGAAGGAGTTAAAACAGTGAAGGGCTGTTGTCATAACAGAAGTCCTCTGTCTCCTTCAGGCTGTTTTAAGTGACTCCGAGTCTGCTGTCCTTAAAGGTACTGGATCGGAAACCACGAACGGAACCTGGGCCGAAATGCCGTAAGTGGTATTTATCCACAGGCAGCTTAACTAATTAAAAAATAACCCCCAGCCCTCCCATCTTTTTTTCAAGGTTTATTAATTTTGAGGAGGGGAGGGGCAGAGAGAGAAAGAGAGGGAGGGAGAGAGAGAAAGAATCCCAAGCAGGCTCCTTGCCGTCAGCACAAAGCCAGACAGGGGGCTTGATCCCATGAGCCATGAGATCTTGACCTGAGCCAAAATCAAGAGCTGGACCCTTGACCCACTGGAGCACCCAGGCGCCCCTCCCCCAGCCCCTCTTGCTTTTCATGAAATGCATTTCCAGTGAAATGCATTTCCTTCACTACTGGATTTGTGGAGCTGGAGAGTTATTTAAGCAGGAACCTAATGTGCAGGGAGGAGGGACAGACTGCAGCTTTGGGACGGGTTCCCTGCGCATTGAGCGCTGGCCTCTGTCCTCTGCCAACACGACCGTGTGGACACTGGGCAGAGACAGAAAACTCAGTGGTAACAAGACCACAAAGTATTACACTCTATATTTTAGTGGAGAGGCCTTATTCACTTACTTTTGAAGAGGGGCGTTGGATTAGAGCAGGGGTAATCTCTACAAGCCCCAGGAGGCTGGCTGTCAGCCCTGCGAGGACTTAATAAGTGACCCTCATTCGCCAGGAGTCAATGTATGCAATCGGGGGGCAAAACATCTAAGTGGACACGAAAATCCCGCCTGTCTTAGTTCAGGCTGTAACAAAGTACCATAAACTGGTGGCTTATACGGCAAACTCTTATCTATCACAGTTCTGGAAGTTGGGAGTCCCAAGATCAAGGTGTTAACGGGTCTGGTGTCTGGTGAGAGCCCACTGCCCGGTTCAGGGACTGCTGTCTCCTCACTGTATCCTTACATGGGGAATAGACACTCTTGTCTCTTTCGCCTTTGTAAGGCCATTGATCCTGTCATGAGGGGTCCACCCTTGGGACCTGATCTAACCCTAAAGACCTCCCAAAGAATATCACTGCCCTGGGGATTAAGGCTTCCACATATGAACTGGGGTGGGGGAGGGGCAAAACATTCAGTCCATAGCCCCTGCCCATCTAAACCTGTAGACAGATGAGCGTCTCAGCCTGGAAGGGTTTCGGCAGGAGAGTGTCTTTGGGGAGATCTGAGCCCGTGAATCTTTTCGTCTGGGATGGCCAGGTGATCCTAGCTCATTCCATGTTCTGCCCTTCCTCGAAGCCAGCCTGGACCACCGGCCAAGAAAGAAATTTTCTCCCATAATTCCGCACCTACGGCCACGCTGGGCCGGGTAGATATTCCCCTGGCAAGCTGACTTTCCACGCTGACTCTTCCTCTGGAGCACGGAGGTTTAACAAGAATATACGTCCTCACTCTTGTGTCTACCACATGTTGTTATTTTAATAATGCGCTTCCCCCCCAAGCCTGTGGGATCGGCTTGCTCAACTCTGGGCAATGCATATCCTCACTGGAGTTGGGCGTGGAGTGGGGGGGGGGGGGGGGGGGGGGAGGAAAATCAGTGTTCATTACTTAAGGGTGAGAAGAAAATAAATCTACACGAAAATTACTTTTTACAATCTCTTAGGAGGTAAATCAGACTAACGCAGGAAAGACACAAATGTATTCATTGGTCCATTTGAGACGCAGGGAGAGTGGTGGTGAATTGCAGACGCACTTTATTCGGTGCGTTTACCAGGAGAGAATGCCATTCGAGGGGCACCTGCCCGTTAGCTAGAGCCCTCCCTCCCAGACAGCCAGGGTCATTACCGCCGTCAAGATGTGCGCAGGAAGCCAGCATTTACACACACACCAAAATCACAGCTTCAAGCCCCAGATTCTGGAAACTGCATCAAAGTCAACACGTTTGCCAACTAAAAACATAGCTTACTTGTCCCTTGGCCCATGGCCCCTTCTTGTCAGTTGGTCGCTTCTAAGCTCCAGGACAGTGAGACTGGTACCAGGTAGAAACTACCACGATGGGGGGCGCCTGGGTGGCTCAGTTGGTTGAGCGTCCAGCTTCAGCTCAGGTCATGATCTCATGGTTTGTGAGTTCGAGCCCCGCGTCGGGCATGGCAGAGGCTGCCTCAGATCCTCTGACCCTTTCCCACTCTCTCTCTCGCTCTGTCTCAAAAACATAAATAAATAAATAATATTAAAAAATTTTTTAATAAAAAGAAAATATCACAATGAGAAAAGGCGAAGAAACAGAGGAAATGCAACGTAACATTTTTGGGCGGTGGGGGGAAGGCTTTATTTTAAGTAGGACAAAGTCAGAGACAAAGAAAGAAAACTTCCTGGTACCTGTGTCCGTTTGAGTGTTACAGGCACACCGGGGCACTACAACACGAGCTATGCATCGAGGCACAAGCTGTTTCCGATCTTGTCAAAATCATGCGTGAACGTTGACGAGCAAGTTGAGTTCCAGCGGCCAAGCCAGTGATGTGACCAGCTATCACCGTGGTCCGTTTCGGGGGTGCCGGAGCCGGGAGGGGAAGGAGGACGGGTGTGGCTTTAAGAACACTCTCGCAGTCCCTCACTGGATAAGTGGCATGAGTGTCCCCTCCTCGTAGGCTGTATTGATGCGTGCCGGGCGGTGACACAGGCTCTGTGCTGCTGGGACCCTGCTTCGGATTCCGTGTCTCCATCAATCCCTGCCCCTCCCCGCCTCACGCTCTGTCTCTGTCTCTCTCTCTCAAAAATAAAGACTTTAAAAAAATTTTTAATAAAAAAAGAGTCCCGACATACAGGTGCAGGGTCAGTGTGTTATGTCACAGCTGAAACTAAGGTAACGTTGTGATCAGCTGCGCTCAGACGCAAAACAAACGAACACATAAAATAAAGCTTGAGCTTCATGTCTTTAAGCGTGACCACCGACCGATGTCAATTGTTTGGTCTGCGGGAAGATGTCAACGGCAGGGGAAACTGGGCACCAACTTTGCCACTTTCTGATAAATGGAAATTATTCCAAAACAAACGTTTATTTAAAAAAAAATGCTATTGTGACGTGGCGCCTGGGTGGTTCAGTCAGTTGAGCGTCCGACTTCGGCTCAGGTCGTGATTTCATGGTTCGTGGGTTTGAGCCCCTCGTTGGGCACTGTGCAGACAGCCTGTCAGCACAGAGCCCGATTTGGATTCTTTTGTCCCCTCCCTCTGCCCCTCCCCTGCTTGAGCTCTCTCCAAAATCAGTAAATATATTTTTTTAATGTTATCGTGTGTGGATGGTGCTTGGGAAAAGGATGATTGCAACGAACCGTTTTCTTTATTTCACGCTCCCATCCTTTCAAAAATTTAAGGCAGGAGCCTGTATTGATAATAATAAAAAAAAAAAAATGAACCACTTTTTTAAAGGCTCAGATCTGACATCCCCAGCACGTCATTCATCGGTGGTCGGGAGACGGGAAAGTGTAGTAACTTACTCATATGCCCCCCAAAAGTAAAACCAGGGTGACAAAGAAGAAACTTGGAATCCATGAGGAGGGACACGTGAGGGCATCCTTTCCGTGAGACTCCGCGGGAACACGGCAGTGACTTACTCATGGCATTTTCTCTCATGGGGCAGAGCGGATCTCCAAACCCGTGGTTTAGGTGAGCCCCAGCCCCTTAGTGCTGGGGCTCACTGGGGAGAGAGTTCCTACCAGCCTGGCGTGGGAAAGCCTGATGTGAATGGATGTCTCCAAATAAATCGTTTATTTCAGACACCCACATTAACTTCGACTAAGCAATTGCACTTCTCCACAAAGGCCACTCTTTAAAGAATAATAGTAAATGGTCCATAATTAATACGCATCGACGTGCACTGAATGCTTCTACAGGGCTAAAATATTTGGATTCTGGTTAGGTAAACTATTCCCATTGCAGTATTGATCACAAGGTTAATTTCCTTAACCTGGTGCAAATGATCACAGCTTCCAAATATCGAAGATCAGAACTAATGAATTGTGATGCGAGCCCAGGGTGCTCCAACTTCATGTGCGGGGAGCGTTGGAGATCTTCCGAGAAGGTCAGCTGGACGATGTCCTTTTGCACCCCTAATTTGCGAGCACATTTTTGCGTCTCTAGGCGGTGCCTGTGAATAGGGCTCATCCGCCATCCTGACTTAATTCCCAATTTTTATTTCCGAGGTATAAGAGTTGCCCACTTGATGAGCAAAAGTCGTGGTGGTCATTTTGAGGCAAAAGGGTCTGTCCTTTATTTATTTATGTATTTATTTTGGCAAGCGGGTCAGGCGCCATTGGTCCGGGTGCCTGAGACTGTCCTCGTCTTAGCACGGAGAGCCCTGCATCCCTCCCCGGGATGCAAAAAGTCCTGGTTTTCGGTGATGGGTTGGTGCAGAGTGCGGGGGAAATTGCAAAGCTCATACCTAGCCCCAAAAGAGTGAGGTCGAAAGCAACACCAGGTTTGGTGTCGAAAGGTTGTGGTAAAGGTTATCCCTTGACCGATGGCTGATGTTGGCAGTTACGTTCATGCTTCGCAGTAGTGACCACGCATTGGTGATTTGACCTAAGCGTGCTGTAATCCTGCACTACGAAAGGAGTCTTCTGGATGGAATTGTTGGCCCCAATTCTTCAACCCTCTTTGTGTCCATGCCCTTTGTCCTTTTCCACCCACGAAAGGTGGCATGTACTTCCCGTCCTCTGACAGTGGGCTCAGCCAGGTGACTTGTTTTGGGAGAAGAGTGAGTATGTCCCTTCTCAGTATGGACTCACGGGGTCCCCCATTTTAGCTTTTCCTCTCGTGTCTCTGCGATTGCCAGGCAAAGAACATACCCAGAGCTGCCCGCTGGTCAAAAGAAGATACTAGATTCTTGGAGGAGACATCAAGGCACATGAGTGGTCCATCAGAGCTTGAGCTACCCAGCCGAGCCCAGCCTACACACGCAGGTCTCTGGCCAATCCGTGGGCACAGAGTACTTCTTGTCTTCCTTGAGAGCTGGTGGTTGACTGATCCTGGCGTATTTTTGGCGGCCACAAGCTGACGTAAGGTAGACTGTGCCAGTCCTCGGCCAGACTGCCCTCCGGTCATCCCGCAACTTTCTCTGCTCTTTCTCTGTATGGCAGGGGACTGGCTCCTGCAGGCTGCATTTCCCAGCACCCAGGGTTGGTTTCTGGATGGTTCTACCAGGGGACGCATTGGTGGGAGATTGGGAAGCAGAAGGAAAGGAGAAGCCTGGTCCTCTGCTCTTGACTATCGTGCTGCTCTGGGTCCTGGGGAAATAGGTCCATTCGTGGCACCAGCTCCTGGCCACGGCCCCTGCTTCCTGGAAGCCAGGGAACACTCCCTCCTGCCGGGGCCCTATGATGTGGGTATGGCAATCCCCAGGTACCCATCTGTAGGTGGCCTTAGTTTTCCATCTGGCCCATCAGCTCCTCTCTTATTCACATGTACCCTATCCCTTGGCACGTAGACAAAATTTGTCTTCTGGACCTCATGCCGTATGTTGGCTTTTGTTTTGTTTGGGGAATCACACACAATACTGTCATCTTCCCCAATAACTTAATGTCCCTCTGTTTTACTTCTTTTTTGCTTAGGAAACTCTACCCCCAACGTGGGGCTCAAACCCACAACCCGGAGATCAAGAGTCGCACGCTCTACTGACTGAGCCAGCCAGATGCCCCAAAGTCCTTCTGCTTTAACGTTGAGGGGCACCTGGGTGAGTCAGTCGGTTAGGCATCTGACCCTTGGTTTCAGCTCAGGTCGTGATCTCATGATTCATTTCATGAAGCCCCGAGTCAGGCTCTGTGCTGACAGTGCGAAACTGCTTGGGATTTTCTCTCTCTCTCCCTCTCTCTGCCTCTCAAGATAAATAACAACAACAACAAAAAAAAAATTAAAAAAAAAAATAAAGTTGAGCTGGTTTCTGTTTCCTAGTTGGGCCCTCGTTAAGCAGGACCTCCAACACTCTGGGGAAAGAGGAAAACAAGGTGCATTATGACTAGACCAGATCGCTTGGAGTTACAGCCTCAGAAGGGGAAAGAAGTGGAGACATCGTCATCCACCCAGAGTGGGAGTCCCCTCTCTGAAGGGGGCTGACAAGTGTGACCGGAGACCTGAGACAGGAGCTCAGGGCTTGAGGACGCACCACATTTCCTGGCTGTGTTTTCTCAGCCCCCGGGGGACCTTCCTGTTCAGCAGCACCACCCCTCCCACCTTGCTGCCCTTTGCAGGCTTGCAGCCAACGGTCTGGCACCTCCTCATGTCCTCCCAGCCCCCGTTTCTTTTCTTTCCAGCTTGTCCACAGAAAATACGCAGATCTTCCAGCATCATGGTGCAAGGAGCACGCGGGAGCTCTGTCAGCAAGGCTCTGTCTTATCCCTTTCCTGGGTCTGTGCGTTTGTCAATAACTGAAGTCCTTTACTTTGCGGAGGAACTCCTAACTTTCCAACATGGAGTCGTCCAGAAAAGCTTGGACATTTGGCCGGGGGGATCATGTTCATCTTGTTGACTAACCTTTACAAAGGGTTTCCAGACACACAGGCAAGTCCCAAGCGCTTTACAGACACCTTCTAATCTTCTTCGTAAACCTATGAAGTAGGAAGTATTGTTACCCCACTTTACGCATGAAGAAATGCAGCACTGGTAATTCAAGAGGCGAAGTGTGAGGCCAAGATTCCACACTGGGCCCCGCAGCTGGGCTCTGAAGCCTGACTCCGTTCAGCCCTCTTCATCTTCCCCTACGTTCACCAACTCAAGACACGAGTGTTGCACTGAACTGAAATGAGGTCATAATACTGTCCAAAAACGTGAATAAGTTGTGGATGCGTCGAACTGAGTCAACCATGCAATCCAGGAATCCACGAGGAAGCACACAGTGGTTTTCCCCTAGTTGAGTTTACCTCCTTCAGAGACTTGAACTGCGTTTACAAATCGCTGAGCCTTGGGGTGCCTGGGTGGCTCAGCCGGTTAAGCATGCGACTTCAGCTCGGGTCACGATCTCATGGTACGGGAGCTCGAGCCACACGTCGGGCTCTGTGCTGACACTGCGGAGTGTGCTTGGGATTCTCTCTCTCCCTGTCTCCCTACCCCCTCCCACACCCTCCAAATAAATACATAAAAACGTCTGTTTTCCTGGGCCAGTAATAGATGGAAAGGCACAGGAATGCCTTGGGCTAACCAGGTCTGATAGGAGGCAGACAACTGTGTTCGAATGGACTTCCCAGGGCTGCAAACTCTACCCTCAGCCCTCCAGGTTCTCTGTCTTTAGGTACAGATCATAGGAACGTGGGCTCCTGTTTCAAAAACCACTTCGAGAAGAAGGTATCTTGCAGTTGTGTTTTTTTTTTCTTTGAAAATAGCATAACTTACCACGAATTATTTGGTTTTAGCCAAAAGAGGCAACATCACCTCGGAAACCAAGGCTGAGGCAGGAAAAATGAGCCTCCCAGTGTGTTTCCCTCATGCCCCCAGTTCAAGCCCAAATCATTTTTTAAGCGACTGCCAATTTGCTCAGAGCCAAGCCTGGCTCATCTTACCACATGGTTTGGTTTCTCCTCATTGGGTTTTGAAAGAGATTAAGTGACAGGTGTTCAACCGGGACCTCGCGTTCTACTTTTGTGATGATCAATGGGGCCTTGGCACAAGAGTGAGTTTTAGAAAAGGAACAAGTCAGGGCCTGTTCAGCTGACGCAGAATTCCTTTCTACCAGAATGTAGGTAGCACTTCCGAAAGGAACCTGCGTCAGAGGAACAGTGTTCACGAACACAAAACGCAAACGCAGCGCGAGATAGGGAAGTCGGGACGCCGGCCGCGGGAGTCATAGTTAAGATGACACCAGGGCGGGATGGTTAATACCAGACGGCAAAACGAAAGCACAAACCGAAGGCTCCAGTAGCTTAACAAGGTCAGTGAGCTGTTTGCTGCATGCTTGAAGTGTGCAGAAAGCCTTTTATATATTACAATATTTTATTATATTAATGTATTGTATATTTGTATGAATATTATGTTGTATATTATATATTATATCTATTGGGTCTTTGTCCCCATTTCTGGCACAAAGCTCATAAGACCCTAGGAATTTCCTAAGTGATGTGAGCAGTAAAGGTGTCTTGATATTGATAACAAACCCCTTTCGACCACCCCCGAGTTTACGTTAACGCGGCGACTTTTAGAAAGCACGGAAGGGTGAGCGCCGGTTGCCAGGGAAAACCGCTCCGTGGCTAGAAGATCAGAACTCTCAGCCCCAGCCCCTGAACCTGGAGCGGGGAAGAGGGGCTGGAAGTTTAGTCCATCACCCGTGGCCAATGATGCGGCCAATCGTGCCTATGTAAAGAAGCCTCCATAAAAACCCAGAAGTGTTGTTTTCACAGGGAGCGGAAGTGATAGATCATCTGTAATGCATTTGGAGAAGTGTTTATAAACACTTGGAATCACAGTATTTTAAAAGCGCTCGCCACATAGTACAAAGTAAGCAGTATTTTTTTTTTTTTTTATGTGAAGAGGCGTGTTTGACATTCTGTAATGCACGAAGGTAAGCGTTAAAAACCTCTCTCTAGGATGGCTAGGAGCGTTTTCTCCAAGTAACTTTGAGAAGAGTGTTATTTCAGGAAATGGTGATGGCATAAATAAATAAATAAATAAAACCCCAAAGGAAGGGGGTGGGGGGTAAGAGGTTTGGAAAGCTGGACTCTGGAGGGTGTATGGAAGCAGGCCCTGGCCATCTCTTTCCTCTGTCTGTTCCTGAGTTATATCCTTTTACAATAAACCTGTACTCCACTAAGTAAAATGTTCCCCCGAGTTCTGTGAGGCTCTCTGGCAAATTCATCAAGCCCAGGGTTGGGGTGGGGGACAGGATCAGGGGAACCAAGCTGCAGCCAGAAGCAATCGGAGGCACAGGTGAAAACCTGGACTCAGGACTGACATCTGATGTGGGGCGAGGGCCAGTTCCGCAGGATTGAGTCCTTCCCCCGCAGGATCTGCTGTTGTCTCCAGGTCGATGCTGTCAGAATTCAGTTCATTTGCTTGGTGTCAGGGCAGGGCTGGGGGGGGGGGGGGGGGGGGGGCGGAAGGGGGCCGGAAACCACACATCGGAATTAGCGTCCACATCTGAGTCTGAAGCCCCTCAACAAGCCGCCTGGCAGCCATCAGGTCCGGCATGCTCCGGCTGCCACCGTGTGCGCCTCCCGTCTACGCTTCGGCAACACACAACTGCGGGAGTCCGAAAGGCTCGCCTAAATGAAAGCCGAGCTCTGACCTCAGGGGTCCTAACATGGCGACAGCTGAGAGCTTGAAAACAAGCCAAACCATCTCACGGTTTGGCCTTCGCCGAGCCGACCACCTTCCTGCACCTACACCTGCCCCGTCCGAGCAACGCAGACAGTGCTGCTTGGATGCTGCCTCCCTTCTGCCTCCCTGGTTACTCCGAAGCCTCGCGCTGAGGACAGGGACCTCATTCACCCCCCAGGTGGATGGAGGATGACGCCCGCTGGGAGTCGGATAAATGCTGCATCTCCAGTTTGCTCAATGAACCACCTCTCCCGGGGCGGAAACCCCAACAGGAGCGGACGGTGTGGAAGGGCCGGAAAAGGGAAGCAGGGGGAGTCGTCCCTCTGCCGGGGGGTGGGCCAGGGCGTCAGCGAGGACAACGGTGCTGACTGGGGTCCAGGCTTGTTTAGTTTGAAGAGATGCCTGGTGGTGAACACAGACGCATCCCGTAGTCAGCTGGGGACCCGAAACGGGAGCTTCGCTGAAGGTATAGACTGATAAACCCAGAAGCGGCAGAATGCCAGCCAGCTTGTGAGAATGGGGGCGCTCTGGGGAGAGGGCACATGGCCGAAGGGAAGCGGAGAGGTGTTCGTAAGCCCAGAGTGAGGGTGGAGAGGCAGCCGCCAGCCCTGAGAAGAAGTGAGTTCGTGAGACAGGGGCAAGGGGCGGGGGCACCGGTGCCCAGTGACAGCTGCACAGTCATGGCCCCGAGCTTGGTGTCTCCCTGCTGACGCTCACCGTGCGCGAAGGAACAAGAAGTCACTGAGACGTGCGCTTTGAGCGTGACTCTTCAACTGCCCCCATTCATCCCGCCTCGCTTTCCCGGGAGGGCTGAACACACAGCGCCCGACACAGGACAGATAAGATTACGGTAATTTACTAGTCGCGTGTACTCACAGCCGGGGAAGGAGGGCACCTGGCCCCGGGGATCGGCAGGGCTGCTGGGCTGGGGGACCCTACCTGTGGGGGCAGAGTTGGGGGGAGCATGTGTTGAGGACATCTGGGGCCCTCTGGCTTTAACCCAAGGTCAAGGCCGCACATAATAGCGAGCTTCGCGGTCAGGTCTCACAGCAACGTGACCTTGGAGGGAAAAGGAAACGTGGGTTAGAAACAGAGCATCTACAGGGCACCTGGGTGGCTTAGCTGGTTAAGCATCCGACTCTTCATTTCAGCTCAGGTCACGATCTCATGGTTTGTGGGTTCGAGTCCCGCATCAGACTCTATGTGGACAGTGCAGAGCCTGCTTGGGATTCTCTCTCTCTCCCTCTCTCTCTCTCTCTCTGTCAACTCCCTCCCCTGCTTGTACTCACTCTCTCTTTCTCAAAACAAATAAATAAACTTTAAAAAAAGAAAAAGAAAAGAGAAACAGAGCGTCTATTCAAATTATGAGCTGGCTCTCCAGGCCAACCTGTCTCCACCTGGGAAAGTTTCCCCGTCTCCAAGCACATCCCTGCTGGCTGACCTCCATCGGATCCTGTGCAGGTAAAGCCTGTCTCACAAACAAATTGTGGCAGGACTTCTTCCATATCAAAGAGGGGGAAGGTCCACCAGGGAACAGGCTAGAAGAAATAGGAGATAGGGGTTGATCGTTCAACAAATTTGAACAGCAGTGTTTTGGGCAAAACAAACCAAATGCTTTAATCTGATCCAGTAAGTAGCCGTTCATAATAAATGGTTCTGTTAGCGTTGTGCTCTGATTTGCTTTGCTTTTAAAATACAGTCAGTTGTAAGTGACACGGTGAATGTGAAAAATAAATCAGGGCTGGTTTAGCTTAAGCCTTTCTAACGTGTCTGAGCCCACATCACCAGCTGTACACGGGAAGGAGCGAGTCCTCTGTGGCAGCCAGCTGCTGTCCCTGAAATGGTGTCATGCTGACTTTCCTCGGGTGCCAGCGGCTTGTCCTCTGCTCGGCGATGATTTTCCACTCCAATCACTGCAGCCGGTCTTGGTGCGCGCAGTGTTTCAAATGAAGCTGACCCCGTCAGATGTGTGCAAACGACTCCTGAAGACCCACAGCTTCACGGTGACGTGACGGTGACATGACCTGCTCCCACACTGGTGTGGCTTTTCACGCTTTCCGTGTATGTGCTAGCTTAAGGGCTCCCTCACGCTGGGGTCCCTCACACCCCTGCTTCTCTTTTGACTTTGATCTTGCTTCTCTGCCTCTGAGTCATTTCTCAGCTAATTAACGTCGCTACCTCCCTAGTGACAAGGGAAAAGAGTTGGGGGACATAAGTCCATCTTCCTGCATCCTGGTATTGCCAGAGGATATGGAAATCTGCAGGGAGACACTGAAATGGGCGGGGCCACTAACGTGTCGGGTCCATCCTGCCCGCCAACCTCCTGAGTGAGTCCTGGAGGCCAGGGCAGCCTACCTCACCCCTTCCCTGAGCCAGATCTAACTGAGCCCGGATGTATCTGTGTGCCCCACTAGCCCCCTGCCTGCGAGCCCCCATCTGGGACAGCCTTTCTGTGCCCTACGCTTCAGAGCCTGCCTCCCATGGCTGCCATGCTGATTTCATCTGTAGGAGAGATTTCATGTTTTGGATCCCTGGTCTTTCTACGTCTTCCGTTTGGGGAATCGAGGCCCTTCACCCTCCCGGATTCACTCGGCTCATGTCCCCGTAATTGACTAACCAGCTTCCTCCCCAGTGCCTTTAACACCAGCCACCGTCTCAGGGGACGCTGTCCCCCACCACATTTTCTAGCAGTCTTTCCACCGCCCAGAGGTCCCATCCCCTATAAAGCAGCCACCCTGGGTTGCAAAACCAATCCAGATCCAATCTTGCCCTCCCTACCCCCATGGACATTGATTTGGACACTAGGCTAACCTCTTTGGAGCCACCTCTGAGGCCAGGATATTCCACTAGTGACCCCCCACCCCCATCCCAGCAGCCACCCTTGCCTGTCCCCCAGCCCTAAGTGACCTCTGCTTTTTCTGTGCTACAAGTTAGAGTCGCCTCTTCTAGAATTGCATATAAATGGAATCACGTGCCATCAATTCTTCTGTGTCCGGCTTCTTTCGCTCATCCAAAGGTGCCCGAGAAGTCTCCATGCTTCTGCACACATCGGATCGTCCCTTTGGTTGGTTAGTAGCCTTTCACTGTGCAGACAGGCCACACTTTGTCCCCACTCACCTGTTGATGGAAATCTGCATTGCCTCTTGTTTTTGACTAGGACAATTAAAGCTCCTAAGAACACCACGCGCAACCCTTTGCCTGGATGCACGTAAGAGTGAATGTCAAAGCATATGATCGTAGAGTGTTTCCCTTTTAATGAAATTACTAAACTGTTTTCATGAAGTTCATGAAGGTCCCGAAGAAAATCCTGCAGAGATAAGAAGAGAGATGTTACAAAAATGATGTTGATGATTTGCCATCAAATCGAGCCCGGATGGAGGCACGGAGGGCTTCCCAGGGGAGGTGGATTCTGTGATGAGACACATAGCAGGAGCGGGAGTTTGCCTGAGGGAGGGGGTTGCTGAAAAGGCGATGCTACAATGCGCAAAGCACAGCATTCGAGCCTGGCCTGAGTTGCTATAAGTAATTTCCAGAACGGAAGACTCTCACTGTGGTTCTGTGACAGACACTGAGCCGGTACTCATGTATAAATTAAAATGATCCAAAATATGTTAGTTTGTATTAACCTAAATGCAAAGATGGCACCAGCAAAGCAACGTGAGATCCAGTGAGAAGCCCAGCAATTGACCGCAGACCCTTGTTTACGCGGAAACTGGCTCCCACGGAGGCAGAAGAGAAGGGACGGCGGCAGGTGCACCCAGAGGGTCCCTCTCCTCTCAGCACTGATGCAACATCACAAACCCTGCCTGCCCAGCGTCTCAGCTACACGCTTAGTGGTTAGAGCCGCCGTGCCGAATACAGACAGAGCTCAGATCACAGCCTGAAACTCAGAACCGAACTCCAACCCGCTTGCAGGCAAAGTCAGCAGATGAAGCCGTTAGGGTCGACTTCTCTGCAGGCGTCGGCTCAGCCAGGGGAGCTGGACTCAGAGATGCTAGACCAAGACCTGTCACGCAGGTGACAGGTGAGATCGGTCACCTGGCGAAAGGTGAGATTGGGGGGGCTGCACAGGCTCACCTTTCGCCGGAAGCTGCTGGCATTCTCTGTTGGGCGTGTCAGGGTCTGCACAAAATAACTCACGGACAACGCTTTTTAGAACGGGGACTGGGCTCCTGGAGACGGGTGCTGCCTTAATCCACTGGGGCCGCCATCACGAAACACCAGGCACTGGGCAGTTTCAACGACATACCTTTGTTTTGTCACAGTTCTGGAGGCTGGAAGGCCGCGATCGAGGTGTGGGCACGGCTGGTTCCCGGGGGCCTCTTTCCTTCGCGTGTAGACGGCCGTCCCCCACCTCACGTATTGTCCTGTTCCTGTGCGTGTCTGTGTCCTGATCTCTTCTTCCTTTTTTTTTTTTTAATTTGTATTTATTTTTGAGAGACAGAGAGGGACAGAGCGCGAGTGGGGGAGGGGTGGAGAGAGAGGGAGACACAGAATCCGAAGCAGGCTCCAGGCTCTGAGCTGTCAGCCCAGAGACCAACGTGGGGCTCAAACCCATGAACCTCGAGATCATGACCTGAGCTGAAGTTGGTTGCTTAACCAGCTGAGCCACCCAGATGCCCCCTGATCTCTTCTTCTTATATGGGCACCAGTCAGATTGGAGTGGGGCCACCTTCATGACCTCGTTTTAATTTAGTCACCTCTGTAATGACCTTATCTCCAAATACAGTAACGTCCTGAGGTAGTGGGGTTGGACTTTAACATATGAATTTGGGGGGCAGGGGGACACAACTCGGCCCCTAACAATTGCATCAGGTGGGGCAGTGCTTTAGTTATTCCAACTCAGCTCCCATGGAGGTGCCCTCAGGTGCAACTTGCCCATCGGGTTATTTTTACCACAATCACATTTGCCCAGTGGCACGGCTGACAGCCCCCTTCAGAGCTAGAAAGTCAACATGAGGTCAAGTGTGCCCTTGGAGAAGGAGAGAGGGCTTTGCCAACCCTCTGCCCGCAACGTGGCTGGTGTTGTGGTCACAAGAGTTCTTCAAAAGGGGCTGTTTTTATTGTCGCATTTTATTGTCCCGAGAACCGGGATTCGTTTTGGTTCTTTTTCCCATCAGCCTTTGGGTCCATTTCTCCTTCCCAATTTTCCACATCCCACGGCCAGAATCCTGTAATCAAACGAGCCCATGTGGAAACAGGATGCATGGGCGGGGCGGTACACGGAGACATCTCTGAGCGTGTCAACACACAAGTCCCCAACCAATGGAGAATGGGAGCCATTCAAACAAAGACTATAAATATGTCATGTTTAAAAATCTATTGGGCCGACTGGTGCTAGTATTCATGTCTATGGAGAGAGAAGGAGATTTTGAGCTTTCGACACTACGAATTTCTGTTTGGAATTTTCAAAGTGTCAAGCATTCCTTTCACGGGTAACCAAAAACCAAACACAGAAAAACAAACAAAGCAGGTATTCATAATTAATGCTATCCTGGTGGGCCCAAGAGTCCTTAAATGATGAGGTGTAGGGTCCCAGGGTCCCCGGGTCCTGCGTGATTGGTTCACAGGGAGGCACCGGGCTCCGGCCGAGCATCGGGCATCAGACCAGCAGGGACCCACGAGCACAAGGGAGGCCAGCTCGCTCGAGTCCCCTGAGCAAGCCTCTGCCTTTCGTGGCCTTGATTCACGACAGAGCTCCTGGCATTTTTGCAAGACTTTGGCCCCCTCTTCTGGATGATCTACCTCCCAGCTGCCATTTCCTGAACACACGGACGAGTCTGTTACACGGAGACCGAAACCAAACGCTTATTACCGGTAGCAGTCTGCCGTAATCCTGGCTCTGACACCCTTGGGAGTGACCCCTCAAAGGGACAAGCTCCGTCAATCAGCAGCCTGAGTGTGGGGAGTGCAGACTGGTTCCTTCAGCTGTATCCTTCTCTCCACGGAAGTTCAGAGAGTTGTCTGCACTGTCCCGAAAAGAGAGCAAAAAACATATTTCAACTTACGTTCCTAATTGCAATCATACTATGAAGCTTCAGCTCAAAACTTGAAGCCCGGGACCCACATTTTTTCTTTGTCTGTATAGAAGCCAATGAGACAGACATCAGCAAAGGGCCTGTCCTCATACCTGCTCACCCGGCCCAAACTGCTGGGTCTGCTTGGAGCGGCGAGGTGGGGGTGATGCCCATATCAGGCCACGGTGAAATCCCAGTCCGTCGGAGCACGTAGGCCCTGGGATTTTGTAAGGCCTGATAGTGATCCCAAAGATGTCCTCATCCCTGAAGCCTGGGGATATGTTACTTGAGGTGGCCAAAAAGACTTCGCTGATGTAAGTAGAGGACCCTGTGGGGAGATTATCCTGTAGTAGCTGGGTGGGCTTGGTATAATCATTAGGGTTTTCATAAGGGGGAGGCACAGGGGATGTGACTCCAGACAGAAGCAGCCATGTGACCAAGGGACAGAAGGACAGAGGGAGCGGTTTAGAGACGCTGCCCCGCTGGCTTTGAAGACGGACGAAGGAGACCACGGGCAAAGGATACGGGTGGGTTCCGGAAGCTGCAAAAGGCAAGGGAACAGGTTATCCCGCAGCCCTACCAACCCATCCCAGAAAGTCTGACTTCCAGACCGTAAGAGAGGAAACTGGCACTGTTTCAAGTCACTGAGTTGGCGGTAACTTGTTACAGCAGCCATCAGGCACTAATACAGGCATGTGACAGTAAAATGATGAAAGCTTCGCTTGCTAAGAGGAGAGACAGAGAGTTCCCGTTGCCCGTTTGAGGTAACAGGCTAAGCAGCTTCCTGCTGGTTGCTCATTTTTCTAACAGCTCAGGGGCTACTTAAACACCTCAGGGCTGAGATGTTCTGTATTCACCTCCTTCAACTTAAGGGAAGGAACAGAAGCAGACGTGGAAACTCTTCTCAACCCGAGTATATTTATTTATCTCTCCATTGAGCCCTTTCAACCCACTCATCCCTGAATGTGAACTCGAGTCTTTTCTAAAACACTCTTCACAATGTAGGATTCTCAGGGGCCATTCTCACAGCATAGAAAGCAGGAGGAAAGCCGTATAATAATGACAATAAAATACAACATCACATGCTTACTATTGTCTCATCCTGCCCATCTCATTGATTGAATATAAATATTACTCTAGGGGCGCCTGGGTGGCTCACTCGGTTAAGCATCTGACTCCGGCTCGTGGATGATCTCGCAGTTCATGAGTTTGAGCCCCACCTCGGGCTCTGTGCTGGCAGATCAGAGCCTGGAGCCTGCTTCCGATTCTGTGTCTCCTTCTTTCTTCGCCCCTCCCCCACTCATGCTCTTTCTGTGTGTCTCTCTCTGTCTCTCAAAAATGAATGTGTTAAAAAATTTTTTTAAAGGTTTTATTTTGAGAGAGAGACAGAGAGCACAACTGGGGAGAGGCAGTGAGAGAAGGGGAGAGAGAATCCCAAGCAGGTTTCACACAGCCCCACTCGGGGCTTGAACTCCTACACCGTGAGATCATGACCTGAGCTGATATCAAGAGTCAGCCGCTCAACGGACTGAGCCACCCAGGCACCCCAGAAAATAAGTGTTTTCCAAGCCACTCACTTACTACCAAACCTCACTTTGCCAGAACATACTTCTCTTAAAAACACAGAAATTTAAAAGGAATAAAACCATAGGTAAAGATTCCCAAAGGAAAGAAATAGATTACAATTCCCTAATATGGCCTTTAACAAACACTGACTTAAGTTTGGCTCAACAATGAGCAAACTCATGGCAGAACTAGCTATCAACACATCTGTGCCTTCATTTGAATATGGCAATGAAGAAAAAGGAATGTTTTCTCACTGCTGAAGAGCCCTTGAACCACAGGGCAGTTTCCAACCACTGCTGTGATATTTAGGAAACAAAGTCAGATGATCAGACTGGGGGGCGGGGCTGGGGGGGGAGCAAAGTATCAGAACAGCAAGGGTGCTGTTTCTTTCACCCCTTTTCTTAAGGCTCAAAGGCACATGGCAGAAAGTAAAGCCTTCTCAGCCCCTGGTTCCCTCTGCTGCTTACCCTACAACCCCACTGTGCCTCCCAGGGCCAGCATGCCAGGAATCCACCTGAACAAGAAAGAAAAGGGCAGGGGAGTGGGGGGGGGGGGGTGTAAAAGGACTGGGGTCCTCACTGTGACCGATGCTGAGGTCTGATCAGCTTCCTGGCTTCACCACACGCAGAAAATTAAAAGACCATAGCCGGCCGTGTGCTTCTGAATGTCTAGTGAGACCCCTCCCCGCCAACATCACATCCCTGTCGCGAAGGATTATATTCACCAAGGTGAGGAATCAGAGCACAAAGGACCGTCTAGATGATTCCACAGCAAATGTTGAAAACACAGAACGGAAGGATGAGAAAGTATGTCGTCCTCTACCGCCCTTCAGAAATGATTTTCACTGGGGGCTCCTGGGTGGCTCAGTCAGTTAGGCACCTGACTTCAGCTCAGGTCATGATCTCACAGCTTATGGGTTCGAGCCCCACATCAGGCTCTGTGCTGACAGCTCACAACTTGGAGGCTGCTTCGGATGCTGTGTCTCCCTCTCTTCTGCCCCTCCCCTGCTCACACTCTCTCTCTCCTTCAAAAATAAACAAACATTAAAGAAAGGGTTTTTTTTTTTAAAGAAAGAATTTTCATTGGTCAAAATGTCCCTGTTGACCATTTAGATGCTCTGTAAAATACACACATCGGGTTTGAAAGATGAGGACAACAAAGAGAAGATAAAATGCCTTGTTTACATTCAAATATGTCACTGAAGTGATATTTGGATATACTGGATCAAATAAAATATATTATTAAAATTAATTTCGCCTGTTTTTTTTTATATGGCTACTAGGACATTTAGAATGACATTCGTGCTCACAGTCAAGGCTGGCGTTGTGTCCTTCCTGCACAGTCGTGGTCTCAGCGGAGCCCCAGGACCCTCAAAGCCCTGGAAGCCCCCGGTTCCACTGCCCTATTGCACCAGGACATGTCTCAACCTGCTCCGGCTGCCGTAACAGAGCACCACAGACTGCGGGGCTTAAATAGCAAACCTTGCCGTCTCCCGGTTCCGGAGGCCAGAAGTGCAAAGTCAAGGTGAGACAGAACTGATTCCTTCTGGGGGCCACGGGGGAAGGATCTGCTCCGGGCTTCAGTCTCTGGCTTGTAGACTTCCCTCTTTCTCTGTATGTTTACATGGTGTTCCCTCGATGTGCATCTCCGTCCGAAGTCCTCCCTTTTCTGAGGACTCTGCTGTCTACGTAAGAGCCTAAAGACCTCATTTGAACCTGGCTACCTGTGTCAAAGCCCTCCCTAAATAAGGTCACATTCTGAGTTCCTGGAGGTTAGCATGCCAACGTGTGAATTCGGAGGGGGACACGCAACCCAGCCCATAACAGGGCGTGAATCCGGAGAAATCTCCTGTGGCCAAATCGTGGCATTTGTCAAATCAAAGGAATAGCGGTATTTTATTACGCTCCTTATATGATAGCCTCCTCTGTGTGCTAAATCTCCACACATGCATAGATCTGCGTGGTTTATACAGTCCTCCAGGAGCCGTGACAGGTAATTTACTCTGATGTCACTCAGAGGTCCAATTTGTTTCAGATTCCCCCCGCTCCAAAGACTCAAACTTATCTTTTTTTCTGAAGAATCTTTAGATTTTTCTCATAAAAGAACCAGCTACATCAATGCATAATTCATTATTAGTGTCGCTATTGAAGGATCCAAGCTTAATATGATACTAGATTGCCAAATGCTTTTATTACACCTAGTACAATTTGTTTTCATTCCTGTCTCAATTAAAAATTTAAAATGGGGGCGCCCAGATGGCGGGGAGGGGTGTGACTCTTGATTTCGGTTCAGGTCATGATCTCGCCGTTCATGGATCGAGCCCTGCATCAGGTGTGGAGCCTGCTTGGGATTCTCTCTCTCCTTCCCTCTCTGCCCCTCCCCCCCCCCAAAATAAATAAACTTCAAAAAATTTTTAAATGTTTCTGAGTTTTATGTTTTTTAATTTTTTTAAATGTTTATTTATTTTTCAGAGAGAGACAGAGTGCACGCTAGGGAGGGGCAGAGAGAGAGGGAGGCACAGAATCCGAAGCAGGCTCCAGGCTCTGAGCTGTCAGCACAGAGCCCAACGCGGGGCTTGAACTCACGAATCGCGAAATCATGACCCGAGCCTGAGTTGGACACTCAACTTCCTGAGCCACCCAGGCGCCCCTAAATGTTTCCGAATTTTGAAACACTCGATTTAAAAATCTCCAAGTTTGTTGGCTTGAAAAGCTTGTCACCATTATACATGTGCAAAGCGGGCCAGTTTAGAATTTTTTCTATCGTCCATATGTGTATTGCAGAAGGGCAGAGGAGCTTAGATAAAGAACAACAAGGTTGTAAAACCCACTTTAGCAAATCCTGGGTCTAGGATGGTTTGCTGTGGGGGCAGGATTGAAGGAATCTGCAGAAACTAGAGACATTTTTGCAAATAATTACGAGCCTTTTGCCTTCTGGCTTGACTCGAAGTCGCGTCTGACCCAAGCCGGATTTTAGAGCTGACCACGTATCTTACACCTGGGTGTGGGTGGCCAGTGGGAGTTTGGATATCAGGAATTCCTCAGGGACAGGAGCCCCTCAAGAGGACAGAGCTGGATGGAAGGGGTGGACGTCTGCTGTGCACCCTGAGCCTCCCCTTTGCCTCCTGCATCACGTTGGGGAGGTTCCAGCCTTCGGGACGCTGCACGTGAGCTCACGGGTGACCCGTCCAAGGGTGATGGCAGGCAGTTCTACACAGTGGCTCGCAGCTGATTGACTGTTCCTCGTCTGAGAAAGAGCAAATGAAATAAAAATCCCGGGGACATCGTGTGAGGCATCTAATTCCACCTCCTGGATTTATGGCCCTCACTTTTTATTTTTATTTTTTTAAGTAGACATGAATGGCCAGCGGGGCCGTGGGTTCAGCCACACAAAGCATTGCTCTCCTCCCACTGCCTTCCAACCTGCAAGTGCCTTAGGTGAAAGCTGTCCTTGAATCTGAGCCTTTGGGGCAGTTCTTCAGAGGTTTCACTGCGTGGAACTTTTGTTCTACACCTGCCATGTGCATCCCTTCGGTGTTAGCGGAATAAGGAACCCCCCGAGAGGAGCGGGGTGATATCACCCCTCCCCAGAGTCTGAGCAGCCCCAGCTTCACACTCCCAAGGCCGCAGGGAAGGCTGGAACCTGGATTCCCGGATTTCAGGGTGCAGGCGGCAGGTTTCTGTGCTCATCTTTATTAACTTAGTGCTGCCATCACACCGGAGGCCTTGGGTCGGGGCCGGGCTGCTTCTGTGCTCACTGCTGTTCCAAGCCCAGAGTAGCAGTGGCTTGGGTCCCCTATGCAAGTTGCTCTGTAGAGAGTCACAGATGGAAACCCGTCCTGGGCAAGCGGCAGGCTCGCCCCTTGCGGGGGGCAGATACATGGGTCTCCTCTGTTCCTAACGGGCAAGGGCGTCACTTGTCCCCTCCCATCACTAGAGCATTCCTGGGGACATTGTGGGGGCTCTCCCACATGGATGCCAGGGCACTGGGACAGAGGGGATGTTGCATGGGGCTCACCCCATGGAGGTGAAGGAGCACGGTAGGGCGGGGGGGGGGACACTGCAGAGGGATTTGTGCACAGGTGACAATATGGAACGTTCAGTGCTAAGATTCCTTTTTAAAAAATTCTTTTAAATGTTTTATTTATTTTTGAGAGAGAGAGAGAGAGAGAGAGACAGTGTGTGAGCTGGGCAGGGGCAGAGAGAGAGGGAGACACAGAATGCAAAGCAGGCTTCCGGCTCCCAGCTGGCAGCACAGAGCCTGACCCAGGCCTTGAACCCACCAACCGTGAGATCGTGACCTGAGCCGAAGTCCGACGCCTAACTGACTGAGCTGAGCCACCCAGGTGCCCCCGATGACGCCAAGATTCTATGCTCTCCTAATCTTTTCCTGATGTCTCTCAAGATCTAACTGCTGGTCCTTTTAACCACATTTTAATCAGCAGTCAACAGCCCATGTTTTCCTTTGAAATGGCTGGTTGACCTTCATCGTGAGGGTGGACGTTCTAGTGCGGCTCCTGAAGCTGTCCTCGTAGACAGGAGCAGCGGAAAGTGGGGTAAAAACCACGTCCGCACACGGGTGTCTCTCAATTCTTTTTCCGTTTTGTGGAATGTTCTAATGATACTGCTGGTCTACTCAGGGCTATTTTGTTTCCCAGTAAGACACGTCTGCTCAGAGTCATTTACTCCAAACCCGGAGGGATCGTGCTAATGGCACGGAAGCTCCCAGAAGGGCTCCAGATCAGAGCCACCCACTCTGGGTAAACCTCCCCTCAGGCTCTCCCGCCTCTCCCCTCGCCACCCCCAGCTTCTCACTCCACCTTGCTTTACTTTTTCTCCTGTTCCAGACTGATCTGTCTGCTTTTGCTGAGCCCTTGGTAAATATGGGCGCACCAGACGTCCCAAACTTAAATATCCTCAATTAAAATGATCCGCATGTACAGAGTGGCATCCCTCACTTCCAGCTCCCAGGTGTTGGAGATAGGATGTGGTTGGCCCCGTTTGGGACCAGGTCTCCTCTCGCCCCCCCCCTCCACACACACCCCCACAGGCTGACACAGGATTAAGTAACAGACACACAGCCACCCTATGGGTGTAAGAATACATACCAAGAGATTAAAAATAGAGAGAAAACAGAGCCAACATACCAAAAGTATTTACTACAATTATCTAATTCCACTCTGTCTCCTACTTTATTTTTTTTTTTTGGGGGGGGAATTGGTAGCAATATCAACTGAAAAATATTAAGAGTCCTTATCTCTCAGACAGAACGAAAATTAACCATCATTTCACATCTATGGTCCTCACAGATGGCTAATTAGAAAGCTCACCCTGTTCACGGACTTTAGAATTTAAATAAATAAACAAATGTGTCTGGGGTTAGTGTACAAATAGCAGGTGATCCATTGGCCCAGTCAAGTGAGGGAGGCCATGGCAGGGTCACTATAACCCCTCTCCTTCCACCATGTGGTAAACAAATCCAACACACTGGCTTTTTGAAGGCAAACCTTCAAGGTTCCCTTTTCCACCCTCGGTCTTCTCTTTGACGTAATTCGGCGAAGGTTTTGTCAACGCAGGCTTCCAAAAATTAATGGGAAAAAAACAGAATAAAATCTAAAGCCTAGGTAGAAACTTCATCTTTTGAAATTCAGCACTAGATTCACAACCCGTACCCATCAGATGATTTACATGTGGACAGTCAGCCGCAAGATCGTTATTTCCCTGGAAGGGAAAAGTGGTATTGTTTCAAAGGAAATAAAATAAATAAACGTGTGCTGCTGCGGAAGAGGAAGCGAAGGCACCCAATTGCAGGGAGCCCGGTGGCCATGGGAGCTCTCCACGGGGATTTCTGCTCTTATCCCGGACCTTGTGGGGTCTGGAATCCCAGAGCTAACAATGGAAGTAATAATAAACACAGGGCTGAAGACAGAGACAAATTGCTTTGAAGATCTGGTGTTTTGTGTCCATGGAGACAAGTAAAGAAATAGTCCTTCTCAGATCACTTTCATCATTGAGACCATGTGACCACAACAGTCTCTGAGGCACAAAAAATGGAATGGGAGAAAGCCAGCTTTGGTATGCAAGGCGTTAGTAGCTGTATAGATAAAATGCTCCAAGTTTAGTTTAGGCTGAAACTAAAGGCTAACAGTTAATAACAGGTGAAGTTTTAAGGAAAAGCAAAATAGGGGATAATGAAATACATACACATGGCAAAACTTGGTAGCAGATTGACAGTGGACCGATTTATCTGGAGAAAATCATGAAAACCTATAGGTCATCGTTGATGCTAAGAACTTATTAAACAGGTTATAAAGCAATTACGTTTTTCCATTCTGAAGACTCTGATATCGCCCTAAGCTTAATTTACTCTCCTGTTTGGTTCTTTCATTTCTTTGTGTTGGAAGTAACTTTCAAGAGAAATAATGCCATTTGGAATCAATGTTTCTTTTTCCTGAAATTGATAACAAGTGTCAGGTCACCATAAAAACGTTCCTGAATTTCCCAAGATGGGATACATCAACGAACACAGCCAGGGCTATCTTGGGTGTGGATGACAGAGGCAATTCAAACCTGCTGTAGCAGGAGAGGCATCCTGGCTTTATGTAATCAAGATGCTCAAGAGCAGACTTCAGGTCCAGCTGTATCCAAGGTACCAACGATATCTTGGATCAGGTCTTACCCTCTCCATTCCTGCCTTCCTCGGATTAGCGGCATTTTTCTTCTGTTTTCTGCAGTAACTCTTCCCTTGTTTTCTGCATGTGTTGGTATCTCTTATTTACCTGCTCATGTTCGGGAGCTGCCATGACCAGGAGCTGGTGTGTACCTCCTGAACCCAGGTGAAAACCCTCTTCCCTGGAAGCGAGTGTGGTTTGGATAGCAGGACCCTGGCATGGGTGACATGTGGAGAGCGCAGGCTGAGGGGCTCTCCTCCAGGGTGGGGGAGTCCCTGGCTCAGGTACCGTCCTGCTCTAACCTGCGTTACCTTCCTGTGCAGTGCCCATCTCGCTCCCACTCCTCAAAGGCAAAGCGGCGTGAAGGATTCTTCAATTCCCCATCTCCCCCTCACCCTGTTGGACTTCTGGGCCCCTCACCCCACCAAACAGCCCCCCTCATGTTCCCCCAGCCTTGTTGTTGCCAGTCCTAGTAGATCCCAGGCACCGCTGTACCTGACCTCTCAGCAGCAGGGGACAATTGTGACAGCTCATACCTCCTTATCGCCAGCTCAGTGCCACCGTATCTTCCCGCTTTCCTTCCTGCCTCCCAGAAGGTCCCAACTCCCTCTGACTACTGAGCATGCGAGTCCTGCAGAACTCAGTCCTGGGCGTTCCCCTCTCCTACCCTCCATCCACACCTTTGCCTGGTTCCCTCATCTATGTAAGAAGACACGATACACACGGTCACTCAGTACGTGTGCTGATGAATGAATGAATGAATGAATGAGCTGCCAGGGTGGAGTGAGCACGCCAGCACTCTTAAGTAACTCCTTCCAAGCCTGGCTGGCATTGACCTCTGCAGGACCACTCAGGACACCCCCACCAGGGAGCTCCGCAGGGCATGGCTTTGCCGCAGCTGGCCAGGACCGCCTCCCAATCCTTTCTGAACCTGTACATCGTTGCAGAGGTGGGATGGTGAAGGCGGGCTCGTCCCCCGGAATTCTGTGTTTCCTGGGTACTTGCAGAGAACCGTTCTCCCCGCCATGTTCCTTTATCCGCCCACTGATGGTGCAAATGTCCCGGTTTGGAAAACGATCCTTTCCCATGTAATTATCACAGCTTTGTGAGCTGGCCCCAGACAGGTGTCATAGCAATGACGCCAGTGGTCCCCACAGCTGGGGAAGCCAGGCACCCAAAGCTTATTCCCTATTCCGAGAAACAGCACCTGAGAACCTGATTTGGGTCGACTACTTTAATATGCTATGAGTGAAATAAGTACATTGAATTTCCACGGACAAATCACAGACAACAATGCTTTCTTTAAAAATCAACACCACAGAGGGGCACCTGGGTGGCTCAGTCGGTTGAGCGCCGACTTCGGCTCAGGTCACGATCTCGCGGTCCATGAGTTCGAGCCCCACATCGGGCCCCTATGCTGACAGCTCAGAGCCCGGAGCCTGTTTCAGATTCTGTGTCTCCCTCTCTCTGACCCTCCCCCATTCATGCTCTGTCTCTCTCTGTCTCAAAAATAAATAAACGTTAAAAAAATAAATAAATAAATAAACACCACAGGGGCACCTGAGTGGCTCAGTCAAAGAATCTGACTCTTGATTCAGCTCAGGTCATGATCTCATGAGGTTCATGAGTTCGAGCCCCGCCCCCCCCCCCCATGGGGCTTGCTGCTGTCCGCCTGTCAGCCCAGAGCCCTCTTCAGATCCTCTGTCCCCCTACTTTGCCCCTCCCCCGCTTGCACGCTCCCCAAAACAAATATTTTAAATAAATAAAAATAAAAAAGTAAAAATAAGCACTACAAAAATGTGTTTGATTTTTGGGGGTGTTTAAAAATAAAAGCACGAGTACATGGTGACAAAATCCATTAAAAGCAAAGGCCTTTTTTGTCTCATGGCGGAATAACAAACATGTCAGAACCCTCAAAAGCCATTTTGACATGTAATTTTATCTTTCCTGACAAAAGTTATCAATTTTGTCATCAGCAATTGTCTAGACATAAAAAAAAAAATTAAACTTTATTGCTACTATTTCAGCAGCTGGGAAAAAGAGAGAAAAATCAAACGTTCTTTCACAGCAAAATGCTTTCGCCTATAAATAATACAGTAAAGTCATATATGTACGTGTCTATGCATATATGTGTGTGTGCTCTTTGATTTTAGATAGCGCTTCATTCTCCTGTTAATATGCTACACGTGAATTTGAAACTAAAAATATTAAGCATTGATATATAAAAGGAACACTAAACCCTTAAAAAAGAAAAAAATGAATAATAACACTACCGGGATAATTTATGTTTGTAATTTTTGTCTTGACTGTTTGGGTCACATTTACTGCTTTGAAACTTTAACGTGGACATACTCAAAAGTGCCCACTTCTACAGAATTCCCATTTGATTTTCCGTTTAAAAAGTACCAGTCTCTAAAAACAGATAGGGAGGCAAACCATAAGACACGGTTAAGTACCAACGGAGGGTGCTGGCAGGGTGTTGAGTGGGGGGTGGGCATTAAGGAGGGCACTTGTTGGGATGAGCACTGGGTGTTATATGTAAGTGATGAATCACTAAATTCTACCCCTGAAACCATTATCTCACTGTACGTTAACTAACTTGGATTTAAATAAATTTTAAAAAACGAAGTCTCATCAGAACCTGGGTCTGCTCTACACTGGGCAACACCTCCACCTAGTGACCTTACGGCTTCATTACACAGCAGCCAAAAAAAATTCACCGCATTCAAGAGAAATCTTTTTTTAATTTTATTTATTTCGAGACTCGTATTTATTTACGTATTTATTTAGAGAAAGTCTTTTTTCAAATAGTAACAACCGTTAAAACAATTAAATGTATACATTTATACAACTCATAAGCAAAGACACCAGACCAGGATATTTAACACGCAGCACACATCAAATACATCTTAACATTTTGTAAGCTGAGAATCATTACCTTTCTGAACAACCTAAAATGTTCCATTTCCTGGGGTTAAATTCCCGAAGATATTTTAAAGAACGTTAATTAAGTTACACAGGAAAGTATGAACTATCTGTTAACCACCCAGACCAGGGCTGGCAAAAAGCCAAAATGAGATTCATTCATTCAACAAATTCGTGCTGAGTTCCAGCCAAATGCCAGGCACTGTGTGGTTGATACACGTGAATGAGACGATCCCTGCCCTTAAGCAGCTTGGGGTCAATGGTTGTCTTCTCTAAAGTGACTCTATGATAATTAACCCCAAGCCATCAGAGATAAAAGGAGCACCCACATGTAACAAAAGAAATGTAAGCTCCCCGTTTACTTGTGCAAAGTAATATTACTCAGTGATTTATGACCTTCTTACTGTGTGTGCCTAAACTGCCATGAAACATAGCAGGTATTCTGCACACATTTTTCCATTCCAAATTTAACGTTGCTGAAAACACAGTGAATGCAGGCTTTACTGTTTCATATCCACGTGAGGGGATGGTCTCCCGCAAATTTAAAGATAGCCAGAGCGGCCACCCCTGCTCTTCCTTCAAGTGCAGGAAATAAAAACACATTTGAGTAACACTCAAGAAAATAATATCTAAGAGTAGATCTTAAAAGCTAAAATATTATGTCCAAGATGATGTTATTAGACCAAAAATGGTCACTGCCTCATATGCCTTGGCTGACACTCTTCATATGCATTAGCGTTTCAAAAAGCTGTGTTTACAATTATTATCTGGTCCACTTGAGACCGACACTCTGAGGTCATGCATGAGGTCCCAGCAAGTCCACACTGGTAGCAGACACGATCTCGGGTTTGGGAATCTCTGGGTCCGGCTGCAGGGCCAACTAAACAAACACACTGTCTTGCTGAATAGCGCATGAATAGCAATCTTTTGAAAACACGACTGAGCTGGAAAGACAGCAAAGGGAGACGTCCCACCCAGACAGCAGAAGATGGTTAGCACGTGACCACACAGACCTTTGCTGAGCACAAAATTCTTGCCAGCATGGACACAGAAAAGCAAACGAGTAAGTAAAGCACATAGCACGTTGGTGGTAAGTTCTATGGAGGAAAAAAGCCAGGGAGGGGCAGTGCAGTGGAGATGGCGAGAGCACCGGGAGTCAAGATAGAAAGGTCAGGAAAGGTTGCTGAAAAACTGACATCTGGGCAAAAGTCCTAGGCGAGTAAGGAAAAAGAGTGAAGTCCAGGGAAAGGATGTGCCAGGCAGAGGTCGGGACTGGAATAAAGCCTCACAGCAGGGTTCTCAGGAATAGGAAGTTGGCCTGGAGGCTGAGCGCTGAGTGGGAGTAGGAGGAAGGGCATTGAATTGGCGGG
>NC_064807.1:4685545-4819573 GCF_023721935.1 Panthera uncia | reverse complement strand
CGAGCGAGGAAGTTGGCTTTTCTCCCCTAATTTAACTTAAAAAAAAAAAAAAAAGGCAGTTCACCCATTTCCCTTGTCTCTGACACCCACCCACCCAATCTGCTCTCCACTAAAAAAGAGCCCGTCTCTGTTATGGTGGTGGTTTGGGGGGCATTCAGGGAGGGGTTAGATCCCACATGTAAGTGAAATCATATGGTATTTGTCTTTCCCCATCTGACTTATTGCATTTAGCATAATACTCTCTAGGTGCATCTCTGTTGTCACACGTGGCAAGAGTTTGTGGCTGAATTTGTTTATGGCTGAATAATATTTTAATTTTTCAGTGTGTGTGTGTGAGACATTCCTTTTTTCATTCATGTGTTGATGGATACTTAGGCTGTTTCCACATCTTGGCGATTATAAATAACGATGCAACCAATGTGAGAGTGCAGATATCTTTTCAAGTTAGTGCTCTTGTCTTCTTCTCATAAATGTACAGCAGTGAAATTGCTGGATCATACGGTAGATCTATTTTTTCATATTTTGAGGAACCTCCATGGCGGCTTTTCCGTATGTTCTGCACACATGGGCTGCACCAGGTTACATTCTCACCAACAGCGTACGACGTTTCCCTTTTCTCCACATCCTTGCCAACACTTGTTATTTCTTGTCTTCTTGAATTTTTTTTTTAACGTTTATTTATTTTTGAGACAGAGAGAGACAGAGCATGAACAGGGGAGGGGCAGAGAGAGAGGGAGACACAGAATCCGAAACAGGCTCCAGGCTCTGAGCTGTCAGCACAGAGCCCGACTCGGGGCTCGAACTCACGGACCGTGAGATCACGACCTGAGCCGAAGCCAGATGCTTAACCGACTGAGCCACCCAGGTGCCCCTCTTGTCTTTTTGATAATAGCCAGTCTGACAGGTGTGCAGTGACATTTCATTGCATTTCCCTGATGATGAGTGATGTTGAGCATTTTCTCATGGACCTGGTGGCCATCTGGATGTCTTCTTCGGAAAAATGTCTAGTCGGATCTTCTGCCCATTGGTTAATAGCAGAGTCGTGGGAGTTCCTTGTCACAGCCTGAGATGGCTTCTTGATGTGACAAACACCATCATCGTCTGGTCCACTCTGGTCAGGAAGATCAAGAATTGCTCATGAGCATTCAAATCTAGACCCTTCTCTCCCTGTTCTTCTCTCTCTGCTCTGTAGCTCTGATGAGAAGCAGAGGAGTGTTTGCTCCCTGCAGGTAGGATTTCTATGCCAGGGGCCTCTACCTAGCTCCCAAGAATTGCTTTGTTCCAGGAATGTTGGGACCAGGTCCTGCAAAACAAATTCATCTCAGCTGGAACCTTCATCCATGACCCACACCTGACTTCCCTGCAATTTCCTAGGGTAGTAGGCTGTGCCATCTGTGGAAAGTCTGGAAACCATACAAGGAACCAGGAGTCTCCGTGTTAAGAGATTAGAGATTCCAGAACGCGAGAAATAGATTTACCACAGGGTGGGATCCACTCCATGCTGCCTTCATCGTCACATCCCCAAGTACGCACCTAGGGCTGTAAACACTGCAATGCTGAGCGGTAGAAAGGATTTCAGAAGGCGCAGAAGACTGGGAGGAAACCAAATCTGCCTCTGAACTTGAACTCCCTCACCAAAAAGCTTGTGACACCGAGTATATCCCATCACCTCTCTGAGATGGTATATCAACCATCTCAATGGTTGCTGCTGTTGCTGCTGGTGTGTGTGTGTTTTAAGGTAGACTCGAATACAAAGGGGAGTGAATGGTCTTCTGAATCCAGAAGGGTACACTTAACCAGTGCTTATCGCTTGGCATGTGGCTCATTCTTCACAGGTGGCATCTTATTTGATGGTCGGAACAAGCAGCCGTCGCTGGCCATGCCCACGGGCAGAGGGGGACACTGAGTCTCCGTAGCCTCTCACCCCGCCCCTGGTGACTCAGCGGCAGCTAGAATCTGCCCTGGGCCCTCCGGCTGCCAGCCTCCCCTGCACACCCACAGCCCGAGTTTTCCTGTCCCCGCGCCCACCCGACTCCGCCGAGACGTGCAAGCACCTACCAGCCTCCTCCACAGCCGAGTCGACTTCCGGGGGCGGCTCCCCGCGGCCGGAGGCGGGGCTGCGCATGCGCACAAGGCACAGCGGGGGGGAAATGGGGGGGGAGTTCATTCCCAAGATGCTGTGCGGTGAGCTCCCGCGAGGCTCCACACCTCGGCGTGGTCGATGCCGCGGATGGGACGCGTGGAAGTGACGGTGTCTGTCGCGGGAGGTCCCCGCAGGGTTGTGGGGCGATGGGTCAGCTTCTCCCCGCGTGCGGCCCCGCTCCGGGCCAGGCCGTGCTCGCTCCGGGAGACCCTCCGGCCCTCCAGGCGCCGCCTGCCGGGATCCTCCCGAACTCCTGATGAGCGGGTAGGGTCCCGATTGCTTGGCAGGGTGATGGGGAGTGAGAACACGGTGCAGGGGGCCTTCCTAGGGCACCGCTGCCCCGTGGGAGGGGGCACGAGTTGTCTGGTAGAGAATAACTAACACTGACCTAGTCAACGTGAGAGCCGTCTCCACCAACCCCTCCCAAGAGTGCGATATGGTTTTGCCCCGGCCTTCTCCCCCGGCGCTCGCTCCTCCGCCCGTAACCCTCCGGCTTCTGCCCCGCCGGCGCTTCGGAGATTTCTGAGCTTCTTAGGGGACATGTTTCGGGCCTTCACTTAAGGTACGGGCCATCTGCGGCAGCACTGGAACATCTGTTGAGATTTCCGCCTGGTATTTGTTTCCGTGATGGTAGTCGTGCTTCCTTTCCCGTGTGTGGGTTTCCTTCTCGGATCAGACCCTTCTCCGGTGTTCCTGTCCTCTGCGTTCCTTCAACTGGTAACTTCAGCCATCGCCTAAATGCTTCAATTCCTTGAGGGCACAGCTCCCTCCCGAGCACCAGGCCACCTGCTTCGCGGACACGGCCCCTTGCAAGCCCTGCAGTGATCTCAGACTCCACACCTTCCACCACAAGGGTGCACCTTCCTCCTGTGCTCCTGACCTCACCGAAGGATAACGTTCACCCAGCTGTCAGGCCCCAAACCTAGGGGTCCTGCTTCAGTTCGTCCTCTTCGCCTTCCTAAGAGGTTATTAAGTCATTTATCTTCTCCGCATCGCATCCCTAAATTACCGCGGCTGCCCCATTGCACTGCAATCCATCTGTATTACCACCGGGGCCATCTTTTCAAACCGTGAGTGTTATTGATGTTAATTCCTCAGTTAATAATCCAGTTTTCTGTCCTGCAGGATGAAATCCAAACCTTGTTGTGTTGTCCTTAGGACCCTGGTCTGTTTGACCCCTTGCCCTCCATTTCTCCTTGGATTGGACTCTCACCAATATCGCACACTTCATTCTAACCACACATAAACAGAGTCTTCTGAACTAGCCACAGGGCTCGGGGCGTCACCATCAGTGTTTCTCAACCTCCACGCTATTTACATCTTGGACCAGATAGTTCTTTGTTGTAGGGGACTGACCCGTGAGGTGGCCGCTCTTTCGCCCCGCACTTGGCCTCTACCCATTAGATGCCAGCGGCACACCCACCCTACCTAGATTTTATCAAAAGTCCCCTGAAAAATAGCCCCCAGTTGAGAACAACTGGTATATGCGTTTACAGATGCTGTTCGTTTCGCCTATGTACAGTAGACGTCTGATAGATCATCCCAATTTGAAAATATTTAGTTGAAGGAATGACAATAAAAATAAAACAAACCCAGAGAGTGGGGCATGTTGCAAGACAACTGATCTTATCTCTTCAAAAAATCAATGTCAGTTACCATATAGAACAAATCATTAAAAATGAAGAGTGCCGAAAGTGGTAGATATGTGGATAAGTATACATTTTTTTACCTTTTTAGAGTAAATTCTTGGGGCGCCTGGGTGGCTCAGTCACTTGGGCGTCTGATTTCAGCTCAGGTCATGATCTCGCAGTTCATGACTTCAAGCCCCATGTCAGGCTCTGTGCTGACAGCTCCGAGCCTGGAGCCTCGTTCGGATTCTGTGTCTCCCTCTCTCTCTGCCCCTCCCCTGCACATGCTCTGTCTCTCTTGCTCTCAAAAAGAAACAAAAAATAAGTAAATAAATTCTTGATAATTTACTGTTTAAGCAAAAATAGTACCCAAGTACAACGGTATAATAAAAAATATAACAGAAACAAAATGTATGATAATAGCACAAAAGATTGAAGCATTAAATGGAAATATATTATGAGGATTTTATGATATAGGTGAACTGGTACCATTATTTCAGGATAAATAGCAATAAGTTAAAGATGCATAATTGTGATACTGTAATTTATAATAAATACGTATTTGGTCTTCATTACATTTCTGACACAGACCTTCTAAAACCCTTGGAATTTCCTAAGGGATGAGAGTAATAAAGATGTCTTTTGTTATGTTAAATCAGGTGACTTTGGAAAGCACCAAGAATGGGGCCTGGTCTCCAGGGAACCCAACCACGTGATTAAAATGTGATTGGAAAGTTGGAACTTTCAGTCCCACTCTCTTCAACCTCTGGAGAGGGGAAAGGGGCTGGAGGTTGAATCCATTACTAATGGCCACTTGATGTAATCAGTCATGCCTATGTCATGAACACCTCCATAAACACCCAGAAGGACAAGGTTCAGAGAGCTTCCAGCTTGGTGAATACAGGCTCAAGGAGATGGTGGGCTAGAAGAGGGCATGGAAACCTATGTCCTTTCCCTAGAACTTGTCCAGTGCATTTTTCCCATCTAGCTGTTTCCGAGTTCCTTTTAGAATAAACCAGTAATAAGTAAAATGTCTCTCTGAGCTCTGTGAGCAACTTTAGCAAGTTAATTGAACCCAAGGAGAGAGTTGTTGGAGCCTCTGATCTACACCCTATAGGTCAGAAGCACAGGTGACAGCCTGGGCTTGCATTGCAACTTACGTCTGAAGTGCTCCTGTCTGAAGTGGAGGGGAGTGGGCAGTCTTGTGGAGCTGAGTGACTGTGTGATCTGGCAGTGTCTCCAGGTAGATTGTGTCATAATTGACTTGCGTTGTAGGACACCGCCCTGGTGTCAGAGGATTGCTTGGTGGTGTTGGAAAACTCACACATCTTAATTGGAATTAGAATTGTAATAATATAAATTGGAGAGCAACCACTGAAAATGAAAGTGGTACAAATAAAAACTACATCAGAGAAAAATGGGATCGTAAAATAGAGAATTAATCCAAAAGAATACAGGAACAAAGAAGAAAGAAAAAGAAGAGATACGACAAATAAGAAAGATGATATATTTAAAGCCAAACATGCCACTATATTTATATTACTTGTAAATGTTCTAAATACTCCCAATTAAAACATGGACATTATGAAACTTAATGAAAACCAAGACTTAATCATATGCTATATATAAGAAATGCTTTTTAAATCCAAAGACACACGTAGGTTAAGAGTGAAGGATGGGGAAAAAAGGTAAACTGTGCAAATTCTAAAGTAAGATCTGCTAGAGTGGCTCTACGAATATTGGACCAAGGAGATTCCTGGATAAGGAACACTACTAATGAGAAAGATGAAATTTTCATAATGATAAGATCAGTTCTCTAACATAACTATCCTAAATGCATGTGAATCCAATAAGAAAGCTTCAAAAATATACGAGGCCAAAATTGTTGGGTGTGAAAGGAAAAAATAGAGAAATACACAATTCTAATGGAAGATTTTAACAGTTCTCTTCTTTCAAAAAGACTTGAAAATTTGAAACTTGAAAAACTTCAAAGTTTTGGTAGAAATCATTACCTTAACAGCCACAGACATCAGAGGAGCACTGCCATTAGATATGTTTCATATGATTATGCCTCTTTTCAAAGAATTTGCACCACTTCAGCAATGTTGTTATTTGTTATCCAAAGGAGATCAGCCTATTTTTCTCTGCCTATTCAGTTATAGACATTATTACCAAGTAATGGCTCATTACTGAAGGTTGTCCTAAAGACAAAGCAAAACACGTCCAGAGTCAGAGAGTAATCAATCCACATGCACACACAGTATAATTTATTTGTTCACAAAATGGTTATGGGACATACATTATGATATGTATACACGTTTGTTATGTATACACGTCTGTTCTGTATTTGTGACATGGAGACTTACATACTGAATTTCAATTCCACATTCACAGAGATATGAGTTGACTTTACACTTCCATTTGTACTTACCACAGAAAGGTTTTCTTTGAAGTTGCACAGAGAAATAAACATATCACTGATGTGAACAGAGGTTTCTGCCCGAGTTTCAGAGATTTATTTCTTTTTCTTCCAAATTACATCAAATAACACATGCTTCTGGAGTGGTCCTTCTGGCCCACACGTGAGGGTCGGTGATCACAGCCCTGTGGGCGGCTTCCCCTTCCATTTGGGAACTCTGAAGGAACAGCGACACTTGCTGTGGCGGTGTCGGACCATTTGCTTCTGATGATCATCTGATGTTTCAGGAAATACCAGCTCATCTCCATCTATACATGTTTTTAAACAAATAAAGCAATAGCATCCTTTAAACTGTTAAAATGCCTCCTCATCCATTAATTTCACATTAATCTCACAATAAAGGAACTGCACAAATACCATACTGCTCCAGTTTTTAAAAGTTAAAACTCTATGCTTATGGCATCCATTATCCATTGTCAAGAATAGGAATGGAGCATTCATGAACAGAATTTAATGTTCAATTTAAGCAGTACTTGAAAAATAAATCTGTGCTGACTTAGAGCTATAAAACAACATCCTTTCTTGAGAAGGAGAGAGCAATTGCATTGGTGTCTTTCCCCTTTGTTTGGCCCTCATATGTCTATACTGCTTTTCTCCTACCAGAGTTTTGTGGCATAAGGGCATTAGAATATTTTGCTGATGCGGCAGAGAAAAATGTAAAGGGTGAGTCTTTCTATAAATAAAAAAATTACAATTATTGTAACAAAGCACAGCATTTCTGAGGCCCACTATAGGAGAAAGAGGTGCAGAGGTGGGGTAGAGTGACCCCTCCCCAACTCCCCTCTTTTGGAGGAAAGAATCAGCCCCTACTCTCTGCTGCTTCTGATGTTAGAGGAGGATACAGCTCTTCTTTAGACCCCTAGGAGTCCCAATGCCCACTCTATTTTAAACTGTCACCCAGAAACCCTCAAAACTGTCTTAGACTTTAAAAAGGAAATAAGACAGCTTGTTACAGGTTGAATTGTGTCTCCTCCTGAAAGATACCGATGTCCTAATCTCCAGTACCTGTGAATGTGACCTTATTTGGAAGTAGGGTTTTTATAGATGATCAAGTTAAGATGAAGTCATCGGGGCTTGTCTCTCACAGCCTTCAAAAGGAGCAAACTGAGACCCTGGTCTCAGACTTGTAGCCTCCAAGACTGCGGGGCAGATTTCTGGGGTGTAAATGCCCTAGTCTGTGGTACTCTGTCATGGCGGCTCTCGCAGATCAATACTTAGCTACACTATGCATTCCGTCCTATCAAATAAAATAAGAAAAAAAGAGAAATGAATCCATGTGGCTTTTTCATACCCCAAATCTGCTAGAGTCTAAAAATAGAGGTGGGGGAAGTTGAATTAGGGCTGGGGGGGCTGCATCTGCTGTCAGCACCTTCTAGACCCTCCGCGTGCTGGCAAGGGAATGCGTCTTCACAGTGAACCTTGTACATGTTGATTTGTGTCTATAGGTGCTCATGTCCAACCATGCCTGGATCAGTGCTGCTGAAAAATAACTGGAGAGTGCCAGAAACAGGGTTTTATCTATACAGATAGGCAAGGGTGAAGGAGAGCCACTCTTGGCCACCAGCGCGTTGAATCAATGTCACATCCTCCACTCGCTCACTCTGTGACGTCGGGCAGTCAGCTAGAGACATGGTCTCTTAGAAGTAGTTCTAAGAAGTTGTTTCTTACTTGCCATTTTATTTTTGAAATATATTAATCTAAACTGTCTCCGCAAGTAAAATATTTAGGGACCCTTCACTGTCCAAGGGTCAAACTTAAAATAATAAAAAGTAAGATTACCATTTCAACGAATACTTTTAAAAATTAAGTTATAAGCCTATTTGCTTATATATCAAGTATTAATTATTAAAACCTTCCATCTAAGCTCCTCCCTCAAAATACTAGAGTCTCAAAAAACAAAACAAAACAAAACAAAAACAAAAACAGCACACAACAGAAAGATACCAAAGGGAATGGCTGGTGTTACAAAGTCACATGAATAAAATTTCAGAAACATGAATATCATAGGTTAAAGAAACCTGAGAATTACTAACAAATAGACATACATTCAATTTTTAAATTAACCTTTTAAAAAGTTGCTAGAAAGAAAAGGTTAATTTCAGAAGATTCATCTGCCTCATAAATCCGTTTTGTCAAACAGTGTTACTGATTCACATTTAGAATGCTGGAAGATTTTCATGTTTTATGTAGTCGGGCAGCCCTTGCAAAAGCTTTTCCAGCTGCTGATATTGTTTAAAGTTGGGCAAAATGTCACATAATGGTGACTACTTTCTTCATCCTATTCCTGTATAAACTTTTTTTGATATACAGTTCATACTATATATAAACATCCCCAAATTTAATCATTGTTGAATCTTTTTAAAAAAGACCTTTTCTTACAAAATGGCAGTTTTTCACTTCCAAATTTTTATCTATGTTTAAAATTATTTGTAGTAGAGATACAAAATCTTTGTTTTATTGTGACTCTGTAGAACCCTAATTGAGAATCTTAAACACAGCTTTGGTTATTTACTTTTTTTTTTAAGCCTGTAAAATTTTTCATGGGATGCAGTAATACTAAGTGAAAATTAGTAACAAACAAAAGTAACTTGAAAGTGGGACATTATATTTATATTACGTTTATAAATACATATAAGTGCCCTATTTATTCATGTCGTGACAGCCCTACTTTATATAATGCAAAAATGTATCACAAGATAGCTTTTGTACTACTAATAAAATGAACCAATTTGGGTTTGGTGTGGATTTTTTTACTCTAGTTTAGGCTCCAAATTAGTACATGCACATTGGCAAGTACAGTAAATGCATAAGTGAATATTCCTGTTTCCGCTTTCTGTCAGTAATTCATTAGTCACATGATCTCAATGTCAGATCACCTTCTTGAGGGGGATCCATTCCCTGGAGCTCCCATCAAAGACATCCACTGCATTTTCACTGTACAAGGAGAGATACGGGGCATTGTAACCTGGGAGATGGGGAGGAGGTGACAGCAAGTTGGGCTTTAGGATTCCTTTTTTAACTGGAATTTTTATTAAAGTAATTATAAATTCACATGCAGTTTTGATAAATAATACAGACAGATCTCTTGCATACTCTGCCCAGTTGCATTCAATGTAAGAGTTTGCAAAATTAGGACACTGACATAGATCAACTCAACCCACCCATCTTAGGCAGATTTCCCCAGTTTACTAGTGTGTGTGTGTGTGTGTGTGTGTGTGTGTGTGTGTGTGTGTTGGTCTGTACAGTGTTATCGCCTGTATAGGTTCATGTATCCACCACCACAGTCAAAATACAGAATATTTATGCCACCACAAGGATCCCTCAGGGGTCCCTTTTACAATCCCACCCACTTCCTCCTCCTTCCCTAACTCCTGGGAATCAATAATATGTCCTCCATTTCTAAAATTTTGTCATTTCAAAAATGTGTGTAAATGGAATCATACAGAATTCATGATAAATTGTAGTCGCTAAGCCCTGATCCATTAAAAAAAAAAAAAAAAAACAAAAAAAAACTTCAGATTGGAAACCCAAGAGAATCCAGTTACAGTATTGTGATTATATAGTTGCTGCCTCGAGTATTTTTTTACCGTGGTTAAAAAATAAATAAATGATGTACATCGGTCACATTTCAGAGTACAACACAAACAGTAAAAGTCTAATAACAAAAAGCTTTCTAACGTTTTCATCTAATAGCAGCTTTAAATAATTGCACAACATTTCAAAATCTGGCTCCTAAACTAATTCAGTTCACAGCAGAGTAGAGCAGAAGATTAGAAAAGTATATGTGGAGAGTGAAACTAACAAAGCAGTGAAAACTTGCAACCAGTCACATTTCTGGAACTCTCCACTTTATTAATAACAATTTAGAGTTCTCACCTCTCAACATGAATGTCTCCCCATTAAAACAACAGCAATATAACCAACAACCCTTCCTATGCTACTGTTTTGCCATCCTCCCTTTCCTTACAGCCAAGCCCTTAAGAGTGTCATCCACCTTGAGTGCCCCCGCTTCTCAGCCTACTCACATCTCAGTCCAGGCACACCTTGTGCCTCAAGTCCTTCATTAAAACTGCTCTCACTACAAGTCTTCAACCACCGATTGTTGCTGAAACCAACAGGCACATTTCAGCCTGTCTTATTTGCTCCGTGACACTCGACTCCCAGAATTCTCCTTTGTGGGCTTCTCGCCCCTTGACCATCCCTCTAATATTGGTGTTTCTTGGCTCTCTGACCTGTGTCCTCTTTTCTATTTACTCTCCCGCTGGCAGTACAAACCCAGCAAGTCCAAGGAATCAGGCTGACAACATCAGAAACTTGTAATCCATTTTAGCGTTGCCACAAGTAGATGACTAGACGTCATGTGCCCCAGTGTGCTTCAGTATGACGTACACAGCATTATTCATGATGTATTCTTTGGTAAAAGTCTTTAGAGCCATTTTCAGTTACAGAAAATTTAGGATATAAAGGAAGAAGCTAAAAAGCACCAGGAGGAAACATCCAGCTTGTGGAACATCCTGTAGGACAACAAATCAGTGGCATGGAAGACCATTCAAGATTAGATGATATTTATGATCTAAAAATAATATGCAACATGTGGACCTTCTTCACATTTTGATTCCAAGAAATACATTGTCAAAAGAGGCATCTTCGTGATAATCAGGAATATTTAAATATGGACTGTGTACTGGATGGTAAAAATCATTGGTAACTTCTCCAGGGGTGATAAATGGCAATGTGGTTTTATGAGAAAATGTCCATATTTTTAGATACAGTGTAACATGTATTCAGGTGGAACAACAATGACTTCTAGGATTTGATTTAAAATATTTCAACAACACAACAAAAAAGTAAGAAGTTAAATGATGACATCCTTCATCCCTTGGGCAAGTAAATATCAGTGGCATCCACACATGTGCTCAAGTTGGACATCCGAGAATCATTACGGACTCTCTGTATCTCAGCTTCCACTTGCAATCAAATGTAAAGTTTTGTCAGTTATATCTCTTCAATATTCCTCAGATTCTTTCCTCTCCACCCAAACTCCTTCTACCTCACACAGTTTTAATCCACAGTTTCTACAGTGACTTCCAAGTAGGTATCTTGGCCTCCAGTCTCACCTTGCATAGTCTTTAACCTAACCATTGGAACCTAGGGATGTTTCTGAAATGCAAATCTAACCATGTCAGTGCCTACAAAACACCTTCTGTGGGGCGCCTGGGTGGCGCAGTCGGTTAAGCGTCCGACTTCAGCCAGGTCACGATCTCGCGGTCCGTGAGTTCGAGCCCCGCGTCAGGCTCTGGGCTGATGGCTCGGAGCCTGGAGCCTGTTTCCGATTCTGTGTCTCCCTCTCTCTCTGCCCCTCCCCCGTTCATGCTCTGTCTCTCTCTGTCCCAAAAATAAATAAAAAATGTTGAAAAAAAAAAAAAAAACACCTTCTGTAGTCTCGCTCATGGGCACCCTCCAGCCCCATCTCTTGACCTGTCATCTTGAAGTCCACGCCTGAAACACTGAACCTTATTATAGTTCCTCACAGAGGGCAGTATGGATGGCCTGTTCCAGTTAGGACAGAGCAGCTGATACTGGACATGCCCTGCCACCATCAATAAGTATAAAACTGGATAAAAATGTATGACGTAACTATTTTTAGGTATTAGTATACAGTGCAGGACTGTCATCCCTAAAAAAGGAGAAAGACGTGAGGTAGACCCCACACAGAGCCCCAGCAGAGAGTGAAAGTTTTTCTGGGTACAGGAAACATGCTAATGTGTCTGGAATTTGCAAGGCAGAGTACACAGAGGGAAGAGCCCCAAAAAAGATGTCCCAGACACCTGCACACCAGTTCCCTCAAAGTCCCTGACCAAAGCTGCTCATGGACAGAGCAAAACTCCATGAGACTTGCTCAGAGCACTGAGTGGTGAACACAATTTCATGGGTATTACAGTGCTGGAAAGATACTAGATTTCTGACCCAGACAGACGTTGGTGAAAACCCTGAGCATTGAGCTGAGACCCCAGAAAGGCCATTCTTGAGGAACAAGGACTAAAAGAAAAGCTAAAATAGGCCCACCCTAGCAAAGTCTAAAGCCATGCCTCCGCAAAACCAAGACGGTCCATCAGTAGATTGACTGCTTGTCAGAACAAAACACACCACACTCTCTAGAGAAATACATAATATAGTCCAGAGTCCCTATGTCATAGCATTCATAATGTCCAACAGAGGATGACAAAATAATAAGATGTAAAAAAGCAGGAAAATATCATCCTTAATCCAGAAAAAAATCAATAGAAATAGACCTACGGATGAGCCATATATTGGAATAATTATAAATAATTATTATAAATAGTTCAGGACTTTGTGAAAAATATAAACATATTGGGAAGACATTTCACTAAATAACTGGAAATTTCAAAAAATGAAATTATAAATGGAAGAATACAGTATCTGAAATACTTAATTCCTGGATAAACCAGGGGAAAAAAGATCAGAGAAATTGAAGATGGGGTCCATAGAAATTATCCAAACTGAAGGTGGGGGAGGATTTAAAAAAATAAAAAAAAACAACCCTCAATGACCTGTGGAACAGAATCAAGAGGTCCAATAAACATGTAATTTGATCCCCAGAAAAGAGAAAATAGGGTTGGAAAAACTTGTGAAAATATCCCAAAATTTTTCCAAAATTAGATTATCAATCTTCAGATCCAAAAAATTTTGAAAACCCCAAGTAGAATACATACAAAGGAAACTACCTGTAAGCCCGTCATAGTCAAATTGCTGAAAACCAAAAATAATGAGAAGATCTTAAAAGAGGCTAAATAGAAAAGACACAGATTTCTCATGAGATTTCTCATCAGAAACAATGGAAGTCAGAAAGCAATAGAATGACGTTTTTAAATATGGGTTCAAAGACAAAAACACTTCTCATTCTTTAGCTGACCTTCCCTGACCCACTGGTTTAGATTAAGCATCCTTCTTGTATCTTCCTGTGGAAAATGGTGCTCCCCCTATCATAGTACTTGCTTGATTGTTGGTCTTATCTCATGATTATAACCTCCATATGGACACAGACTAGTCTTATGTTTAATATTGTGACTCAACCCTTGGCAGAGTAAGTTGTTCATATTAAGTGCTCAATACTATTCTCTAAGTGAATAAAAAAGGCTGTATTTAATTTATGAAATGATGGCCTGCATGAATAAAATATGAGCTAAAGTTACTTAGGAACATTATATGTATACTTTACATAAACTAAGCCTAAAAGGATATATATATATATATATATATATATATAGTAACTATATTAACTATTTCTTATAGTTAATTAATGTGTATATGATTTTCAGTGACCATGAAGAAAACCTATTTAGGAGCCTACAAAAAGCAACAATTTGGATTGAGGATTCAAGGTAAATTTCTCTTATGAATATAGTAAAAGTTGAAGGCTAAGTTATCACATGTATGACTTAGGTATAACTCCATTACAGCTATTCTACTTAAAAGACAGAAAAATCAGGGAAAATCGTCAGTGATGCTGTTTCCAAAAATAAAGCCTGTCTTTAACAGTAGAGGATATAGAAATGTAATTGTAAAAGGCGGGAAAGATACAGAAAGAGAAGGGAACAAATCGTAAGGTCGCCTTACGGCAATAGGTTGGCATTGCCGGCCACATCAGCTCAACTGGCCTGGATCGGAGGCCCCTGCTGTCAGTGTAAATTCTAATGCTCTTAAAACACAGCAGACATTCAATACTGGAGATCTCAGTTGCGCAGAGAGCATCCTCTGGTTGGTGTTCAATAAATGACAGTGTAGGGTCATGTGAATGAAGCATCGTGTATGGAATTCCTTCTCTCCTCAAGGGGTGTCTCAGGCATCCTGCCTGGAATCCCACACAAAGCTGCTCACTGAAGATGGCCACCCACTGGACCTTGCTTGGGATTTGGAGCTCTTTAAATTTTCTGTGAGATAGTTTCTAGCTCTGGAACAGCTCATAACAAAAGACTTGGCTTTTCCTTGCTACAGAGAGGCATGTATGGGCCCCTTGGCACACTGTTCCAGCAGTCATTGTTTGGCACCCTTTGGTTTCTGCCAGCTTGTGAATGTCAGTCTTCCGTCCATCCAAGGCTGACATGGGGAACAGTTGCGCACGGTGACTTCTCCCAGGGATCACTGCAACCATCTGGCCTTGGGGGATGAGTTCAAGCTGATGAATCTTCTTCACGTCACCAACACGAATAATTTCTACACAAATAAATAGAAGTCATTTTTAAATTCAAAATAATCGGGGCACCTGGGTGGCTTGGTCGGTTAAGCGTCCGACTTCGGCTCAGGTCACGATCTCGCGGTCAGTGGGTTCGAGCCGCGCGCCGGGCTCTGTGCTGACAGCTCAGAGCCTGGAGCCTGTTTCAGAGTCTGTGTCTCCCTCTCTCTCTGACCCTCCCCCGTTCATGCTCTGTCTCTCTCTGTCTCAAAAAAAATAAATAAACATTAAAAAAAAATTTTTTTTAATTCAAAATAATCTCTCTCTGTTTTGAATGTTCTCTCAATTTTCCCCAAAAGCAGTTGAAAAAGAGCCAATAAAAGTGATCTCAGAAATCTCAATGTCATTAGCTTGAATAAATTCTTTACAAATAAAATGGCCAGTCACCTTCAAATTAGCAATGCCTTCTTATTTAAAGATTTTTGTAAATGAGGTATCATTGAGGTATGCCATTATCTTAATTTCAGGTGCACAACAGGATTCAATATGCATATATACTGCAAAAGGATCACCACAATAAGCCTACTTAGCATCCAGCACCCTATATAGTTAACAAAATTTTTGTTCTTATGATGAGAATTTTTAAGAACTACTCTCCTACCTTCTTGGCATCTTCCAAATTTGCAATACGGTATTATTAACTATAGTTACCGTGCTGTACATTATACCCCCAAGACTCATTTTTCTTACTTTAACTGGAAGTTTGTGCCTTTTGACCTCATTCATCCATTTTGCACCCTCCCTCCCCCACCTCTGGCTAACACCTTTCTGTTCTGTTTTCTAGGAGCCTGTTTGTGTGTGTGTGTGTGTGTGTGTATGTGTGTGTGTGTGTGTGTGTGGGTGGTTTCCTGGGTGGTTTTTGCTTGTTTTTTTGTTTGTTTAGATTCCACATGTAAGTGCCATCATACAGTATTTGTCTCTGTCTGATTTATTTCACTTAGCATAGAACCCTCAAGGTCCATCCATGTTCACAAATGGTTGCATATCTTGGTTATTCTAAATAATTCTGCAGTGAACACAGGGGTGCACATATCTTTTCTAATTAGTGTTTTTGTTTTCTTTGGATAAATGGCTGGAACTGGAATTGCTAGGTCATATGATAGTTCTATTTTTAATTTTTTTGAGGAACTTCCATTCTGTTCTCCATAGTGGCTGAACCAAATAACATTCCAGGCAACAGTGCACAAGAGTTCTCTCTTCTCCACATCTTGCCATCGCTTGTTACTCCTTGTCTTTCTGATGACAGGCCTCCTAATATTTAGGAAGTGATAACTCATTGTAGTTTTTTGGGGTTTTTTTTGTTTTTTGTTTTTTTTTAATTTTTTTAAACGTTTTATTTATTTTTGAGACAGCAAGAGACAGAGTATGAACAGGGGAGGGTCAGAGAGAGGGAGACACAGAATCTGAAACAGGCTCCAGGCTCTGAGCTGTCAGCACAAAGCCCGACGCGGGGCTCAAACCCACAGACGGCGAGATCATGACCTGAGCCGAAGTCGGCCGCTTAACCGACTGAGCCCCCCAGGCGCCCCCTCATTGTAGTTTTTATTTGCATTTCCCTGATGATCAGGGATGCTAAGCACCATTTCATGTTCCTGTTGGCCATCTCTTTGTCTTTTCTGGGAAAAAATGTCTATTCAAATTCTCTGACCATTTTTGAATCAGATTGGAGGTCTTTGTGCTATTGAGATGTATGATTTTTTACATATTTTAAATATTAACCCCTAACCAGATATGACTTTGCAAATATTTTTTCTTATGCGCTAAGTTGCCTTTTAATTTTCTTGAAAATGAAGCCATTTGAAAAATGGTTTCCTTCACTATGAGAAGAATTTATTTATTTTTTTATTTTTTAATGTTTTTATTTATTTTTGAGAGAGAGAGAGAACACAAGCAGGGGAGAGGCAGAGAGGGAGACATAGAATCTGAAGCAGGCTCCAGGCTCGGAGCCGTCAGCACAGAGCCCGATGCGGGCCTTGAACCCACGAACCGTGAGATCATGACCTGTACTGAAGTCGGATGCTTAACCCACTGAGCCACTCAGGTGCCCCAAGAATGTTTTCTTATTTTCAAACTCTTTCCCAATTATTACTCCAATGGATCTAAGTCCAGTTCTAGTAAAATCACAGTCATAATCTCAGGGTGGATAGGTTTGTGAGGGAGGAGAGGAGGGAAAGGATAAGAGATCAAAAATCATTTAGGTAAAAAAGAAAGTAGTTATTCCAAAAACAATATAATTACCTGAATTATAAAATTAACGTATTAAGCATAATAAATGTAAATAAGTTAAATTGTTATTTATTTACTTATTTTATTAAATAAGTTAACATAACAAACCCAAGATTCTAGGCATCAGGGCAAATACCACTCACTGTCCAACAAATGGAAACATGCTACTTTCTCAGGGGAAAAAAGATCCTTTTTCCCGGCATTCAGTTGATCCTTCATTACACAAATCCGTGTTGAGTGGCTACTATGTGCCAGGCACTGTTTAAGTGCATGGAGCGTGGTGCCACACACAGAGACGAGTAATAGTGGGGGGGAAGGGGAACCAAGCAGAATATACTGTGTTTTCTTTCGTGTTCCAATCTGAAGACAGTAAACTGAGTTCTTACGGTGGACTTATTATATAAAATCACCCGTGATGATATTTAGACTCTGGGGGATTATGGATCTCTGGATATTAGAAGAGTTGTCGTTTGACTTAAAATCACATCGAACCAGGGGCGCCCGGGTGGCTCAGTCGGTTAAGTGTCTGACTTTGGCTCAGGTCATGATGTCACGGCTTGTGAGTTCGAGCCCCACATCAGTCTCTGTGCTGACAGCTCAGAGCCTGGATCCTGATTTGGATTCTGTGTCTCCCTCTCTCTCTGCCCCTCCCCTGCTTGTGTTCTGTCTCTCTCTCAAAAATAAATAAACATAAAAAAAAAAATCCTTTGAAAACGCATCAAACCAGATCTGGAACATTTATTTTACAGAAAAAAGAGAATAAATCTGATATTGTTATTATTATTAGAGTTATAGCAGAACAGTAAAAGTTCTCCTTACCATCTATAGTAACGTGCACAACAAATTAACCTTCTTCATTTCCCAGGGCAATTCTTTCGTGATCTATATTTGAGACACAAATATAAACATCAAGGATTTTGAGGGGTGAACGTTAAGTAAAGCTATTAAAATAAACTGGACAAATTTATCAATATTGAAAAGTTTAAAAGTCAAATTAGATACATATTCAGCATATATAAAAATGAAAAGAAACATGATAAGAATAATTAATTTGCATTATTTTCCTTTCAGATTATAGAAGTAAAAATAAAATGACTTTTTCTCAGTAGAAAGATCACTATAATGTTTATGAATACTTGAATAAAGGGTAATATTTAAGTACTGATACATTTTATAACTCGCTACAAGTAATTGTCTCATGCATGGAAAAATTTTGTAATTGAATTTGTTGGTGCTCTTGGCCGGAACCGGGCGTATGTAAGAACACAGAGAGCACTCAAACCCCTAGTGCAAAGATAGCACTGGGAGCGAATGCCTTGAATACAAAGCACAGAACTTGGCATATATTAGCTCACCTGATACTCTTCGGAACTGAAAAGCAGGCATTATCTGCATTTAACGCGAGTACAGTAGTTAACGGGTTCCACGTTACGCAGCACTAAATAGCCAAGTGGCTCTAGTTCACAAGAAATGATGTTTGGGAAACGAAAGTATTCTTATTTATTGAGTATTGATCTTGGCAGTTCATTCATTGATTCACTTATTTTTCATTTATTTATTGAGTACTGGGAATACAGATATGAAAGACGGTCTCCGCCCTCGAGGGAGGCGGTTCGCGGCTGCTACCCAGGGCCACGCTCCTGGTATGATACCCTTGGAGCCAGATGGGTTTGGGAACTCAGAACCGATCAGACTCGAGAGAGGTGTCCCTGTATATTACAGAAACATCATTTTACACAGGACCTGGGGAACCATCATACAACCAAGTGTACTAATGTACTTGCAGAGTCGTAATGGGCAGGTGGGTTGGGGGAAAGGCCTCCAGCAGCCTCGGTCAGCCAGGTTTTGCCAACCAGTGGGCCGGGAATAAAGTTGTGGTTTCGGGTCTCCATCTGGAGATGGCGGTGAGGCGTGCGGACGCTCGGCAAGAACGCCGTAAACCCATACCTATGAGTGCAGCTGTCTGGGCGGATTGGGTCGGGGGCAGCCCGCTGTCCTAAGCCTCCTTCAGAACGTAGACTGAGTGACTTCTTCTGAGCGTCCCGTGCAAGTCACCCAACACCCCCGCCCACTCACACTTGTCACGCCCGCTGCCCGCTGGGGTTGGCACGGAGTACCTACTGCTGGGCGCCGACAGCTGAGAAGCTGTGACCCTCAATGATTCGAGGGATGTCTCAGTTATGAGGAAGCAGAACTCCGGATGCCAGCTGTTGAGCATCTTTCATCAAACTCACCACTGGTGATGACACTTCCACTACCGTTACCCTGTTACTGGTTAGTGGAATAAATGATGTGAGCATCAGAACCCAGGCCGACAGCGAAATGTCAGAATCACTGCTATTGTGATCCTCCTAAAAATACTCAGGAATCCGTCTGAATAATACTGGGCTTCAGCAGTGAAAATAGTTACCATTTACTGAGTGTTGATTCTGTACCAGGAACTGCTCGAAGAAATGGACATATGTTAATTGATTTAATCCCCACGGAAAACTCAGCAGGTAGACACCACCCTTCTGTCCATTTCACAGGTGAGAAGACGGCCCCAGCAGGGGAAATTGCTGGCAGTCTGCTGCCAGAACCCCGGCTCTGAGCCTCTCTGCTGCTTCAATTCTAGACACAGCTTTGCACCTTTTGATAAGTGTCTTAATTGCAATCAGGCAATGGGTCTTAATTGCAGTCATCATAATCAATGTTGACATTATGCAGCATTCAGGGATCCTTTGTTGTTAAGTCACAAATACTCAGAAGTACTTTGCTTTCCTGGCTGCTATGTGCCCATGACTTACATCATTACTAGCAAATGGCAAGGAAAATTTAAATTTAAAAATGTATACTTAGCCTAGCAGAACTCAAAACTTATAGGTAGAATTTCTTTTGTAAGCATTAATTAAGCAGCAGTGGCATCATTCCCACGTCATAGGTCAGTGCCCAACTATCAGGTGTTTGTAGGGTTTCCGGGTGGCGGGGTAGAGTCTAGATAGATTTCTACCCCCCGACGAAGGAACTAGGAACATCTTTGTTAACTACAAGAGTCACGGGCTGACTGTAACCACTGGGGTCACAAGGGGACAGCAGGCCTTTGCTTCCGCTGTCACTTTATAGGTAAAGAATCACTTCCAGAATCACTTGAATTTTTTTATGTGAATTTTAAGCAGCGGGGTGTTTATTTTTTAAGAGATTGCAAAAACGCATTCCTCCTTGATTTTTTTAATTTTGTACTCTTGGTTTGAATTTGAATTGACTTCAAAAGGTTGCCTCAGAGGAAACTATCTTACAAAGTGCCTCTGGTTTCAGAAGCCATGCATTCATGCTACTGCACGATGAACTGTTGTTGGTCACGATGACCTTGAAGGTCAAGGTCATCCTTCTTTCTCTGTCACTATTCTTTCCCTCTTCGCTCACACTCTCAATACCACCCTGCTTTGTAAGCTTCTCCTGTTTTCAGCTATAAACCTGACATCTGTCCTGTTACCTTCCAATAGAATGAATGGGCCCCTCAGAAACATTTGCGTTTTAAGGCACAGATTTAACTGTAGGGTGAAAAGACTGTGGCTTATGTAAAAAGCTCTTTACATTAACCCCAAATAGAAATAGGGGGATAGGTTTATTGTGGCAGGTGGAAGGTAGGAAAGGGGCCGTGGTTCCCCAGCACTTCTGAAATCCCAGCCTCCAATGACCTTGAACAGCACAAGGAGGTTTGCCCCCTATAGACAGCAGGCAAGAAGGGAATGAAACCAAATGCACAGTCAAGAGATCCGATGGCAGCATGCGTGTTTACTTTAACGATGCGGGGCATTTCCTTTCTCCTTACAGGAATAAAATCGGAAGGCCAGACAGAACTGACAGGAAACACTCCATCCCTGAAAGAAAAGCAGGACGCTGAAAGTGAATAGAATCTCCTGAAAGTGAGTAAGACAATATATAAACATAATCATCAATTGTAATTTCATCGATTCTCTATATTCTTTTCTGTAGTAACAGAGTAGTAATCAGAATATTGTATCAGCAGGGCTTGGCCAGCAGCATATTATTAAAAAACGCAAGTAAACTGCAGGCTGACCCCAGTTCAGGCAGTCCTCATGGACTAGAATGGGAGTACCTGACTGATTCCAAAGCCACAGCCTAGAATAAGGGCCACGTGTCCTCGGATCAGCTATCATCTATCCTATGATAGATCTTTTAAATGTTACTAAGGTACACTTGACATAGAATAAACGGCACATATTTAAAACGGACGTATTAGAAAAGTTTTGATCTACGTATACACCCGTGAAACCATCACAATGGACATAATGAACGTGTCTATCACCCAAAAATGTTTCCTGGGACTGCTTTGTAATCAATCCCTCCCCTTCCCCAAGTAACCACATTAGATGAGTTTGAATTTCCTAGCATTTTGTATAAATGGAAACATACGATATGTATTTTTTTCTGTCTGGTTGCTTTTTCTCAGCATCATTATCTTGAGATTCATTTGTATTGTTGCATAGATAAATACATTTCTTTTCATTGGTGAATAATATTCCATTGTGTGGATATGCCACAGCGTATCCATTCACCCAAATGGATGAATTTGGGTTGTTTCAAGTTGGGGCTATTTTACCTAAAGCTGCTATGCATGTGTATGTATATCTTTCATGGATGTATGATTTCCGTTGGGGAAACGCCTGGCAACAAAGAAACTGGAAGATACAGTAAGTGTGCATTTAATTTCCAAGGAACTGCCAAACTCTTTTCCAAAGTGGTTACTCGGTTTACAAAGCAGCGTATGAACGTTCTACGTCCTCACATCCTCCCAACACTGGAAATGGGAATTTTAGCCTTTCTTGTGGCTGTGTAGTGATATCTCATGGTTGTTTCATTTGGATTTCCCTATCTATTAATGGTGTTGAGCATCTGTTCGCGTGCTTACTTGCCATATGTGTATCTTCCTTGTTGAAGGACCTTCTCAGATCTTTTGCCCATCTTCTGAAAATGGAGCTATTTGTTCTCTTCTTATTGGGTTTTAAGAATTCTTTCTGCATTTTGCATTAAGTCCCGGTCTGGTATTTGATTTGCCCCCACTCGGCAGCTTCTGTGACGCTCCTAACAGTGTATTTCAGGGAGCTACAGCTTTGAATTTTGATAAAGTCCAGTTTATCAATTGTTTTCTGTGTTGTGCTTTGGTGTCATATCCGAGAATTCTTTGTCTTATCCTAGATCAGAAGGGTTTTCTCCTATGTTGGCTTCTGGTACTTGATAGTTTTAGGTGTTACACTTGGCTCTATGATCTATTTTGAGTTAACTTTTGTATATGGTAAAACATATGGACTGAGGTTGATTTTTTTGCATACAAATATCTAAAATTCCAGTACCATGGACTGGACTAGGACCACCTGACTGACTCCAAAGCCACTGCTAGAATAAAGGCCAGGTGCCCTCAAAGCAGCTCATTTGATAGATTTTTTAAAATGTTACTAAGGTATACTTGACGTAAAATAAGCTGCACGTATTTAATTTTTTAATGTTTTTATTTTTGAGAGAGAGAGAGAGAGAGAGAGAGAGAGAGCAGGGGAGGAGCAGAGAGAGAGGGAGACACAGAATCTGAAGCAGGCTCCAGACTCTGAGCCATCAGAACAGAGCCTGATGCGGGGCTCGAACCCACGAACCACAAGATCATGACCTGAGCTCAAGTCGGACACTCAACCGACTGAGCCACCCAAAGCACCCCTAAGCTGTACATATTTAAAGTGGACAATTACAACTTGTACAAAATGTTGTATATAGTTGACCCTTGAACAATGTAGGGGTTGGGGCACTGACCATCCCTCTGCAGTCAGAGGTCCATGTGTAACTTTTGGGGTGCCTGGGTGGCTCAGTCGGTTAAGTGTCCGACTTCAGCTCAGGTCACGATCTCACGGTCCGTGAGTTCGAGCCCCGCGTGGGGCTCTGGGCTGATGGCTCAGAGCCTGGAGCCTGCTTCCGATTCTGTGTCTCTCTCTCTCTCTGCTCCTCCCCTGTTCATGCTCTATCTCTCTCTGTCTCAAAAATAAATAAACGTTAAAAAAAAAAAAAAGAAATCCATGTGTAACTTTTAACTTCCTCAAAACTTAATTATGAGTCACCTGCTGTTGATTGGAAGCCTTAACTGATAAGTTAAACAGTAGATTAATACATATTTTGTATTTTACATGTATTATATACTATACTTGTACAGTAAAATAAGCCAGAGAAAAGAAAATGTTAAGAAAATCATAAGGAAAAGAAGATACATTTATAGTATACTGTACTGTGTTCATCAAAAAAAATTTGCCTATGAGTGGACCTGTGCAGTTCAAACCCATGTTGTTATGAGATCAGTTGTCTGTTAATAGATTAGAAAATCCAGAAATATATACACAAATCTATTACGTATATATGTGTACATACTTTTTGTGTATTTGCAAATATATTTTGTATAGATGTTATAAATATTTTATATATGTATACATTTTTGGATTTGTTCTTTTTGTCAAAGTTGTTTTGTCTCTTCTAACCCTTTTGCATTTCCCTGTGACTTTTAGAATTAACTTGTCAATTTCTACAAAAAATGAAAAAGCCTGCTGGGATTTTGATTAAGATTCTGTTGAAACTAGGGGCGCCTGGGTGGCTCAGTCGGTTAAGCATCCGACTTCAGCTCAGGTCATGATCTCACCGTTAGTGCGTTCGAGCCCCACGTGGGGTTCTGGGTTGACAGCTCAGAGCCTGGGGCAGCCTGGGATTCCTCGTCCCCCTCTCTCTGTGCCCTTCCCTGGCTTGTGCTCTGTGTCTCTCTCAGAAACAAATAGACATTACAAAAAATTAAAATTAAGTTAAAAAATAAAATTCAATTAAAAATTTTTTATAAAAGATTGTGTTGAAACTATAGATCAGTTTTGGAAACACACATTTTAAAATACTGACTTTTCCAATGCACGAACACAGTGACTCTCCATTTATTTAGGTCTTTGTTACTTTTTTAATCAATATTTTATAGTTTCAGTGTACAAGTCTCGCACATCTTTTGTCACATTGATTCCTAACTTTTAATCTGTTTTGATGCTTTTGCAAATGGTATTGCTTGTTTAATTTCAATTTCTGATTACTTGTTGCTAGTATAAAGGAAACAATTCCTTTTTATGTGTTGATCATATATCCTGCAAACTGGCTAAATTCATTTATTCCAATAGCTTTTTTTGTAAATTGCATTGGATTTTCTTCCTACGTGTTCATTTTGTCTATGAATAACATTGCATCCTTCTTTCCAACACGGATGTGTTTTATTTCTTTTCCTTCCCTGGCTAGGATTTCCAGCACAAGGTTAAATCAGGGTCGTGGAAGCAAACGTCCTTGTCTTCCTTCTGATCTTAGAGAGAAAGCATTGAGTCTTTTGCCACTAATTATGATGTTAACAGTAGGATTTTCATAGATGCCCTTTATCGGGATGACGAAGCTCCCTTCTAAGAGTTCATCAAGAATAAGTATGTGATTTTGTCAGTTGTGTTCACTGTGTCTATTGACGTGACCTTTTTTCATTTGTGGACATAGTAAATTACATTGATTTTGGAATGTTAACCCAGCCTTCCTGAGATATACCACACTTGCTCATGATGAGATGTAATTTTTACATAACATTGGATTTGATTTACTAACATTTTGGAAAGACTTTTTGCAACTAAGTTCACAAAGAATATTGGTTTTTGCTTTTTTATTATTTTTTAAATTTTATTTCATCATGATGTAGTCTTTAATCCTCATCACCTATTTCCCCAATCCCCCCACCCACAACCCCTCTGATTACCATCAGTGTGTTCTCTATAGTTAAGAGTCAGTTTCTCAGTTTCTCTGTCTCTTGTTTTTCCTTTGCTCATTGTTTTGTTTCTTAAATTCCACATATGAGTTAGATCATATGCTATTTGTCTTTATCGGACTGAACTTATTTTGCTTCACATTATACTCTCTAGCTCTATCCGTGTTGCAAATGGCAAGATTCCATTCCTTTTATGGGTCAATAATATTCCACTTACATATATTTATATACATATGTATTACATATATTTTTATATATGTATTATATGTATTTATATATATCACATCTTTATATTCTTTATATATATATTTATATTTATATTAAAATAGATTATATATTATTCCGTTAAATATATATGTATATAAATGTATGTATATAAATACATGTATATAAATGTGTGTATATAAATATATGTATATGTACATAAATATATATATCCCCCACATCTTCTTTATCCATTTATCTGTCAGTGGATACTTTCACTGCTTCCATAGTTTGGCTAATTGTAAATAATGCTGCAATAAACATAGGGGTGCATGTAGCCCTTTCAATAAGTATTTTTGGGTAAATACCCACTACTGAAATTACTGGATTGTAGGGTAGTTCTATTTTACAATTTTGAGGACCCTCCAAACTGGTTTCCACAGTGGCTGCACTAGTTTGCATTCCCATCAACAGCGTAAGACAGTTCCTTTTTCCCACCTCCTCACCAATATTTGTTGTCTCTTGTGTTTTTTATTTTAGCCATTCTGACAGGTGTGATATAGTTTTGATTTGCATTTTCCTGATGATGAGTGATGTTGAGCCATCTTTTCATGTGTCTGTTGGCCATCTGGATGTCTTCTTTGGAGAAATGTCTGTTCATGTCTTCTGCCCATTTTTAATTGGATTATTTGACTTAGGGGTATTGAGTTGTATCAACTCATTATATATTTTGGACACTAACCCTTTATTGGATGTGTCATTCGCAAATATCTTCTATTCAGTAAGTCGCCTTTTAGTTTTGTTGATTGTTTCCTTAGCTATGCCCAAACTTTATTTTGATGTAGTCCCAATAGTTTATTTTTGCCTCTATTTCCTTTGCCTCAGGAGATATTTCTAGAAAAAAGTTAACTATAGCTGATAGAGAAATTATTGCCTATGCTCTCTTCAAGGACTTTTATGGTTTCAGGTCTCACATTGAGGACTTTAATTCATTTTGAGTTTATTTTTACAGATGGTGAAAGAAAGTGATCCGCTTTCATTCTTTAGCATGTGGCTGTCCAGTTTTCCCAACACCATTTGTGGAAGAGATAGTCTTTTTCCTGTTTTATACTCATTCCTCCTTTGTCATAGATTAATTTGCCATATAATTATAGGTTTATTTGGGGGTTTTCTGTTCTATTGTCTTATGTGTCTGTTTGTATGCTAGTACCATACTGTTTGAATTACTGTTGCTTTGTAATATAACTTGAAATCTGGAATTGTGATACTTCCCAGTTTTTTCTTTTTCAAGATTTCTTGGGCTATTTGAGGTCTTTTGTGGTTCCATACAAATTGTAGGATTATTTGTTCTAGTTCTGTGAAAAATGCTGTTGGTATTTTGATAGGGATTGTGTTAAATCTGTAGGTTGCTTTGGGCAGTATGGACATTAACCATATTTGTTCTTCAATCCAAGAGCATCGATTATCTTTCCATTTTTTTGCATTGCCTTGAATTTCTTTCCTCAGCGTTTTATAAGAGTACAAGTATTTTACCTCTTTGGTTAACTTTATTCCTAGATATTTTATTGGTTTTAGTGCAATTGTAAATGGGATTGCTTTCTTAATTTCACTTTCTACTGCTTCGTTAATAGTGTGTAGGAATGCAACAGATTTCTGTTTATTAATTTTGTATCCTTTGACTTTACTGGATTCATTTATCGGTTCTAGTAGTTTTCTGGTGGAGTCTTTAGGGTTTTCTATATATAGTATCTTGTCTTCTGCAAATAGTGAGAGTTTCACTTCTTCCTTCCCAGTTTGGATGCCTTTTATTTCTTTATGCTGTCTAATTGCTGTGGCTAGAAATTCCAGTAGTGTGTGGAATAAAAGTGGTGAGAGTGGACATCCTTGTCTGGTTCATGACCTTCAGGGACAGGCTTTCAGTTTTTACCACTGAGTATGGTGTTGGCTGTGGGTTTTTCATGTAAGGCCTTTATTCTGTTGAGATATGTTCCCTCTAGGTCTACTTTGCAGGAGGTTTTTATCATGAATGGGCATTGTACTTTGTCAAATGCTTTCTCTGCATCTATTAAAATGATCATATGGTTTTTATTCTTTCTGTTAGTGATGTGACAATTCACATTGATTGTTTTGCAAATATTGAACCACCCTTGCATCCAGGAAATAAATCCTACTTGATCGTGGTGTGTGATTTTTTTTTAATGGATTACTGGATTTGGTGTGCTAACATTTTGTTGAAGGATTTTGCATCTATATTCATGAGAGATACTGGCCTGCAATTCTCTTTCTCGTGGTGTCTTTATCTGGTTTTGGTATCAGGGTGATGCTGGCCTCATAATGAATTTGAAAGTCTTCCTTCCTCTTGTATTTTTTGGAATAGTTTGAGAAGAAAGGTTTGTGCTTTTCTTGTCTGGCTTTGAAATCAAGGTAATGCAGGACCCATAGAATGAGCTGGGACGTGGTCCCTGCTCTTCAGTTTCCTGGAAAATCTCATGTAGAATTGGCATTATATGTTTCTTGTATATTTGATTTTTTGACAATACCTCATGGTGTGCCTGGGTGGCTTAGTCAGTTAAGCGTCTGACTTTGGCTCAGGTCATGATCTCACAATTTGTGGGTTTGAGCCCTGCATCAGGCTCTGTCCTGACAGCTTGGAACCTGGAGCCTGCTTTGAATTCTGCGTCTTCCTCTCTCTCTGCCCTTCCCCTGCTCATGCTCAATGTCTCTCTCTCAAAAGTAACATTAAAATTTTTTTTAATAAAATACCTCAGTAAAACTGTTTGGAGTTGGAATTTTTTCTTTGTGGGACAGTGTTTAATTAAAACTCAATTACTGCAGTGCCTGGGTGGCTCAGTCAGTTATGCATCCAACTCTTGATCTCAGCTCAGGTCATGATCTCACAGTTCATGGGTTTGAGCCCCACATCGGGCTCTGCGCTGACAGCATGGAGCCTGCTTGGGATTCTCTCTCTCTCCCTCTCTCTCTCTCTCTCTCTCTCTGTCCCTCCCTGGCTCATGTGTGTGCCCTCTCTCTCTCAAAAAAAAAAAAAAATTAAACTAAAATTAAATTAAATTAAAAAAAATAAATAAATAAAATATACTTTAAAAAAATTCAGTTACTTAATAGACCAGGCTTCCAGTATGGCTGGTTGGAACAGGTGCTGTTTTCTTGAATTCTTCAGGTAGTCCTTTCACTGGCCTCTAATAGTTTCCTCACAAGCATGTACTGATCAGCAATCTGCTGACTCCTTGAATGAGATCCTCTATAGATCCCTGGAGATTTCTCTCTCTCTGTCTCTCTCTTTTTCAACTCCATGTCTTCAACTCTAGGAGTCTACCTGGCTCTGCCCGGGATTCCACTTCCTGTGTTAGGTACTAGAAACTCTCACAAGGCAGTAACTTGAGGCAAATATACAGATTGCTTCGTTGGTTTCCATTTTTTCAGGGATCGCTGCCTTTTGCTGTCTGATGTCCAGCACCTTAAATCAGTTTCTTGGTTATTTCAGAGCGAAAGTTAAAAGTGGTCCCTGCTACTCCATTCATTCTTTTTTTTTTTTTTTTTTTAAGTGATGTCTACACCCAATATGGGCTCAAACTCCCCATCCCGAGACTGAGTCACATGCTCTTCCTACTGAGCCAGCCAGGCGTCCCGAGCCCCTGTTACTACATTTGGGTTGAAAGTAGAAGTCCGTTTGATCCAGCTCACTTGATGATATTCTACTTCTTCGACATCGGCAACTGACTTAGGTCTCTTCCGCCACGTGCTCATTCTCCATTGTAACCTTACTGCTGTCGCCCTTTCTTATTCTTGTTGACTTAAAAGCCCAGTACCATCTGTCATTGTTACTCTTCTCTTCGTTTTCCTTTTCCTGTCACTCACTGTGTCCTGTGAGATCGCCTTCGTAGTATTTCGTGTACCCGTCTCTCCTTTTGTATTCCTGCAGCCGCCACCTTCGTGCAGACACTCACTCAATCTGAACACTGGACAGTTGCAAGGTGGACTTGTCAACTCCAGCATATATATATACATATATATAGGATTGTGTGTGTGTGTGTGTGTGTGTATACGTATATATGTGTATATATATGTATATAGATATACGTATATATACGTATATATACATATACATATGTATATATACGTATATCTATATACATATATATATATATAAAAATCTGCCAGACTAATCTTCCTAAAGTCACCTTCAAGATTATCTGGTTTTCTGCGCCAGTTATTCAAGGTACTATCAAGTGTCTGACAAGGGTGACATTAACTAGTGTGAAGAATACAGACCAGAGTTTCTGAGTAAGGAATCAAAATCAGACAGGACGAACATAGAGACCCGCACAATCTGTGATAAGGGGAGCATTCAGGCTGAGCATTGTCATCATGGTGCAAGTGACACCTGGGGCCACAGGAAGTGATGGCATCATCTGGGGTGCATGCAGAGCGGGAGGAGAAAAGGCCAAGGACAGATCATCGGATACACTAAGAGGAATGTGTAGAGGGGCTTAAAAGATTCAGAACAGGAAGGAAGGAGGAGAGAACAATTTATTGCATTTCTTTCAACAAGGTATACTTGCGACAAGTTCACTGATTCAGTATTATTTAATAATAAACACTTAAAGAGACATCTGCAAAAATGGCAGAGAAGGGATCTCTGAAGATTGTCTTATTCATAAAAAAGGAAAAACAGGGCACCTGGGTGGCCCAGTCAGTTAAGCGTCTGGCTTCAGCTCAGGTCATGATCTCGCAGTTCGTGAGTTCAAGCCCCGCGTCAGGTCTGTGCTGTGGTGACAGTTCAGAGCCTGGAGCCTGCTCCAGATTCTGTGTCTCCCTCTCTTTCTGCCCCTCCCAGCTCTCTCTCTCTCTCTCTCTCTCTCTCTCTCTCTCAAAAATAAACATTAAGAAAAAAGAGAGAGAGGTAAAACTGGTAAAATTCATCAAGATCAACTTTTTCATAACTGTAAATTAACTAAAATTTGTGTCAATCTGAAGAGGCTTTCCTCAAGGAATACAGCTAAATCTTGGTAGGAATCAGGAATTTTGTGGTGGTTTAACTTGCCCTAGTCCCATGCTCCATATTCCAACTCCTCAGTAGCCTTGAACGATAGCATTCTGCATTGATGGAGCGTCCTAGAAACCAGTGGACTTGAGGGAGCAGAAAAGAGGAGGAGGAATGAGAAAGAAACTGGTGTATCCGACTTAATTCAGAGCTCTCCAAGTTTGAAAAATCTATCACCAAGGGCCACCTACAGAAAACAACTGCATGGAAGCGTTTTAACTGCACAACTGCCTAGGCACTGTTTAACAATTGCGGGGTGGGGGGGGGGGGAGATTAACCAAAAACCCTAGAACAAAAAAATAAGAACTGAGATGTCCATAAGGGTCTTTGAAAAGTTCTGACGTACTGCTAGGAATCTAGATGTACATGCACATGTACAGGGCTGTGATCATTCCTAGCGCTGTGCATATACTCAGGAAAGACCTGAGAAGGCCATAAGGTCTCACTGCTGGCTGACTTTGGTATGTAGATTAATTGTACATCATATTTGGGAAGTTTTCAGCCGTTATGTCTTCCATGGTTCTTGAGCACTTGCACAAGTAAAAGTGAAGGCTAAGACAGTGTTGCCAACTGCCTGGCTGAGTATTGAAGGAGTGCCCCAGTTTGCACACAGAATCTTTCAGCAAAGTCTGGGATCCGGGTATTTATTAAAAAATCTCTGCACAATCACTAGCTGACTACTAAGCTAACAAAGCTTAGCTTTGCTAGTCTAGAGACTAGAGACTTCAGTGACCACACGTGACAAAGAATATAGACTTTGTGACCACAAAGAGAATATAGACTTCAGTGACCACATGTGACAAAGAATATAGAACAGAGAATATAGACTTTTCTGAACCAATCTGCAAAGTAGCGCAGATTGGTTCAGAAGTCACTACAGAAACAAACAAAAATTACAAGTAACAACAGCAAATCCTGGAGAGGAGGTGGAGTTTGATTACCAGAGTTGCCGGTTTAATTATCTGAAATGTCCAGTTTTTAAGAAAAAAAAAATACAAGACATGCAAAGAAACACAAAAGTGGGACCCAATACAAGGGAAAAACACAACCAGTGGAAACCGTCCCCCAGGAAATTCAGATGTTGAATTTACCAGACAGAGATTTAATTCAACTATTTTAAATGTGTTTGATGACCTAAAGGAAACCATGTCTAAAGAACTAAAGAAAATTATGAGAATGATGTCTTACCAAATAGAAAATATCAATAAGAAATTCAAAATTACAAAAAAAAAAAAAAAACAAATAGAAATTCTGAAGTTGAAGAATAAAATAACTCAGTGAAAAATTCACTAGAGGGGCTCAAAAATAGATTTGAGTAGGTGGAAGACAAAATCACTGAACTTGAAGATAGGCCAATTCATACCATCCAATCTAAGAAGAAAAGAATGAAGAAAAATGAACAGGTTCTCAGAGGCCTGTGGGACACCAAATACAATACTAAGATACACATAATGGGAATCCCAATGTAAGAGGAGAAACAAAAGGGGGCAGGAAGCATAATTGGATGTATATCTCAATTCAATAACCTAACTCTCCACCTTAATAAACGAGTAAAAGAAGAAAAATTGAACCTGGAATAAGCAGAAGGAAGGAAATAACAAAGAATAGAGCTAAAATCAGTAAAATAAAATAGAAAAGGAAGAAAATCAAGAAAACCAAAAGTTGTTTCTTTAAAGGATTAACAAAATTGACAAACCTTTAGCTAAACCAAGAAAAAAATGCGAGAAGATTTAAGTTACTAAAACCAGAAATTAAAGAGAGAACATAACCAACTGACCTTTCAGAAACTAAAAGAAGTATAAGGGAATACTATGAACAATCACTTTCAAAAAAAAAAAAAAAGGAAAGAAAATAAAATCTAAAAGAATAGAAAAATTCCTAGAAAACACAAAGTATTAATGGTAACTCAAGATATGGAAAATCTGAATAGATTTATAACAAGTAGAGATGGAGGTAGTAACCAATAACTTTCCCGGGCACCTGGGTGGCTCAGTCATTAAACATCTGACTTCAGCTCAGGTCGTGATCTCACAGTTCGTGAGTTCGAGTCCCATATCAGGTGAACTCGAGCCCTGCTTCAGATGAACTTGTGCCCCGCTTTGGGTAAAACACGAGCCCTGGGTGAGCCCCACTTCTCTCTCTCTCTCTGCCCCTTGATCACTTGCACTGCTCTCCCCCCCCAAAAAAAATTCCCATAAATAAAAGCTCAAGACCAGATGGCTTCATTAGTGAATTCTACCAAACATATTTAATACCAATCCTTCATGAACTCTTCCCAAAAAATAAGAAGAAAGAGTACTTTCCAGCTCATTTGGAGGCCATTATTACTCTAATACCAAAACCAGGCAAAAATATCCCAATAAAAGAAAACTACAGACCAATATTCTGTATTAACACGGATGCAAAACTCTTCAATAAATTCTAGCAAATCCAATCCAGCAGAAAGTGAAAAGGATTATGCACCATAACCAAGTGGGATTTATCCCAGGAATAGGTTCTATAGAAAATTTGTCCCAGGTAAGTTCTTTATAAAAAGATCACTCAATTTAATACATTTAGTAAAGGGGAAAAAACTATGTGATCCCCTCAATAGACAAAACGAAACATGTGATTCCACTTATGTAAAGAACCAGAGCAGCAAGTCCGTAGAGACAGACGCAGATTAGTGGTTGCCAGGGGCTCGGGGCAAGGGAGAACGTGGAATGACTGCGAACGCACGTATGGTTTCTTTTTGGCATGATGAAAATATTCTAAATTAGATTGTGGCGATGGTTGTACAACCTTGTGAATATACACAAGTGAATTGCACACTTTAAAATGGTGAAATTTATGGCATGTGAATTACATCTCGCTAGAAAGACTGGTTTTGAGATTCTATTTCTTTTCTTGGTGCATGCGCGCGCGCGCGGACACACACACACACACACACACACACACACACACACAGAAAATAACGTTTGACTAAAAAACCTCTTACGTCAGGCTCTGTGCTGACAGCTCAGGGTCTGGAACCTGCTTTGGATTCTGTGTCTCCCTCTCTCTCTGCTCCTACCCCGCTCACGCTCTGTCTGTCTCTCCTTCAAAAATAAACGTTAAAACAACAACAACAACAAAACAAACGTCTTACAAGTATGCATTGAATTATAGTCCATGCCTTAGAGGTGGTGATGCAAACTTTAGGCAAAATCTTCTATTTTGAAGTTTACATGGCAATGGAGAAAATCAGCAGCTTTAATGTAAAGCAATGTAACTAACAACACTGTTTAAGAAAATATCAGAATTCACTTTTATTCACATTTTTTTATAAAAAAGAATTCTCTTTCAAAGCTTACCTCATGTCAGTCGCTTGACTCACGACAACGTTGGGTTTTGAGTCTTTTTCTTCATCCGTGTTATACAGAAAGTTTGAAGTCACAAACTATGGTCAGTGCTCTCTGCCATCCTTTTTTCACCCCTGTTTTCTTTGGGATATTTAGTTTTGATTTAAAATAAACAAATAAAAACAATCTAAGTTGAAACATCAAATACTATCCAGTTATTACACGTAAAATTAAAAAATAAACCTGTGTTATAAATCTGTCACCTATTAAAGATGGGGAGCAAAGTTGTGTAACATAATTGAAATTTTAAAAAACAAGGCAATTCCTTCGAAGATTCAAAATCTCTTGTGAGAATAAGATTGACACCATTTCAACTAACACTAGCAATTTACTCAAATAATTTCTTCCTCTCCGGTAACATGAAATTCAAATATGGTAACTCTGTGCCTCAAATTCAACTCAGATTTTCAATATTTCTCAAAAAGATTATTTCCTTTTTGCTCTCATAGTTGGTTATTGCTGACTGGAATTCAAAGTTACTTCATTAGTAGGGATTTCAACATTTGTTCATCACAAAGTAAGGTTTGAACAGTAAACTTTGGTGCATTTAAAAATATCCAACTGGAGCGACACCTGGGTGGCTCAGTCGGCTAAGCGTCTGACTCTCGATCTCTGCTCAGGTCATGATGTCACAGTTGGTGAGATCGAGCCCCGAGTCAGGCTCTGTGCTGACAGTGGGAAGCCTGCTTGGGATCCTCTCTCTCTCCCTCCCTCTCTCCCCCTCTCTCTCTGCCCCTGCCCCACTCGCTCGTGCGCGTGCGCACTCTCAGTCTTTCTCAAAATAAACAAACGTTTAAAAAAATAACAAAAATATCCTATTGGGGACAGCTAAATTTTGTTCTGAAACTATCTTCTCAAGATGGTACAAGTATGTTCAAGTGCATATAATTTATATTGTATAACTGCGATAAATATTATATAATATATATATTTCTTACAAATGTGCTCACAGTGTGAGATGATTAATGATTTTTTTAAGAGTTCATCTAAACCCAAAATATTGACGCCTACCCAGACGTGGCCTTCTGTTGCCATGCCTTCCTGTGGGTCTAGACAGAGAGCCCCTTTCTTCTGCTGAGAAGGCACTGGACGGGCCTGTGGAGCTTTTGCCACAGAGGTTGTGTGACAGGAGACCCGCATGCTTTTGGAAGGGAATCAAGAGACATGACAGCGGTGGGTAGAACGGTTGTACCCCCTGGCCCTCCGCTGCAGTGCTCTCTGCTCTTGTAGAGGTCACAATGCTAAAAACTACATTTCCCAGACTCCCTTGCAACTGAGTGTTGGTCGTGATGGAAGTCGCACCAACCAGAGGGCTTTCTGTGAGACCGAGCTGAGCGGTGCAGGATGCGGAGTACCCGCTTTGCTGCAGGACCTTGAGGTCACAGCTGCCGGGGTGGCTTCCCGGATCCCGCGGGAGCCTTCTTTGTTCCGTGGGTGGTGGCCGGATTCTGCAGACTCTGCAGTCGCGGGGGCTTTCTGACCCCCGCAGAAGGAGCAGGTCCTGGGAGCGACAGCAGCGGTGGCCGCTTCCTGATTTGTCATCTTTTTCCGACCCGGGCTCAGCAGAGCCCCAGCCACCCCGAGCGCTCAGCCCAGAGCCTGCCTCTGCAGCCCCGGAAGGATCCCCTGAGCACCGAATGCTCCACTTTTAGCCCCATTTGGTTTAATGCACTGGGTTGCGTTTATGGTTAAGGTGGCCCTGACTGTGGCCGCGCTGAGGGCAGGAAAGCTGTCCCGCTCAGCGCTGCGTCCGGGGTGAGCACTCCACGGGACTGGCTAGGAAGCCGGCAAGCACAGAGTCCGCTCTCTAGGGCGAGGAGTGAGGGGTCGATGGGCGCAGGGACCCACGGGTGATGTTTCCAGAAGTACGTTGCTCCCCTCCGGTAACAGTCACACGGTGGATGAAATGAGTACAGTAAGGCAGCCAGCGCCCCAGCATTCCATTCCGGTCGCATAAGCTAGTGACCTGGGTCCTCCTGCTCTCCTAGTGCTTCTTAGTAAACACGCTTGGGAGCAGGACTCCCAAGGACAGCATTCACACAGGCTGTCAGGGGCTGACGTCCTTCGGAGTTACACGGTGCCATGTTCCCCCCAAACATGCCCGCTAGCCATGGGCCAATCTTTCCAATTGCAACAGAGTCAGAGCTGTTGAGTGAAGGGATCGCTTTACTGCCATGCTTCTACGATGCAAAGAGAACACATTTTTTGCCAAATAACTTACTGCAATGGACTGAATGTCTGTGTCCCTCCCCCCGCCCCAAATTCCTGTGTTGGGGGCGTTAGGAGGTGGGGCCTTTGGGACAGCTCAGGTCTCAAGGGTGGAGCCCTCGGGAGCAGGATTAGTGCCCTTATAATAGAGGCCCCTTATAACACAGGCCCCGGGCCTGTGAGGGCACACCCAAAAGTCAGCAGTCTGCCCCCCTGAAGGGAGCTCTCACCAGAACCCGACCGTGGCCGACGCCCTCATCTCGCACTGCCAGCCTGGGAGAAATACATCTGTGTTTATAAGCCACCCGGTCTGCGTGCCGTGCGGGGGAAGCCACTGCGACTAACACCCTTAAACGTGAGGATCCCAGCCCTGGCCCCGCATAGCCCTTCCTCGGGGCTTACCGCCACAGGCACAGCCTTGTCCTGTCAAGCCCTCCATCAGAGACGTGTGCTGGTGACACTTGGTGGGAGCAGTGAAGGACGTATGAAAAACCGGTGGCTCTTACTCTGCAAAACAGAGAGCGGACATGCACTAAAGGTTGAATCACTTCGAAGAGGGGAATCCGGTGACTCCTTCCTCCCTCCTTGCCCAAAATACCATTTTATGTACAAAGAAAAGCAGCTCCCCCACCTGCTCACCAGAATTTAAGATTCTTGCCCCCAATTACTTCAGAATTAGGAAATACTGAGCAAGAGATCAGAAACATTACCAAGAAGAGGAAGATGGGAAGGAGGAGAGGGAGTTATTTCATCCGTGATCACATGTTCATTAACACTGTTTGCAACCAAGTAGATCAGGCCTGTCTTTGATTTGTGCCCGTATATCCTGAACCTTGGAAAGGTGCTTTCTAGACTGATAAATTCTTCGAATGATCCCTTAACAATGGATGGAGCGAGAATTGCCTTGTGTACATACTTTTATTTGGGGTGGGGGGAAGTCAAAACAACATGTGTCTCCCTCTCTCTCTGCCACTCCGCCGCTCATACAAACTTTCTGTCTCTCTCTCTCTCTCTCTCTAAAATGTACATAAACATTAAAAAGTTTAAAAATAGGGGCGCCTGGGTGGCGCAGTCGGTTAAGCGTCCGACTTCAGCCAGGTCACGATCTCACGGTCCGTGAGTTCAAGCCCCGCGTCAGGCTCTGGGCTGATGGCTCAGAGCCTGGAGCCTGTTTCAGATTCTGTGTCTCCCTCTCTCTCTGACCCTCCCCCATTCATGCTGTCTCTCCCTGTCTCAAAAATAAATAAACGTTAAAAAAATTAAAAAAAAAATTAAAAAAAAAATAAAAAGTTTAAAAATAAATAAACTTTTCATATGAACTTATTTTTTTTAACTTTTTTTTTTTTTTTGAGACAGGGAGAGACAGAGCATGAACAGGGGAGGGTCAGAGAGAGGGAGACACAGAATCTGAAACAGGCTCCAGGCTCCGAGCGGTCAGCACAGAGCCCGACGCGGGGCTCGAGCTCATGGACCTCGAGATCATGACCTGAGCCGAAGTCGGCCGCTTAACCGACTGAGCCACCCAGGCTCCCCTCATAGGAACTTATAAAAACGAATATAAAAGATTCCCTCTTAAAAATTTTAGATTACATGCATCGATGAATTAGCCTTATTTTAGCTTTCTTTTGTTTAAGAAGAGACTGTCTTCAGTCTAGAGAAGAGAAACCACATCGTATCAGTTGATGCACAAGCATTTGGCAACATCCAACATGCATTCACGACAAAACTCTCATTGGACTAGAAATAGAAAGGACTCCCTTAATGTGATGAAAGGCATCTACGAAAAACACAAAGGCAAGCATTACCACTAAGGATAAAAAACTAAATGCTTTCACCTAAGAATAAAAACAAGGCAAGGATGACCACTACCGCTGTTCTATTCAACATTAAGCTGAAAATCCTAGCCAATGTGCCAGGCAGAAGAAGAAAAGATAGGTATCCAGACTCGGAAAAAATCAAACTGGCCTATTTTCCAGTGACGTGATTATCTGCGTAGAAAATTCCAAGGAAGATCAAAGGAAAGCAATCTTGAACTACTACGTTTGGTAATGTCACGTGGCACAAAGTCAACACAAAATTAATCACATTTCTACGTAGCACTAATGAATAATTAGAAGCTGATTTTTTTCTGAGACAATTTTTCAGAACAGTTTATGGTTCACAGAAAAACTGAGGGGAAAGTACAGAGATTTCCCATCCATTCCCTGTCCCCATATTTGCAAAGCCTCCCCGGTTATCAACATCCCCCATCAGAATTATAATCGATGAAACACTGACACATCACAATCACTCATAGTTCGCATTAGGGTTCACTCTTGGTGTTGTACATTCTGTGGGTTTGGACACACGTGTAGGCGTGTATCCACCATCATGACATCATATAGAATATTTTCACAGCCTTCGTCTGTTCATCCCTTCTCCCCCAAGCCATGGCAACCGCTGATCTTTTCACTATACCCATGGTTTTGCCTTTGTCAAATGTCGTACGGTTGGAATCCTACAGTATGTAGCCTTTTCAGATCAACTGTCTTATTAATAATGTAACGCCTCTTCATGCCTTTTCATGGCTTTTGATAACCCGTTTCTTGTTAGTAGTAAATACTGTTCCACTGTCTGGATGGACCACAGTTTATCCGTCACCTACGGAAGGACAGCTTGGTTGCTTCCGAGTCTTGGCAGTTATGAATAAAGCTGCTGTAAACATACAGGTACATAATTGGATTTGGAGCTAGGTTTTCATTTCGTCTAGGTGAATATCGAGGGGTGCAATTGCAAGCTTGCATGGTAAGAATATGCTCAGCGTGGTGAGAAACTGCCGGGCCGTCCTCCAAAGTGGCTGTACCCTCTTCGCATTCTCACCAGCGGGGACGAGAGTTCTGGCTGCTGCACCGTCCTCCCCAGCATCTGGTATCGTCAGAGTGTTCCAGATTGGGGCCATTCGGATACGTGAGTGGCGGCGTCTCGTGTCCATTCGCACTCCTCTGATGACCCATGCTGGGAAACATCTTTTCATATGCTTATTTGCAACCTGTGTATCTTCTTCGTTGAAGTACCTGTTTCGGTCTCTGGCCGATTTTTCTGTGTTTGTTTTCTCATTGTTGATTTCTTAAGGATTCTTCGTGTATTTTGGATACCAGTTTAAATGTGTCCCTGGCAAGTATTTTCTCCCAGTCTGTACATTGTCTTTGCATTCTCTTGATGCTGTCTTTTACAGAAAAGTTTTTAATTTTAATGGAGTCCAGCCTATCAATAATTTCTTTTGTGGATTGTGCCTTTCTCGTCGTGTCTAAAAAGTCATTGCCAAACTCACAGTCATCTAGATTTCTAGACTTTCTTCTAGAATATCTTCTATGAATTTTATAGTTTTGCAGTTTACATGTATATCTGTGACCCATTTTGAGTTAATTTTTGGAAGACTAAAGCCTGTGTCTAGATAGAATAACATAAATTATCCCATATGAACATCAGAGAGAAAACAGACAGGAAAGATGGGACTGTTTCAAAAGATCTAACATCAGCGTCCCAGAAGGAAAGTATAAAGAGAATGAGGCTGAGAAAGTACTCAGAAAAATAATGGCTAGAAATTTCCTAAGCTTGACAAAAGACAATAGATTCAGGAAGCTAAATTGAATTCCAAATAGGATAAACCCAAAGAAATGCAAGCCAAGACCCAGTGTAGTAAAACTTCTGAAAACTAAAGGCAAACCGTCATCACCATCGTCGTCATCACGAAAGCAGCCAGAGACAAACAACGTATTAAAGTGGAACCTCCCAGGAGGTGCCTGGGGGGCTCAGTTGGTTAAGCATCTGACTTTTTGTAAAAAAAAAAAAAAGTTAATGTTTATTTTTGAGAGACAGAGAGAGAGAGAGAGTACAAGCAGGGGAGGGGCAGAAAGAGAAGAGACACAGAATCAGAAGCAGGCTTCAGGCTCTGAGCTGTCAGCACAGAGCCCGATGTGGGGCTCGAACCGTGAGATCATGACCTGAGCCGAAGTCAGATGCTTAACCTACTGAGCCCCCCAGGCACCCCAAGCATCTGATTTTTGATCTCAACTCAGGTTTCGATCTCCATGTCATGAGTTCAAGCCCTGCATTGGGCTCTACTCCCAGCGTGGAGCCTACTTTAAAAAATGATGATAAAGTGGAACACCCCCCCCCCAAAAAAAAAAGTAAAGTGGAACCCTAAATGTATATTGCTAAATGAAGCCAATCTGGAAAAGCTGTGTGATTCCAACTGTATGACACCGGGGAAAAAGCAAAAGTCTGAAGATAGTAAAAAGATCAGTGGTTTCCAGCATTTCAAGTAGAGAGAGGGACAAAAGGAAAAATAGACGGAGACAGGAATTTTTAGGACAGTGAAACTGCACTGACATGGTACTGTAATTGTAGATACACCTCATCGTCCATTATCTATCTGAGTTGTACATCTATAAAATGTATAATCTAAAATGGGAACCTTAACTATGGACTTTAGTTAATGATCATGGCTCATTAATAGTAACAAATGCACCACACTAATGTAAGTTGCTAATAATGGAGGAAACTAGGGGGTGGGAAGGGTGAGACAGGTAAGCGAGAACTTTGTACTTGCCACTAAGCGTTTCTGTGAATGGAAAACTATCCCAAAGTAAAGTCCACTACATTTTTAAGTGATTGGAAAATCAAGACAGTCTCAGAAACTCTGAGAGAATTTGCCTACAGTATACCCAGGATAGCTACAATAAGTTCTCTACACAGAAAGGAAATGAAGGAATCCAAATGAAGGAGGAACATGGGAAGAGTGAAAATATGGAAAAATACAATAGAGTTTTTGAAATTATATTAGATGGTTGGAGCAAAAATTATAACACTGTCTAATGTTCCTCAGTGTACGTAGAGAAATATGTAACACAGTTACGTTACAAATGGGGAAGAGTAGAAAGGAAAAAAAAAAGGGAGGTGAGGTTTCCACACTTCATTTGATCAGGAAAAAGGTTGTTGACACAGCATAGTAGTGAAATATATATACATAATAGAATATCTTAGGTGAAGTGGACCAATTTCTCCAAAAGTACACACTACCACAACTCATCCGATCTGAGATAACTAATTTGAATAGCCTGATGAAGAAATTAAATTTATAACTTAAAAACTCCCAAAAAGAAGGACCCAGAATACCTTTATTGGAACGTTATAGCAAATGTTTATTTCAGGGAAGTAAAGGTAATTCAATTTTGAAAATCAATCAATGTAATCTATCATATTAACAAGCTAAGGAACAAAAAATTCATGATATAGTACATTAATGCAGAAAAAGCATTTGCCAAAATTTAACATCCATTTGTGATAAAAACTCTCAGCAAACTAGGAACAGGGATGCACTTCTTCAACTTGATGAAAAGCTCCTACAAAAATCTTACAGCTAACATCGTAATTAATTGTGAAAGATTGAATTATTTTCCCTTAAGGTAAGTACAAGAGATGTTCATTCTTGTCGCATAGTAGTAGAAGTTCTATCCAGGGCAATAAGGTAAGAAAAGGAAATAAAATCACACAGATTAGGAAAGAAGGAACAAAACGATACCTATTTTCAGAGGACATGGCTGTTTATGTATGAAATTCCAAGGAATCTACACAAACAAAAACCTCCTGGAAATTAATAAGTGAGCTTAGCAAGTTCTCAAGTTACAAAATCAACATACAAAAATCAATTTTACTTCAACAATACTAGCAACAAATACATGAAAATTGAAGTTTAGATTATAGTACCATCTACAATTGCTTTAAAAAAAAGTAAATACTTAGATCTAAATCTCACAAATCATTGGAGATATAAATCTCACAAACATGCATGTATAAACATTCCGAGGTAGGTGCCTAGGTACCTAACAATGGCATTCTAAATGCCATTCTCCACTAAAAGCAATCGGTGTTCTTTGAAGAAATGGCTGAATGCAGGGCTGGGGCCTCTTGCTCTGCCAGAGAGAAAGAAGGTGTCCCATGCATGATGAAGACGTATCAGAAGGACACGGTGCCAAAGAAGGGGCTCACACGGACCACATCTGTGACCATTTGAACATCGGAATAAATAATGACACTAGTGGATTATAAGCCACTGAATCAAAGAGGAAATCACGAGTCCATACAGATATAAATAAGTTGAAAGTTTGGTGAGAAACAGGCTACTGAAACGGTTTTGGAGTACCTCTCTACAAAATACTTACCAATTACGAAGGAAAGGAGAGGCCTGGAAAATCCCACCATAGTACAATGGTCAAAGCGAACATCCCGCCTGATGGGATGCGGTGAGAAACCCACGGCATCTGTGATATTCTCGTCCATGACACATAACCTGCATAAAGCCACGAGGAAACTTTTTTTTTTTTAATGAGGGGCATTCTACTCTACCCTGGCCTGTGGCTTTTGAGAGTCTCAAGGTCACAAAATCAAACCAAGGCTAAGGAACTGTGGCAGGTGGGAAGAGACTGAAGAGACATGACAAGGCCAGGCAAAGCAGCATTTGGAACCGGCTCCATTTGCCGTGACGGACGCCACGGGGACAACAGGTGAGACCTGGATGGGGCCTTAGGTTCAGGTGGTAGTAATGCGTCACCGCAAGGGATGATGGCTGTGCTGTGTATACATACACACACATAAGAGAATATTCTTCATTGTAAGAAATACATTCTGAAGTATTCGAGGTGATGGAAAACCGGGCGGCAGCCTTCGGTAGTCTAGGAAAAATAAATCCATACTGTACCTGCAAAGTTTCCATAAAATCTGTGGCTCTTCCCCAAAAAATGGAACCACTCTGTTGCCAAAATTTTACATTGAAAATCCACATATAACCTGTGAAAAGTTTACTTTATAAATTAGGAGCAGTAAGAGATTACTAACTAATAACAAAATTGGACAATTGTAACACTATATTGCGATAAAAGTTATGTGAGTGTGGTCTCTCTCTCTCTCTCTCTCTCTCCCAAAATATTTTCCCGTACTGTACTCACCCTTCTCCTTGTGATGCTACGAGCTGATAAAACGCGTGTGTGATGAGACGAATCGAGGTGAATATGTAGGCCCTGTGACAGAGTGTTAGGGGACTATTGACCTTCTGAGCGTGTGTCAGAAGGAGAAGCATCTGCTTCTAGACTCTGGTTGAGTGCCGATAATGAAAACCATGGATTGCGGGCGGGGGGGGGGGGGGGGGGGGGGGGGTACTTTCGTGGGAGTAGCAGGTACCAACAGGCTCATTATGATAAAGACATTGTAGTAGTGACAAATGACATCAACCCAAATGTCCATCAAAAGGAGCGCTGTTCTGTAAATCTAAGTACATTGATACACTGGAAAACTACACAGCAGTCAACACAAATGAAGTGTCTCAGCGTGACTAGTTGTAGAATGATAGGGATACTATCTGCAGGAGTGTTTTAAGCAAGCCAAGCGATCCCCCGCCCTTGAAGGACACATGCAAGTGACGCAGAGGATAAGAAGGTGGCCGGAAGAGGGCACACCTCCTCCGATGGCCGGTAACCTCCCAGGGGCAGGGGGAGAAGGCAGTCACGTGAGCGCAGCTCTCCCAACCACATCTCAATTTCTTTGATCTGACACAAAAATGCCACCGTCTTGCTAAATTTGTGGGTGGTGGGTGTATGGATTTGTGATAGGTTATTCCTCGTCGATGGAAATATTTCGTTACTAAAAGTTTAAAACAGTACGATAAAATTAAATTGTTATCAAAAGTTCAGAGGCTCTGAGCAGAATTTGCAGATAACGTCTGGCCTGGCTAAAAGCCACACTGAAACTTTCCCAAGGACACCACACCCTCCCCTTACAGCAGGTGGCCCAGCCCCCAGGATTCCACAGGGGCAGCAGAGTCCCTGCCCCGGTTACTGGGGTTACCGAGGGTGTCGGAGACGCAGAGCAGGAGGAGGAGTGAGCTGAGAGACACCAAACCCTTTGACCTCTGGAGGAAAGATTTCCTTTTGCAGAGAAACACAGTCTCTGATTAACACGAAGGAAGGACCAAGGAAGAGGTGTTTTACGCACCGTTGTAGAGAAGTTAAGAAAATACCTCAAATTTTAACATGCGACGTCACGAGGATATTTTTATACCTTACGAATAATACATAATACCAGACTTGATGTTACGATGTGCTACGTTCCCGCTATATGGTGACTCCTTAACGCTAATAAAGCAGTGCAAATAACCAGGGCCATTGCTGCTGCGGGACGTGTCCCCTTGGGGTTCGCGCCACGGCTGTACCAACCGTCTCACAATTCACATAACTGTGTTGTCTGCTCTGTTAAACCCTAGCTTCAGAGTGGACACAGTCACAAAGCTTGTTTTTCCAGAGCCAGTGGAAGCTCTGTCATTTGTACTGATTTTCAGGAATGGCGTGCTCGGATGAGTTTCCAGTCTTCCCGTGTTATCAGTGACATTTGATACTCTCAGATGGACTGTGCCAGCCACACGGGGTATTTGATTAGAAAAGAAATGCCCCCTCTGTTTCTGAATAGGGTTCATGCTCCCTCTGTTTTGTTACACATGAAGAGTTTGCCAGCAAAGCTGCCCCGGGGGGGGGGGGCACCTTAACTGGGTTGGCTTCCTCTGTGCTGGGTGAGGACAGAGATGCAGACCCAGGACTGATGTAAAACTTGATCTTGAGGTTCCACTGAAATATGTTCTCAGCTGGATCTGTCTAGAAAAACAAGTTAGGGAAAACAAAAATTCAAGAGATCATAGTATAGAACACGCTTTTTTTTAATGTTTATTTTTGAGAGAGAGAGAGAGAGAGACAGAGTGCGAGTGGGGAAGGGGCAGAGAGGGAGACGCAGGATCCGGATCAGGCTCCAGGCTCCGAGCTGTCAACACAGAGCCCGACTCGGGGCTCAAACTCACAAGCTGTGAGATCATGACCGGAGCCGAAGTCGGATGCTCAACCGACTGAGCCACGCAGGGGCCCCTGGAACACACAGTTCTATGTAAGTCATCAACATTACGGTATTTCTCGGTAACAAACCATGACTGTAGCATTTTTGTTAGAAGTATCCCAGCAGAGGAGCAGGTGCCGGAACGCTGCAGCACCGAGCAGCCCGCTCCCGCCACACCACTGAGCGCGTCTCATCTGTTCCACTGCAAAGTGCCGGGACCCACAAGAAAACGAGCAGGAGGATTCCATGCAGAGTGGGTAACTGAGAAATGAACTAGAAACTCAAGAGAAGAATTCTGTCCCTGAGAGTACCTGACGAAGGTTCTGGCACTTGGGCATATTGATTATTTTGAATTAAAGTTACCTGAGAAGCAGTCAGCTGACCCTCCTTTGTCTTCCTGAAAGCAGGCGATAAATCTCCCCGGTGAAGGGTGCCCTCCCTGTACCGGGACGAGGGAAGACCTTCCTCTCGCCAGAGATGTGGGGTATTTGGGGCCAGGAAGGCTGTACAAACAAACCTTGTTTAACGAGCCCGCATCTTCCTAGAGATTCTTCAGCATTCAGTGCCCACAGCCCAAACCCTTTATCACGTCCGTTCCCCGCATGTGATTTGTTTCTTTGTCTGAACGGTATAAAAGCTTCCTGCTCTGGTCACTTTTTCCCCATGTACAAGTCAAACTTCAGTTAAAAATCTGTATATTTTTCTCTTGTTAATCTCTCATGTCAGTTTAATTCTTGCCCAGACCCAGACCCAGAGGGAGGAGGGGAGAATTGTTGCTCCCGTACACTGTGTTAGGCATTAATTGAAAGCAAAAGAAGCGATCCAAACTCATAACTTACGGTACAAATCCAAACTCCTGCTTATTTAGCAGCCCAGAAACCCTGGCGCTCAGAGTAGGCATCTTTTATGTTAAGAAATGTTTAAAATTGACTTTAGAAGATCATATAGGGGCGCCTGAGTGGCTCCGGCGGTTAAGCAGCTGACCTCGGCTCAGGTCACGATCTTGCGGTCCGTGAGTTCGAGCCCCGCATCAGGCTCTATGCTGACAGCTCAGAGCCTGGAACCTGCTTCGGATTCTGTGTCGCCCTCTCTCTCTGCCCCTCCCCTGCTCACGCTCTGTCTGTCTCTCTCGCTCCCAAAAATAAATAAACATTTTAAAAAATTAGGAAAAAAAAGATCATATAATACATAGTGTAGGAGCATCCGGGCGGTTCAGTCGGTTAGGCATCCAATCTTGGTTGCCGCTCAGGTCATGATCCCATAGTTTGTGAATTCGCGCCCTGTGTCAGGCTCCCTCTGTCTGTCTCCGCTCCTCCCCTGCTTATGCTCTCTCTCTCTCTCTCAAAATAAATAAACTTAAAAAATACATAATTTAGTGATTCCCAAAGTTATAAAATGTCTTGAGAGAAAGACAGAGGCAGCTCCGGGGTTTCTGTAGAGAAGAGGGTGGGTCGGGAGACAAGGGGAAAACCTGTAGAGCAGCCTTGGAGTTACAAGCACACGGCGGTTGATGGTCCTGGGGAATAAAAATAGCGTGTTCTGCTATTTTCATGCACTTGATATTTAACATTGTTGAAAAGAGACATTATATCTAAAACGGAGTCACTTATGTTAAGCCCCACCAAGACTTAACACCTGGTGGCAGTTTCAGCCACTCCCAGGAGTGGCAACCAATCCGTCTGGAATTTCTTGCCGCACTAGGAGGTGATCTGCTGATAAGACCCCCCTCCCCTTCCTCCTCACCTTGCGGAGACAACCCTTTATTTTCTTTTGCTAATAAATCCTTGTCCCACCTGCTCTGCCCACAAAAGCCTTCCCTTCAGCGCTCCCCTCCGTTTGTTGGGTGGGATGCAAGCTGCTTCACACGTTGTTGAGTGGAGCCACTTAGATCTTTACATTTATTCAGTTGCACTTTGACAATACACACGAAATTATGACGGCGGTTGTGGTGGGATGGCAACCGTACCTGGGGATTTCGGGGCCTGGGGGAGCTGGGAGACGTTACAGAAAGGCTTCCACGGCCCCGAGCAGCCCTTGGTCTGGGAGCCTTCACTGACGAGAAAAAACCAAAACCAAAACCAAAACCAAACAAACAAAATTCTAAGACTTTGAGCACGTTCTTGGGCCAACAGAATAAACTCTTCATAGAGAGTCAGGCCAAAAAGGAGCAGAAGTCATTGATGTGCAAAGCAAAAATCTCTGGCCTAGTAAACTGCTTCCTAAACTTGTTTTCTGTTCAAGGCAGCATCAGCTACGTGGCCTACATCCCCAAATGCCCTGTGTTTTCCCTCCACTTGGAGCCAGTATCTTCCATTGTTAATTCCGGTGACCACTGTGGTGAAATGAGACACTTTTTATGTGATATTTGATCGGTGCCTTTTTTTGGTGTGGAGAATTTGAAAGTCGGCTTTTGGATTCATTCCTATTATTTAATTCCATTTTCTAGGTGGTTAATATTTAGGAAATCAGCGAGGCTCCCAATGGTCATTAAGCCTAAAGCGTTAGGCTTGGAGGTTGGAACTCAAAACCCAGCACTGCCTGCCAGTCACTTACTACTGTAACGATGTATTCCCTGGTAGGGCAAGAGCCGCCGGGAGAGGGAGCCCTTGTGCATCGGGCTTACCCCGCCCCCAAAACCTTGCCCAGTGCACAGCTGAAACTCACGTCCTCCTGCTGTCCCTCTGCTCCACCCTCCCGACTCTGCTCACAGTCACGTGGGTTCATACTCCTCTGCCTCACCAGCCATTCCGTTTACACTGGTTCTCTCTCTCTCTCTCTCTCTCTTTAGTATGAGATGTAGCAAATGCAGGGAAGAAGGCATAAGTCACATTGTGTTAATTCATGATTGTAATGCACGTGTAATGCACAAGAAAGTACCACTGACATTTAAAAATGGGAGGGCGCCTGGGTGGCTCAGTTGGTTGAGCGTCTGACTTCGTTCGGCTCAGGTCATGATCTCGCAGTCTGTGAGTTCGAGCCCCACATGGGGCTCTGTGCTGACAGCTCAGAGCCTGGAGCCAGCTTCTATTTCTGTGTCTCCCTCTCTCTCTGCCTCTCCCCCATTCACGTTCTCTCTCTGCCTTTCAAAAATGAATAAATGTTAAAAAAATTTTTTTCTAAATGGGGGGCGCCTGGGTGGCTCAGTTGGTTGGGCATCCGACTTCAGCTCAGGTCATGATATCGCAGCTTGTGAGTTCGAGCACTGTGTGGGGCCCTATGCTGACAGCTCAGAGCCTGGAACTTGATTCTGATTCCGTGTCTCCTTCTCTCTCTGCCACTCCCCCACTTGTGCTCTGTCTCTCTCTGTCTCTCAAAAATAAATAAATGTAAAAATGGGACAGTGAGGCACACCTGGATGGCTCAGTCGGTTAAGCCTCCGACTTAGGCTCAGGTCATGATCTCACAGTTGGTTGAGTTCGAGCCCCTCGTCAGGCTCTGTGCTGATGGCTCAGAGCCTGGAGCCTGCTTGGGATTCTGTGTCTCCCTCTCTCTGCCCCTCCCCTGCTCGTGCCCTGTCTGTCAAAAATAAATAAATGTTAAAAAAAATTTTTTTTAATAAAAACGGGACAGTGGGAGCGCCCGGAAGCCCCTCCTGCATCCTTCCTCCCTAAAGGAAACCGTCCTCCATACAGTAATCACCTCTGGGCGTTTGTGTAGAAGTTTACCACATCCAGTAAGCAGCTGTAAACGCTACTGTGCCTTAAGTGCCTGCCCTTAAACTTCTGATGGTAATTTAAACGCTTGACATGAAGCTTTTGATTGCCGAGGCATCCATCGCTAAATACACCTGTCCTGAATAAGCACTCTGCCTGCTGCCTGGCACAGCTACCGGCACAACAGCCAGAGGAGGAATTAGGGGGCCCCCACAGGGTCGGGGCCGGGCTTCTCTTTCAGAAAGCCCTGGGTGAGCTAGACACCTGACCACCGGAGTGACCCTGCTTCTGCCTTCCCCACCCTGACTCTTGCGCTTCTGCTTTAGCGGCCGCTGGCACGCCGGCCTTGTCCAGGACTGCCCGTGGTACACCTCCTTAGAGCTCTCTGCAGGCTGTTGCTGGGGTGCATGCCGCAGTCAGCATAGGAAGAACCCCAGGGGCCCGTCCAACCGCAGCACTGGCTGCCGGGTTCCCCGCCAGGCGGTCCCGGCCAAGAGCAGCCCAGCGGACAGGGTGACACGGGTGCAGCTAGAGTTTCATTTGTTCCTCGTGTGCCCTCCTCCGACCCGGCTTTGCTCGCTCAACGTCGTGCTGCTGAGATCCATCCGCGGTGTTGTGTTCAGGTGCGGCTTCTTCCACTTTATTCTTCCACTTTATTGCCGTGTGGTATCTGATTACGCTAACACACCAGGATTTCCTCACTCGCTCCCAGGTCGATGAACATTTGGGTTTGTTCCCGTCTTAGCGGTTAGACCAATCTTATATGTGGGGTGCCTGGGTGGCTCTGTCGGTTGAGCATCTGACTGTCGATTTCAGCTCAGGTCATGATCTCACCGTTTTGTGGCTTCAAGCCCTGCATCGGGCTCTGCACCACAGCTCGGAACCTGCTTGGGATTTCCCTCTCTCTGCCCCTCCCCTGCTCACACTCTCTCTGTCTCTCTGTCTTTCAAAAAAAAAAAAAAAAAACACACACACACACAAAACAAAACAAAACAAAACAAAACAAAACATTCTTACATGTATTTCCTGGGCATGGGTGTGCAAGATTCCTAGAGTGTATTTCTAGGAATGGACTTACGATCTATGCAGTTCTCATTGCCCCAGTAACTCACCAGTCCTTGCCTTGCGGTGTTTTATTTCAAGCATTTCAGTAACTGTGTAGTGTTATCTCCTGAGGCTTTTAATATGCTTATTGTCTATTTGGATTTCCTCTTTGATGAATTGTCTGTTAAGTTTCTTGCCACGTCCCTCCTGAGCTGACTTTTTCTTATTGACCTAAGGTTCTTTGTATATTCTGGATATGAGCCTTCGTTAGACCTAAGGTTCTTTGTATGTTCTGGATATGAGCCTGGATACTTGTGTCACAAGTATCTTTCTGCACTCTGAGACTTGTGTTTTAGTAGTCTTTTCCCACTGCTCTGCAGTGCTAGCTTTATAAGAAGTCAAGTGTCCATAAATACCTTTTTTTTCTGGATATTGTTCTGTTCTATAGATCTATATGTCTATGCGTTTGCCAATACTATACCGTTTTAATTACTGTAGCTTTTAATGTCATGAAATTTTATTATTTTATTTTATTTTATTTTATTTTATTTTATTTTATGAGAGAGCATGAGTGGGGGAGGGGCAGAGAGAGAGAGAGAGAGAGAGAGAGAGAGAGAGAGAGAATCCCAAGCAGGAGTGGAGCCCAACGCCAGGTTTGACCCCATGACCATGAGATCATGACCTGAGTCGACATCAGGAGTCTGATGCTCAACCGACTGAGACAACCAGGTGCCCCTATCGTGACATTTTATAGAGAAAGCTCAGCTAATTCGCTTCAAAAACATTTTTACTTTCTTGACCTTTTGCATTTCCATATACATTCCAAGTTCCAAGGGAATAAAATTGGGATTTTTATCAAGATTATATTGAATCTTGATATATTCTATTGAATCCTCAGTCTTGACAGAATGTTGGTTGAACTGACATCTAATTAGTTAAGGGATAATTGAGATCCTTATAGTGTCAAGGCATTTCATCTAGGAATATAGTGTTGCTCCCTATTTAATTTAGGCCTTTTTAAATGTCCCTCTTTACAACTTAATAATATTTCTTCCTATAAGTTTTTTAGCTACTATTAGATTTATTTCTGAATACTTGATTTCTTAGGCTATCTTGATGTCTGTTTAAAAAAAGGTAATTATATTTCTCAATAGTATATAGAAATCCACTAGATTTCTGTGTATTGACATGGTAGTCTCAGTATATTCTGTATATAAAATATATTTCACATATTGATTTTTTATAATGATTTCCACAAACATTTCTCTATATTGTATATATATTAGCAAGTCAGCCATCTTGCTAAGCTTTTTAAAATAAGTTGAAATTTTAATTAATGTTGAAAAGGCCTTCCATATTATATCGAATAGAAATAGTAGAGCAAACATCTTTATCTTTCTCCTAAGTGTAAAAATTGAAATGTCTCAATATTTCACCAGTAAAAGTGGTGTTTTGTTGTAAATTCTGTGGCTGTTGCTGGTACCTTCTATGAGATTTAGATGGTTCTTTTCTGCTTCCAGCTTGGGTTGAGGCGTTCTGTTTTTGTATGTTAAAAAGATACTGAATTTTACCAGATATTTTTATGGTTTTATTGAAATGATATGATTTTATTTATTAATCTGCTAATATGTTATGCTGATTCATTTTTTAGTGTCAAACGTTGCATTACTAGGGTAATACCAAATCAGTCACGCTGTATTATTTTTTTATGTATATAACAGGATTCAGTTCAGCAGTTTTTTTATAGAATTCTTCGTGTTCAGCATTTCATGGGAATTCTCATTGTACAACTAAGATTCCAAGGGTCAGATTCAGTGTTTCACAAAGATGTTTCACCTTTGCGCGCTAACAATGAAATATATTGAAAACAACGTATGTAATCTTTGAAGTGTTCCAAGGAACAACACCATTGCTATCAGCAACGTGAAACCATACGTGTCCTTGTTAAAATTCAGAACTACAGCTCAAAGATGCTTCTGTGTTTTCAGCCAAAATTCTGGGTTGTATACAGTTTGGTTTTTTTTTTAATGTTTATTTTTGACACACACACACAGAGAGAGAGAGAGAGAGAGAGAGAGAGAGAGCATGAGACGAGGAGGGGCAGAGAGAGAGGGAGACACAGAATCTGAAGCAGGCTCCAGGCTCCGAGCTGTCAGCACAGACCCCGAAGCAGGGCTCGAACCCATGAGCCATGAGATCATGACCTGAGCCGAAGTCGGACACCCAACTGACTGAGCCACCCAGGCGCCTAGCCCTCAACCATCTTTTAAATGTGTGGCTAAAACTTAAGGCTGTGCTCTCAGTTAAGACAAAAACTTGTGTTTTTCACAGTAGATGTAAAAACAATAAAATACTAATGAAAAAATAATAGGTCTTTTTGTCCATAGTAAAATTGGACTGTAATCGATCCTTCTAACAGTGTCCTCAAGTTACAGGAGCCGCTTAAAATGATTCGGGGAGCGTTTTAGTTAACTGGGGCGACTGCCAAAACAAAACACCATGGAGTGGGGGCTCATCCAGCAGGAGTTTATTTCTCCAGACCAGGGTGCCAGCAAGGTGGGGTTCTGGCGAGAGCCTCTCCTGGTTTGCAGATGGCTGGCTTCTCACTTCACCCCCACTTGACGGGAGGGTTGGGGGGAAGGGGGCAGAGAAGCCCATCTCCTACCATATAAAAACCCTGTCTCCGAACACAGTGACATTGAGGATCAGGGTTTGGACATAAGTTTTGGAGCGTGAGGGACAAAATTCATGTCTCAGTTTCAGTCTCTGGTCCTCCCCGCCCCCCCCCCTGCAAATTCATGGTCTTCTCACATACAGAATATTTTCATTTCCCCCCCAACATCCCAGAAGCCTTCCCTCATTCCAGCACCACCTCTAAGTCTGAAGTCCAGGGTCCCGTCTCAGGATCACCATCACCAGGTCTGCGAGGCACTGGAGGCAGATTCATCTCGACGCAGCCCTCCCCTTTCGATGCTAATCTGTGAAAGTGCACAAGTTACGTGCTTCCAAAATACACCGGTGGGACAGGCCCTCGGGAGGCGGTGCCATACCAAAAGGGAGAGATAGGGGAGAAGGAAGGAGGGGCAGGTCCCAGGCAAGACCCAGTAGATCCTGAGATTGGGGAATAACCCGGTTGGCCTTCATGTCCCCCATCCAGGCCCAGCGAGGTGCCGGCACCACCCCGCGGCCCACCCTCTACTCCGCAGCCACTCTGCCCTCCAAAACCAGGGAGGAGAGAGTTTCACCCCCTGGGCCTCTGGTGAGAGGGCCCCCCTTCTGGTCTCTGAATTGCCTTCGGGGTCCTTCTTCCCTTTCCTTGAGAAACAGCTCGTCTTCACAACCTCGTAGCTCCGTGCTCCGGCCCCGGAGAACCCAGTCCCTCATTCCACCGGCTTTCTCTGCCCCCTTCCCTCCCAAGTGGCAGCATCTCTGAGGGTTTAATGCCGTCTCTGTTCCTGGCCTGGGCTGAGAGGGCTCCTCCAAGTCCTGAGTCACGTGATCTCTTATCAGCAGGTGACTCAGGCACACCCTTGGTATTCTCTCCTTTGCAGTGTGGATAGCATTTTCTCCCTTTCCAATTTCAAGTTCCTTTTTTTTTTTTTTTTTTTTTTAAGTATTTTAGGGGCACCTGGGTGGCTCACTAGGTTAACATTGGACTTTGGCTCAGGTCAGGATCTTTCGGTTCTCAGGCTCAGAGCCTGGAGCCTGCTTCAGATTCTGGGTCTCCCTCTCTCTCTGCCCCTTCCCTGCTCATGCTCTGTCTGTCTCTCTCTCCAAAAATAAATAAACGGTTAAAAAAATGTTAATCAAGGTAAAAAAATAAAAAGCATTTTATCTCAGTTTGCAAAAGCAGTCTATTAAATACGGGGTTGGAGATGGATCGGGAAGAAAAGGCTTTTTTATCTACTCATCGGAATAGAACCGCGAACAGGCAACGGCAACCCCATCATACTTTCCATTCAACGTCACCGTGATGAGATTTCCTTCAGCGTTTCCCTCACTTCGTAATTAATTCTCGTTCCCCTGGCTCCGGGGCCAGCAGGCCGCTCTCATGAGTCGCGGCCTCTCGGCCGCCACAGGCTTTCTTTCCGCAAGGCCCGACGCTGTCTGTTGCTGGAAGACTCAGCAATGTCTGCAAAGTGTAGCGGGGCTTGGGGCAAAGCCTAACAGGGAAAGTGGAAGCGACCTGTTGGTGATGCTAGAGTTCTAGGGCAAGCGCCTCACTGCGCCCATTCAAGTACTCCTCTCAGCAAAAAACACCCTCACGCACATCATGTTTTCACTGAATGTCTGGGCACCCCGTGGCCCGCTCAAGCCGACACACAAAATTAGCCATCGTACGGACTGTTTCTTCTTTTTCTATTCTCTGGAAGGTTTCCAATAAGATTGGAATGATTTCTTCTGGAGTGTTTGATAGAAACTGTCTGGGCCTAGAGGTGTTTTTGTTTTTAAGTTTATTTATTTATTTTGAGAGAGACAGAGAGAACGTGAGCGGGATAGGGGAGGAGAGAATCCCAAGCAGGCTCTGCACGGTTGGCCCGGAGCCCGACGCGGCACTGAAACTCACAAACCCTTGAGATCGTGACCTGAGCTGAAACCAGGAGTCGGAGGCTTAACCAACTGAGCCACCCAGGAGTTTTATTTGTGGAAAGGTATTTAACTACAGATTCAATTTCTTTCATAATTACAGAGGGGCGCCTGGGTGGCTCAGTCGGTCATGATCTCACATTCTGTGGGTTCCAGCCCCACATCGGGCTCTGAGCTGACAGCTCGGAGCCTGGAGCCTGCTTCGGATTCTGTGTCTCCCTCTCCCTCTCTGCCCCTCATCCCACTCATGCTCTGTCTCTCTCTCTCAAAATAATAAATAAACATTAAAAATAATAATTATTATAGGAATATTCAGGTTTTTCATATTTGTCTTGAATTGATTTGAATGAGTGATATTTTCTAATAATTGTCCAAATTTTTATCTATTGATATGAAATTTTTTATGTTTTGAAATGGTCCAAAGTTACTGTTGTACTAAATTATCTTTTTTTAAATTTTTTTTAATGTTTATTTTTGAGAGAGAGACAGAGACAGAGACAGAGTGTGAGCTGGGGAGGAACAGAGAGAAAGGCAGACACAGAATCCAAAGCAGGCTCCAGGCTCTGAGCTGTCAGCACAGAACCCGATGCAGAGCTCGAACCCACAGACCGTGAGACTGTGACCTGAGCCGAAGTTGCACGCTTAACTGACTGAGCCACCCAGGCGCCCCTGTACTATATTATCTTTAATTACTGTCTCAGGGTGTCCTTTTTATCATTTTTGATATTGGCCTTATGTGCCTTTTCTTCCTATTTTTGTTTCTTCATGAACCATCACACACGTTTGTGACTTTTATTAGTTTTATCAAGTTGAAACTATTGACTTTACTGATCCTTTTGATTTTGTTACTTTTACTACATCATGAATTTTTGCTTTTAAATTTATTATTTTTTGCCTTCCACCTTCTTCAAGTTTAAATTGCTCTTTTTCTGTAACTTCTAGAAATGGATGCTTAGCTCATTTTCAGGCTTGCTTCTGTTATATTTTATGTACATAAGGCCACATGCATTTTTTTAAATACTGCTTTGGCTGCCTTCCACAAATACTGGTGTGTGATGTTTTTGTTATTATTCAGTCCATACTATTTTCTAATCTCCATTAGAATTTCTCCTTTGACTCACGGTTTTCTTAAAGATGTATTCCTTAATTTACATATAAGAATTTAACATCTGTTTTTAAAGTACTTACTTCTAACGTGGCTCTAACGTAGCTAACTCTCCATGAGTCCAACCCATTGGCATTTGTTGAGACTTAGTTTGTGGTCCGTCTGCTCGTTTTTTAAAAATATTTTTGTGATTTTAAGAAGGACGTGCTTTCAGCATTTGTTATGTGTCCTGTTCTGTATTTGTCCATTAGGTCAATTCTGTTATCATTTTATTCACGTATTTCCTACCAGTTACTGAATAATGCCCTCTCACTGAGGATTTGTCTCTCTCTCCTTGTACTTGTGTCAATTCCCATATGATACATTTTTCAGGCGCACTCTTTGGTCTATATGTGTTTAAAACTAGTATGATGTCTAGATAAAAGTAGCCTTTCCTTATATAATTGACCTTCTTTATCTCCAGTAATATTTTTTTTGTGTGTGTTAGGTTGTATCTGGTATTTACATAGTGACCTCATAGTAACTGACATTAAAGCCTTCTGTAGTTTGGGGCACCTGGATGGCTCAGTGGATCGAGCGTCTGACTCTTGATTTTGGCTCTGGTCATGATCCCAGGGTAGCGGGATGGGGCCCTTGCTGGACTCCATGTTGAGCGTGGAGCCTACTTAAAATTCTTTCTCTCTCCCTCTGTCTCTCTCTCTCTCTCTAAAATAAATTTTTTTTTAATTTTAAAAAATGAAAAATGCTTTCTGTGGCTGAAGTTTAGAGGTTTCCTTCATGAACAAGTATATGTTATATTTTATTTTTATCTAGACTGACAATGTTTATTTTGTCACTGGAGTATTTTCTTCCCTTGTGATCAGTTTGGTTGGTGGGTGCTGAGACTTCTTTCCGCCACCTTGGCTTGTGCCCGCCATTTGTCCCGTCTACTCGCTATTTCTTTGCCTCTCCTCTCTTGTCTTGTTACGTTAGCAGACTGTTTATGATTGCTGTTTTTGACTTTGAACTTCTTCATACTGTCTCTATTCTATTTGTACTTGCCCTAGAAATGTAAGCATGCATCGTCAACTCCAGAAATCCGAATGTGATCAAATCTTTCTTCTCCTCCTGGGCAATTCCTGGATCTTGGAAGATTTTATATTTGCTTACCTCTCTCCTGAATTAAATGTTATTGTCTCCGTTTTTAAGTTCACCTTGTTTTGTTTTTTAATCTTCTTGACATTGTTACCACCGTTTTATTTAGTCAGTAGTAATTTACTTTTGCTTATATGTTTACCACTTTCTTTGTTCTCTATTCTTCTCTTAAACTTATCCTTCGTGACCAGTTTCTCTCTGCCTAAAGTACATTCTTTAGCATTTCCTTTACTGAGATCGTGTTGCTGACAGATTCTCTTCTCTTAGTTCTCATTTGCCTATAAGGGAAAGAAATTCACCCTCGTTTTTGAAAGATACTTCTGCTGTGCGTATATTTCTAGGCTGACGAGATTTTCTTATAGCATGTGAATATGTCTTTCTTCTTCTGGCTTCTGTTGATATTGTTAGAAGTCAGATATCATTCCATCTGCTATCGTGTTTAGGTAATCTGTCTTTTTTTTTTTTTTCACCCTGGATGACTTAAGATGTTAAGTCTGCAGCTTTACTACATATCTAGATGTGAATCTATTCTCATCAGTCATGCTTGGGATTTGCTAAGCTTCTTGAGTCTGTGGGTCTATTCCTGAGTCTGAAAAGGTCTCACTATTATATTTTCAACTATCGCTCTGTTCTCTTCACTCAGCTCTCAGAACTTGGACCAAATGCTTCTCACCTCACTCCTTCCATGTTTATCCTTTCTGCTGCGTTTTCTATTATTTTCTCTCTCCATCATGTTCTGACTTGTCCTTACAATTCACGAATTCTCGCTTCTGTTCTGTTCATTTTCCTGTTCAATTATATCCATATGATTTCCATCTCCAGAAGTTCTGTTTGATTATTTTCTGAATATGGCATGCCACATTTTCTTGCCTTTTCCCTACAGTATGCTCGGGTTTGTCACTGGCCATAGTTTACGAACTATAAGATGCACTTTCTTTTACAGTTTTACGTCTTTGAAATAGTTGTGTGTGCGAAAACCAGTGTTGTTTTATAATTACTATCAGCCAAAAAGCACCCATAGAGAGATCATTAATATGTGCCCCAAATGGAACTAAGAAATTGGTATAAAAGGGAAAAAAGCATTTGTAAGATAGATCGCTATAAAGCAGGCGTGGGAGACTTTTCTCCCCGGTAAAGGTACCAGGTACGGAATAGAAGTTGCGATTGGAAGCAGCATTTGATTAAGTCCCAATAAACCACTGCGTTCTCCAAGATCGACGTGCTTCCGCACAGAACGCGTGGGGGACTGAAGGAGGCTTGATGACCACAGGTGGCCCCGCACGTTTCACAGCCTCGCACCACGCTCTGCAGCTGCCCCAGGACACGGCACTGCTCTGGCTTCCCTACGGGTCTTAGTTTCCTCTCGCTGACTAACAAATTAACACAGACTCGGCACCCTGGAACCACACCCATCCGTTCTGTCGCAGGGCCGTGTGTCAGGAGTCTGGGCGTGGCACAGCTAGATTCTGTGTTGAGGGTCTCATGACGCTGAAATCAAGGTGCTGGAGTCTCACCTGAGGCTTGGGACCCCCTTTGTGGCCCTCGTGATTGTTAGCAGAATTCATATCCTTGCCACTGTAAAACTCGTGGAGCCTGCAGGGGCGCCTGGGTGGCTCAGCCGGTTGAGCGTCCGACGTCTGCTCGGGTCATGATCTCGGGGTCCATGGGTTTGGGCCCCGCGTCGGGGTCTGTGCTGACAGCTGGGAGCCTGGAGCCTGCTTCCGATTCTGTGTCTTCCTCTCTCTCTGCCCCTCCCCCCCTCACACTGTGTCTCTGTCTCTCTCAAAAAGAAATAAACATTAAAAAAATAAAAAAAAAACCTCCTGGAGGCTGTATCTTCAAGGTCAAGGGGAGAATGCCTCGCTGACACAAACTTTTGTAAAGACTTCACTAGATGAGTTCAGGCCCACCTAGGATAATCTCGTTTCATTCATTCAGTCAACTGATTAGTCACTTAACCATGGGGGTGATAGTCTATCTCACTTTCACAGGTCCTGCCCATTCTCAGGGGAGGGGGTTTTACAGGATGTTGACACCAGGCGGCAAGGATCTTAAGGATCGCTTAGAATTTTGCCATCAAGACTGTCCTAGAAGGAACATCTCAAGCTTCCATTTGGCTCTTCCTACCCTCACTCCCCAGGCCGTGGAGCTCGTGCATGGGTCGTGCCCACGCAGGTTTTGAGGATGTTTATTCCCATTGTATACGTGCTAACTGCGGAGCTAACCACAGTTTAGATGCATGGACCGCTGGGTCCACTCAGAGACGGTACCAGGTCAACACGTCATTTGCCACCCAGTGTGCCACAGCTCCATGCTGACTGGGGGGCCGAGGTGGGGGGACCATAGTGGTTCCTGAGAATCAGCAGCGACAACGTCTGACTTCAGGTGTTCCCAGCCCTGCCTCCCAGCGGCGATCGGCCCAGGCTGTGGTTTCCTACTGCGCTCTGTGGTCCAGCCCTGTCTTCCAGACTTCCAGGTTCCGAAACCCCAACCCTCCCATTTGTCTCAAGCGGTAGCTGCTCCTTGCAGTTGCTGCCTCTGGGGTACCTCACTGTCTGCTTTTGCCTTTTTAGTCGTCTGATGTCTGTGTAATCAATTCTCTGTTTTAAAATAGCTTTACCACATGCACGACCCCAGAGGACAGTGTGCTAAGTAAAATTCATCAGTCACAGAAGGACAAATGCTGCATGATTCTACTCATACGAGGAATCTAAAATGGTCAAACTGAGGGGCGCCTGGGTGACTCAGTCAGTTAAGCATCCGACTCTTGGTTGTGGCTCAGGTCATGATCTCACGGTCGTGGGACCAAGCCCTGCATCGGGCTCCACACTGGGCACAGAGCCTGCTTGGGATTCTCTCTCTGTCTCTCTTTCTCTCCCTCCCTCCTTCCCTCCCCTCCTCGTGCACCCTCTTTCTTTCAAAATAAATAAACTTAAAAAAAATAAATAACTAAAACAGTCACACTGACAGAAGCAGAGAGTGAAATGTGGTTGCCAGGGGTGGGGAGGGGAGGGGAAAGGGGGAGATGTCAGCCAATGGACATCAAGTGTCAGTTAGGCAAGATGAGTAAGTTCTAGAGATTTGTTGTACAACATTGTGCCTGTAGTGAACAGCATCGTATTGTGCACCTAAAAATTGTTAGAAGGGTTTATCTCATATTTAGTGTTCTTACCACAAGAACAAAAAAGAGGCACAAGGAAGCTTCTGGAGGTAATGGATATATATCAGTTCCCTTGATTGGGGTTTCACAGGTGTACTTGTGTCCCAAGTCATTAGATTGTATACATTAAATACGTATATCAGTTGTATATCAACTGTACCTAAATAAAGCTGTTTAAAAATAGATTAATAAAGGGGCACCTGGGTGGCTCTGTCGGTTAAGCACGCGACTTCGGCTCAGGTCATGATCTCGCAGTTTGTGGGTTTGAGCCCCGCGTCGGGCTCTGTGCTGACATCTTGGAGCCTGGAGCTTCAGATCCTGTGCCTCCCTCTCTCTGCCCCCTCCCCTGCTCTCTCTCTCTCTCTCTCTCTCGCTCAAAAATAAAGATTTAAAAAAAATTTTAATATAAAAATAAATTAAGAAAATAAAATGTCTCTGTTAAAAATAACTGATACAGTTCCTGTTTTCCTGACTGGTGCCCAGGCACATATCCGAAGCTTCCTCAACGCTAGAGTGAGTAGGTAAACTCCAGTAGGTGCACGGAATGACCACTGTGCAGAAATACAACTGAACACGCGGTGCTCCGCGTGCACGAAACTCACAACCGCGACACCCTGGCCCGAACCATCCCGTGAAGCATGGTTCCACTTCCGTGCACTGTGCAGTCGGGTCCGTGTGGGGTGTGAAACCATCACAGACGGTGAGGGAGCCCGTACCCCGCGGAGAGGGAGGGCTCGCCACCCAGCCAGGCTTCCGTCTGCGTTGGGTGCCCTTCTCCGTACACGTGGCAGAGTTCCCCCCGGAAAGGATTTTGTTGGTGATTTCAGGCCTAACCCGGATGACCCGACACCTTCCAGGGACTCGCAGCCTTGTTTCCCGCCACACCCGCGTCCTTCCCACGTGTCTCTCGCCGGAAAGGATGTTAAAACGGTTTCGGTGCAAGCGGGAAGTGCGGTCTTGGGAACATCAGAACTTCCGCGGAGGCTGCAGAACACAGCCCGGGAGCTTAGCACCTGCCTCGCCCCGAGCCACCCCCACCCCCACCCCGCGTCGCTGGTTGGGTCACCCAGAGCCATGGAGCATGACCTCGGGTCTTCTGGCACCGCCCCTGGAAGACCATGGCAAACGTGTGTTATCCTAGAAAATGAAAACTAATATTCATGCCTTGTTCGGCCTTGATCTACCTACAATCATTCTCAGACTGTATTTTTTCAGAGGTGATCTCAAAGTATGTTTATATTGATTCGTAGAAATTAAACACATGTAATCTATACCTAAGAATCCTGCATCTCAAACAAAACAATAATTTTTTAGCAAATTCGTGGTAAAATTCCGATGAAAGTCCAGAAATAAATTATGTAAGTTTTCACGAATTTATCTCCTGTGTCAGATGATCGCCTTCTTTTTCCCAAAAATATTACATCTAAATACAACTTAGCACATTTTTGGGAGGCCCCGGGGGATTTCAGAAATGCGGTCGTGCTGAGGGTGGCTGCTTTTCTGTGCCAGCTCGTTCCCTCTCCAGAAACCAGCCTCCCGTACCTCCTCCCGGAACCCAGTGCGCAGTTCTCAACCTGAGTTATCTGTGGTAAGAACATGGGCAGGCATAGTACAAACATTAGTTATACTTAAAACCTCTATCATCGTATCATGGTATTATTTACTTACACAGAATACAGTATCCAACTACGAGGCTTTTTCCTCAAAGAAATTTTTTTTTTTTTTAAGCAGACTGCATACCCAAAGCGGGGTTTGAACTCATGACGCTGAGATCAAGAGTCACACGGTCTACCAACTGAGCCAGCCAGATGCCCCTCCTCAAAGGAATCTTAAAGAAATTCCATACTTACCATCTACCAATTGTACTAATTTCAAGTATAATGTATTCAAAATGAAGTCTTGAAATAGGATTATAGTTCCATTTAAACATCAGAGACGAGAAAGCACAGATTTAGACTTCCTCTACCAAGCATACCTTTTAGCAACTGACATTGCCAGAGGTGTACTTTTCAGCTGTAAATCCTCAACACGATTGCTTAATAGTCAAACAAGGAGGTGAGTTCAGAAATGTCACAGAACACTGAACTGGCTTTTATTTCTCTGCAGCATTCAGAGACAAAATAATGGTAAAAATAAAACTCTAAGTTAAAATGTTAACTTCATACAGCAGGATGATAATAAATGGACTTTCCTTTTTAGATTCCTTCTAAAAAATGTCAGGCCCATCAGGACCCCCACTAATCAACGCTTTGGCGCCCCTAACTCCCCACCTAGTGCTGATGTGCAGCAGGCAAGACCACGGCCTTGACTTTGCTTGGAGCATCTGCCCCTGGGCGACCACCACCTGCGTGCTCCACGTCTCTTGCCCTACATTCAGTGCCTCCCTACACCTCTCTTGAACTAGAACCTATCCTGTTTCTCATTTTCACAAGGGCACTCGAGTTCTTTGTGACTGCTTCATCTACTTTCTGTAAAAAAAAAAAGCCAACCCACAAATATTTATTGAACAGCCACTGCTTTCCAGAGTTTGCCTATGTCGAGTTCCTTACCAGCCTGCTCCCTGCCTTCCAGAATATCCATCAGCTGGTGCGAGCCCATCCTGATGCAGTCCAGCATGAGCCACAGAACCGTGCAATGAACAGAAAGGGGAGTTCGGACACATAGAAGGTCCTCTAAGTGATTTGTATAAGAAATGGCCTCTGTTAAGAACACAGAATATCCCTTCATTAAAGGTCACATTCACTGCTTATTTTTATTAAATTCTCGTATCATCAATACTGTCATAGTGAAAGAAGATTTAAGGAACTCATATATTAGAGACTATGACACATTCTTAGCTTCCTGATTCATGGGAAAATGTCCAGGAAATCTTAACGGAAAAAAAGGTTAATAAATCGTTGAAAATGGCTCACAGCAGGTTCCCCAAGAATCAGAAGTGGAGGACGATGCCTAGCATCCCGATGCAAGTCTGAGTGGCCTCCCTGGTGTCCCCCCAGCTGCACGTGGTTGCCCCACATTACCTCACACGGCTTGGAACGTGCAGACACGTGTTGCCTCAACCCTACCCAGCCTGAGCCCTAGAACTTCCAGATGGCCCGAGCGGCCCTGCCCCGAGTTGCCGCACCCAGCAGCCTTCCGACACCGGGAAGGGACGGGTTTACAAAATTAAAAAGTCTGACTGATTACAAAAGCATTTCTATGAACCATTTCATGGCACTGAAAAAAGATAGTTCCGCTTCAAGCTTTTACTGTGCGAGAAAAGACCTCTACAATGTGTAAAATAAGACCAAACAAAATAGCCCTTGCAACATTTTATCAAGAGTAGACACACACACACACACACACACACACACACACACACACACTATCCTTGGGTTTCAGGCTACTGTTCTCCTGCCTGAGCGTTAAGCTGGCTCTCACGTGGCCACCTGGGCCCGTGGGAGGGGAGTGCAGTAGGTCCTGCCTACTTCTTGCATTGAAGTTGATCCAAATGTTAATGACTCCAGTCAGGTGCATAAGGCTTTTAGGCACAAAAGATGGCCCTCAGAGGCAGGATGTCTTCTCAGCCCGCTACACGATCCCCTTAGAGCACGTTTATGTAGGCAACAGATGCCATAGTTATATTTTTACACTGGCTTGAATTTTTTTCCTTTACTCTGCACTATTACACTGTCTCACCTACGCTGATGTATCATTAGCTACAATTATGTCTATTTGTAGGATTATTGTGTTGTCATTCACCGTGTTGGAGTTTCATTTGCCCTATTTTTGTGAGAGGAATGGAACAAAATTCTCCACTAACCAGCAGACAGGATGGGGAGAGGCATCTTTTAAAAACACACACACAGGTGACAATACACAAGGTAAATTATAAGCTATAATTAAAAATATGTGGAAACCGACATCACTGGGCCCTTCCCAAGCTAAAGATCTCTGGGAAATACGCAACAATTTGTAGTTGCCCTCGTTCTGTTTTCACCACAAAATATTTTTCTACATATACACGGTATTGTTGCAAGAGGATTTGGGTGCTTGTGAATTAAGGAAATCTTCCAAATAAGGGGGAAAAAACCAACAGAAACCTCATTCACAAATGTGTCTGTCTTCAGCAGTGTTGAGAGGATTTTGCGGAGATTCCGGAATCAATGAAAGCCTGTTGCGAGCACGTTTGTTCAAAGTACCTAACCGCTTTCAAAGTTTTCATAACTTTTCATTTCGTAGAAGAAATCTGTGCTTTTTTTTTTTTTTTTTAATGAACTTTATATCATAGGAAGAGGCTGAACATGGGACTTGGCTGTAAGGACTTTGCAAACCAGACCACACATTGTTCTGAGAACAGCACAGTCAGGCTTCCCAGTCTCGGGTGCCAGGACCCCCCGCCCCCCGCCCCGCTCCCGGGAGCGCCTGTTGGAAGCTCGCTCCCCGTCCAGAGCCGACTCCGACGTAAGCACGGCCGCCACGTCCAGTGCATCGAATCGCTGCATCGCCCTGGCGTTTCCTGCAAAGTCAGGTGAGTAGGTTTCCATTTCCGTCTCCTCTATTTACTAGAGTAAATTTACTATTTGCAGAGTAAATTGAGAAGGCGCTCAGAACTATTGCTTTCCTTGAATAGTAAACAGGAAAATCGCTTATTATTAAACTCCATTTAACTTTACATATAACTTTACGTTTAAATTACATATAACTTTATAAATTACATTATTTAATGTGATTATTAAAATACACTATTTGGGGGGCATAGTTTGGGCATGGGATTAAAGATTCATAGGGGCACCTGGGTGGCTCAGTCAGTTAGGCGTCTGGCTCTCGGTTTTGGCTCAGGTCATAGTCTCGAAGTTCGTGAGTTCGAGACCCCTCCCCAGCTCTGGACGGAGCCTGCTTGAGATTCTCTCTCTCTCTCTCTCTCTCTCTCTCTCGCTCTCTCTCTCTCCCTCTGTCCCTCCCCCACTGACTCACGCCCACTCTCTCTCTATGAACAGTCTCATTTTCATACTTATCACCACAGTACCTGCCCCCCCCGCGCCACCCCCCCGCCCCCAGCAAAGAACAGGGCAGATTTCATATGAAAAGGCTTTTTGTAGGTTGAGATCTGCACATCTCAATGTAGTTCAGCAACTTCAACATCGTGGTTTCCAGCTTTGCTCTTTTCCACCCTGGGAGCCTTGCTGGGCCTTGAGTAACACCCACCCTCTCTCCTGTGACCGACTTGGAATTTCTTAGACTCCACTTGTTCGGTTATTTCTAAGGTCAAGCCCTGAGCATCCCTTTCATCTCTGATGCTGGAATGTGGAAAATAAAAGATACGAAATGCTAACGTGGAAAAAGAAAATCAGCATAGATAAGTGTATGAGAAAAGATACACGACAGTAAATTCTAACATAACACTGTTGAAGGAGTCATAAAGGACTTTTTCATTACCAATGAAAAAGAGGAAAAACCTAGAGATGCTACCAATACAAATGTAGAGCCGTGGATTTTGACAGAGCTCTCAGGAGGTGAGGTGGCCCCGTCAACTTAAGACACACTGGGCAGAAGCAGACTACTTCCTGGGCTCAGATCGTGTGGTTGGAGAAACCATTCATTCTTTCAAGGCAAAGACGGTTTTACTGACCAGATTAAGAAAGGTCAGTATTCCAAACTTTTTATTCTTCGATATCAGCTTAACTGTTAGTGTAGACATTGAAATTCTACAGTATGCCCATCTGTGAAAGTTTACCTCTAAGCAGTATATACAGTTCACTCAACTTGGTAAGGTCGCAGCATTAAGCCTCTCAGTCCCAGAATGATGGCCCAGTCACTGGCTGGTCCCATCACTCCATGGCAAGTTCTGAGCCTGTCATGTGACAATTCGGGTGTGAAAAAAACTAAAGACACTTTGGACATGGAAAGAGACAGAAAGTTTACTACACACAGACTTTCCTGAAATTCCTCCAGGATGCTCTTGAGTGCAAAACAACCAGATTCAAGAAAGCAGGAAACGGGGGCTCCTGAGTGGCTCAGTTGGTTAAGCGTGTCTCATGGCTCAGGTCATGATCTCATGGTTAATGGGTTCGAGCCCCACGTCGGGCTCTGTGTTGACGGTGGAGAGCCTGCTTGGGATTCTCTCTCTCTCTCTCTCTCTCTCTCTCTCTCTCTCTCCTCTGCCTCTCCCCCACTTGTACGCATGTGCGTGTGTGCACACCCTCTCCCAAAATAAATAAATAAACATTAAAAAAAAAAAAGAAAGAAGAAAACAAAGGACCCAAGAATGGTGGCAGCCTAACGAGTAACTTACGTTGAGTCTAAAATACTGTCAGTGAATAATTATCTGGATCTGACACCGCAAAAAGTCCCAACACTAGGGCTGGAGTGGAACTGTCAGAGTTCTCGAGCAAACACAGGTCGAATACAGCCTGTTCTCAACATCTGCGGCGGCCGCGTGATTTCTGTGAAGGTAGCAGTTTTCACAGATCAGTGCTGCTTCAACATCACAATCAGCACCCAGCTGGAAATAAGCACATTTCTCGAGCCTCCTAAAGAAGATGTGCCCGATGGAAACCAGATACCCAATTTTGAAGATCTTTATTACTGATGAGAACACGAGCATCTCGTACCCTTACCGTAAAAGGAAATGTCACAGCTTCTCGTATAATGGAACTTGATGTGCTTGGAAAATACATTTCTTCAAATCTCATCTACGGAGACTTTGTTGGGCTCAACGTGTAATTAAATTGAAACTTGTTGAAATACGGCTGCATCTCAAATATACTTACGTGTGATACATGATATGAAGGGCTCTTAAGAGAGAAAATTCTTCCTGGTGTAGGCTTTCCTGTGCGTTAATAATCAGAGAATCAAACTGGGCACAACACATGACCAAATTCTTGGGGGAATTAAAAGGAAATAAGTGCCCATGAACAAATCACAATTATAAGAGGTTAGACAATTCAGACACAAACCAAGGTCTGTGCAGGTAAGAAACATAATAGCGAAAATAGTGCAGGCATTAGGTCATGTAGACCTGAGCACCAACTGGGTCGAGCCCCAAGGAGTTAGAGCCTAGACATGGTCCAAAACATCTCAGACCTAAACGCTGAAATGGGGTGTTAATGCACATATGATGGGCATTGTTATTAGAAGTATCCTATATGTATACGTATATATATTATTAGAAGTATATATATATATCATATATATATATATATATGATATATATATATCTGTGTGTATATATGGGTGGGGCGCCTGGGTGGCGCAGTCGGTTAAGCGTCCGACTTCAGCCAGGTCACGATCCCGCGGTCCGTGAGTTCGAGCCCCGCGTCAGGCTCTGGGCTGATGGCTCGGAGCCTGGAGCCTGTTTCCGATTCTGTGTCTCCCTCTCTCTGCCCCTCCCCCGTTCATGCTCTGTCTCTCTCTGTCCCAAAAATAAAAAAAAAACGTTGAAAAAAAAAAAAAACTTAAAAAAAAAAAAAAGGTGAATACCTTCTTTAAAAAAAAAATATATATATATATATACATATATATATAGTGTGTGTGTTATATATATACATACACATCCTACATCCTACATATGTGTGTGTGTGTGTGTGTGTATATATATAGTATGTGTGTTATATATATACATACACATCCTACATATGTGTGTGTGTGTGTATATATATACATACATATATATATATATATATGTATGTATATATATAGTGTGTGTGTGTGTACAACGGGATATAGATATAGATAGATATAAATAGATATAGATGCCTTCTGATGCCTGCACATTGGGACACACAGCTTTTTACTCTGTATTGTTAAATACAGACCTAAAAAGAGATAGCTTACAGAAATCTTAATACTTTTAAACCTTAGTCAAAACCTTAGACTCGATGAATCAGGAAAGCGAACTGAAGAATGTTTAGGAATTATAAATTCAGTTGATTTCCAAATTCATTAATTTCATGATGTATTTTAAACATAGGAGTACCTGTATTTCCAAGCACGATTTCCTGTTAGAATTTGTTAAGAGAAGCAAATCGAAATTTATCTCAAAAAGAGAAACATACAGTTGAAGACAGAAGCCCTGATATTCAGCTGAGTGCAGGCACTATTTATTAGATATATAAGAAAGGGTGCTTGGGTTCTTGGCGGTGAATTAACAGGGAAAAAAGTGCAGTCGTAGGACTACGTACCTTCCTGAGGCATTCTGCGGGGGTCTCTAAACCGAGGGAGCTCTCTCTTCGCTCATAGCGATGCATGCACCCCCAGGACTTCCCCTCCTGGAGATCTCGCTGGAGCAGGGGGTCCTGAAGCCTAGCTCCTAGCGCTCCCAGCAGCCCAAAAAAACCGCTACCCACAGGCCAACTGCTGCTGCCGGGGGCCGGAAGGGTCCTGCCCCAGGGTCCCAAGACCGGCTCCTGCCCCAGCGGCAGTTACACATGAAGGCTCCACTGTGCGGACTTGAGGGGCGTCCACGTGTAATGGTGTAGGCCACGGGGAAGGAGGACATCCTTCCCTGGGTGATGGGGTGGGAGAAATCAGGGAGGGCACTCGGGTGATGACGTTGCGATACTGGACTGTTCAACACAGCCTTTGAATTGTGAACCTTCAGATGTATATGAATCTGTATATCCCAATACATGTCCATATATATGAATGTGTATATGTATATATACATATATACACATATATGTATATAGGAGAAGAGGAATCATAAGTTTTTAATAAGTTTTTTGTTTTATTCAGATATTTTCTTTTGGTGCCCTTTAATTTTGACATAATTTCAAACTTGCAGAAAAGTTTAAGAATGGACAAAGAGCTCCTATAAATTCTTTATCGAATTTACCATTTTAAACATTTTGCCCCATTTCCCTTACCTCTGTCTCCATACACATAATACGTACATGTGTTTTCTGAACCACGTGAAAATAAGTTGCAGACACAAAATATTTAAGAATAAGGACACTTCCTGTGTAACCACAGTACAAGGATAATAACCCGGAAATTTGACATCGACACGCCATTCACTAAGTCCCTGACAAAGAGGGCGGGGAGACGTTTTGCTTTCAGAGGAGTAACAGTAGGATTTTTCCCAACAGTGACGGAATTGAGAAAATAATGGAATGTCTTCAGAGTGCCCGGTGAGCATTCCACACCCACCCGGTAAAGGACATACTTGAGAAACGAAGGCGGTCATACTGGGGACCGGCGTGAGGCCGGATGATCGTGTGCCACTGCTGGGTGGTGATTAGAAAGTTGTCAGGAGACCAGACCCTAACGGTTCTCGTGACAAGGAAGAAACAGGTGATGTGTTAACTGAACGTGCTGTAGACATCACTTCACAACGCATGGAAGTCAGGTCCTCGTGCTGCACCCCTGAGATCCCTACGGCACTGCGTGTCAGTTCTAAATAAAACTGGGGGGGGAAAACTGACGGTGGCGAAATGTTTCCCTCAGACAAAAAAATCGGAGAATTTATTTCCACGGATCCACACTAAAAGAAATGCCAGGGGCACCTGGGTGGATCCGTGGGTTGAGCATCCGACTTCGGCTCAGGCGATGATCTCGCGGTTTATGAGTTCGAGCCCCACGTCGGGCTCGCTGCTCTCAGATTGTCAGCGCAGGGCCCACCTCAGATCCTCTCGCCCTCTCTCTCTGTACCCTGCCCCGCTCGCATTCTCCCAAAGACAAATAGCTAAAATGAATTAAAAAATAAGAATGAAAAAAATAAGAGAAATGCTAAAGGGAATTTGCGAGTCGTAAGGGGAATATGGTAATTAACGCAGGAAAGAAAGAAGAGAAGCAGAAAGGATCGATCACCTGTGGGTAAATCTAAGTAAACCTTGGCTGTTTAAACAGCAACACTCATATGGGCTTTAAAATACATGGGGAAGTAAAATAAATGACAGTGCCGGGAGCGGCAGGAAGGGGTTAAATGGAGTTGGTGTTTCAAGGTCCTCACACTGTCAATAAATTCTAAAACTCGTACAGATTATAAGCCTAAATGTGAAATGTAAAACAGTGAAACACTTAAAATTACGAAATTATGATGACTCATTTGCGGTGGGCAAAGTGTCCCCAGATGAGACACAGAAAATGGCAACTGTAAAGAAAAACATGGTTAAGTCGGACCATGTTCAAACTAAGGATTGCTGTCTGTCCAAGGACACCAAGACGAGAGCCAAGAGGCAAGCCTCAGCATGGGGGAAGATATTAGTAACCGATGTGTCTGTCTGAGGTCTCCTATCCGATCTCTAATACATACCTCCGATCTCTATGCACCTATATCAGTTCTGTGCATTTTATATATAATATAAATTGTGTGTGCACGCGCGTGTGTGTGTAGAGTCAACGGAAAAAGGCGGACGACACGACACAACACAACATCGACTTTATACGCGTCAGAGAAATACAAATGGGAACCATGGTGCGAAACCACTACAAAATCACCAAAATGTCTAAATTTAAAAAGACATGACCTGCCAAGAGTTGGCGAGGACATGAAAGATTTGGAGCTTTCACACACTGTTAGTGAGAGTGTAGATAAAACTACTTTGGTACACTCTTGAGCAGAATCTTCTGAAGCTGAACGTACGCAAAGCTTGTGATCCAGCAAGGCCTCCTCTTATATAAATATCGGGGTCTGGAGACAAAACACGGGCACAGATGTTCATAGCAAATTCTTTCATAACAGCCCCCAACTAGAAACAATCCAGACATCGACCAAAAGCAGAAAACATTTTTATAAGTGTGATATATTCAAATGAGAAACCACAGTGAAGAGAAAGAAAATATTACCGTACGGACAAATCTCTGAGATATTTGGGAAATGCAAATTAAATTACAAGGAGACATAATTTTGCATCTATCAGAATGGCTTAAACCTTTTTTAAAAAGTCAGCACCATGTCTGGCAAGGGTACAGGGTACCTAGAACTCTCGCACATTGTTGGTAAGAATGGAAAATGAGACAGCCACTCTGGAAATTAGCTTGGCAAGTTCGAGAAGTTAAATACACACACACGCCATTGGACCCATCAATCCCAATTCCATGCATTCCGTCTAGGTAAGTGAAAGCAGTGACTTTCACTGCTTTGTACAAATGTTTGTAGCAGCTCTCTTCATAAATCGTTGTAATCACATGCTGATCATTTATCATGAACTTGATAAAGTTTGACACATTACCCACTGCAAAAAGCCAATCTCAAAATGTTACATGCTGTATGATTGCATTTATAGGGTAATCTGTACATGTGTTAAGACTCCTAAGGGGCGCCTGGGTGGCTCAGTCGGTTGAGCGGCCGACTTCGGCTCGGGTCATGATCTCATGGTCCGTGAGTTCGAGCCCCGCGTCAGGCTCTGTGCTGACAGCTCAGAGCCTGGAGCTTGTTTCAGATTCTGTGTCTCCCTCTCTCTGACCCTCCCCCGTTCCTGCTCTGTCTCTCTCTCTGTCTCAAAAATAAATAAACGTTAAAAAAAATCAAAAAAAAAATCTTAAAAAAAAAAAAGACTCCTACGACTGTATATCCAAGAGAAAATTGACTTACTGTTTGTAAAATTTTTAAATAAAATTAAACACTGCAAATTAAGCGGTAGCCCAGAAACACAAGGATTCTTCAAAGGCAGTTCATTTGATGTGCGTTTTGTGCTGGTGTGCCTCTGAATGCTTAAAACTTTTTTTTCCCTACAGTTGTGGGTAAGCTTGGAATCATTTTCCATTTCATTCATTTCAGGCTCATGAAGTCATCTCATATTTGGCCACTAGAGGCTAGCTAGAAAATTCTTATTTGGGGGTTTCCTTTAGCCTTGTGCGAGTATCCCCCATTTTGACTGTTCTCAAAGATTATAAGAAATATAATCAAAAGAATTTTTGTCAAAAGAATTTTTCACGTGGCCCCTGGGTGGCTCAGTCAATTAAGTGTCCAACTTTGGCTCAGGTCGTGATCTCACGGTTCATGAGTTCGAGCCCCACATGGGGCGTCATGATCTAGTGGTTTGTGGGTTCAAGCCCCGAGTTGGATTCTGTGCTGACAGCTCGGAGCCTGGAGCCTGCTTCGGGTTCTGTGTCTCTCCCTCTCTGTGCCCGTCCCCAGCTTGTGCTCTGTCTCTCTCAAAAATAAACAAACATTTTCAATAAAATGTTTTTCCAGCCACGTTCATTTCATTTTTCCACTCACGTTCAATAATAATCAGATATATCTCTGGTGAGATTTCCTTGAATGGCTTCGCAGAAAGAGCGACCCCCCACCCCTCCCGAGACAAGTAGACAGAGAGGCAGGTGTGTGTCCACAAGCCTGACCTGCAGGCAGAGCCTCTGCCTCTGTCATTCACGTCAGAGTCAGAGATGACGCACAGTGATGGCATCGGATTCTAACTCCTTCTTCCTCATCTGGGACTCACAGAGGGGTGCCACCTCTAAGGGACGTACCAGCAAGTAGCAAGCGTGTAAAAGTTCCTGCATCAAAATGCAGACACACAGACTTCACCAGGCCTCCCATGCGTTCCGTCCGAGTTGTAACTCCTATCGGTTGCCTTTTGGGAAGAGTCCGGCCTCATGGTCTCCCCAGGTGACAGCTTATCAGATTTCCCTTTCCCATGATGAAGGAAGGATTGTTGTAACACAAATGGCCAGAAGTCTTGTCCCGCAAAGTGGTATTTTCCAAGGGCGCACTGCCCACCCCCCAGGCAGGCTTGAGTTTCCTTAACAGAATCCCAAGCCGTTGCCAGTGCAGCTGCGGCCACATGCACGATAGCCCTGGCCTCTGGCCTCCGGTCCCCAGCATCCCACAGGCTCCCGACGCACACGTCTGTCCAGTCTCCCCTCCTCCTGCGGCCTTGTCCCAGCCCACCCATTTGCCGGGGTCCGTCACCTTCCATTTTATTTGCCCCTTTTCGTGCCCTAGTGTCTGTAGCCTTGCCCTACCCTGGCCCTCCAGTCCCTGCTGCTCCTCCCCATCCCCCCTGCTCCCTTTCCACGGAGTTCTCCATGGTCCTTTCCCCTCTCAACAATTCTTTTCTGTTCCCCTGGTCCCTCCAACTCACCCGTTTGCTGACGGAAGAGTGTTTATTGAGAGAGATAATAACAAGTGTTGACAAGGATGTGGGGACATTGGGACACTCCTGTGCTGCCGGTGGGAGCGCACAAGGCTGCAGTTGCTGTAGAAAAAGGCCTGGCAGGAGAGGGCTCTGGGAAGGCCGTGGGGCAGGAAGCACCGGAAGTCTGTCTCCCCACCTGGACGACGTTTGCGCTGGCAGAGTCTGTCTGATGTAACGGGAATCCGGTGTCTGTTGAAGGCTTGCAACTTCCAGGAGAAGGCTTGGATGGTAAATTGCATTCAATCACGAGCAATTTCTGCTCTTAGCACAGTAGCAGCTACCCACTCCCTTCCCCCAGCCATGTGGCAGGCAGCTGTGCGTGTATTTCTGAAGCAGCTCACACGTGGCTTGCAGGATGTAGAGTAGGCAGGAAGGACCCTGTCCTCCAAATACTGGGTCTCTGTGCTGTGATCCGTGTTTGCTGCTTCTGATCACAGAGGCACAGACAAAGCGGTGGGTGGCCATTATGACTGCTCTTGCCCCAGTGTTGCAAACCGTTCCTCTCTGGCTCAAGGGACATCCAGGAGATTTCAAGGACCAGTTCCATTTCATCCCCCCTTGTGTTTTTGCTTTTCCCCTTCAGGAATCAGACATTAAAGACTAGGATATTCAAAACAACAGCATATTCAGGGAACACTAGAAAGTGACAGTGCCTTCCCGAGGAAAGACTTAGAAAACACATAAGAAGACATGTTTACCCTGCAAAGCTGATCCTTGGCACAGAGAGGCTACAATTAAAAAAATAAAATAAAAATAGCAAGCCCTAGGGAAAGAGGAGACTCTAATTTCCACAGTTACCACATTATTAAATTCAAATGTCCTATGTTCAACAACAACAAAAAAATCCCAGGCATACAAAAAAAACAGGAAATTATGGCCATTCTAGGGAAAAAAGAAATTCAACAGAATCTGTCCCTGAAAAGACTTAACAGAATAGACAAAGACTTCAAAATAATGCTCTTAATGTTGCTCAAAGAACTAAAAGGGGCATTCAGGAAGTCTAGGGAACTGTGTAAACAAAATGGAAACACCAATAAAGAGACAGAAAACATGCACAGAAACTATGTAGCTGAAAAGTACACTAACTGAAATGGAAACCCTGTGAGAAACATTCAAAGACAGTGCTAGGCAGGCAGAAGAAAGAATCCGTGAACTTGAAGACAACACTGGACACGATCAAGGCCGAGAAACAGAAGGAGAAGAGATTGAAGAAAAGCGAGCAGAGCCCAGAAGAACTTTGGCACCTTCAGAAGGACCAACACACACATCGTGGGATCCCAGAAACAGAAGAGAGACAGAAAGGGGCAGAGAGAATCCTTGAAGAAATAATGACTGAGAACTTCCAAAATTTGAAGAAAGACGTGAGTATAAACATCAGAGAAGCTCAGTGAACTCCAAGTAAGATGAACGCAAAGAAACCTGCACAAGACACGTTATATTCCAACTTTCAAGAGCCAGCGACAAAATGTGAATCTTCACAGCGGCAAGAAGGAAGTAATCAACACAGGGCAAGGGCTCACCAGTAAGATTGTAAGCAGATTTCTCATCGGAAACTTGGAAGACATTGGGCTGACATGTCCAAAGTGCTACAAGGAAACTGCCACCAAGAAATCCTGTATCTGGCTAAACTGTTCTCCGTAAGTAAGGGAGAAATCGAGATATTCTGAAAGAAACAAAAGCCGGGGCAGCTTGTGACAACGAGACCTGCCCTACAGAAAAGTAAAGGTCAAGGTAGTCCACAAGGCACAATGAAAGGTCACAGACTAACTCAGAGCCACATGGAGGAATAAAGATTTCAATAAAGGTAAATATATGGACAATTCTACAAGCTGGTGAAGTTCATAATCTAGGGACATAAGCTCAGCAAAAGATTGGGACCTAGCCTCACAGGGCTGGAGAATGCCTCCCCTCCCCCACACCTCACCACCACATTCCTAAAAGCTGTTTCCAGGAGTTTCTTCCATCCCAATGCATCATGCCTGGCTATCTAGAAAACAATCACAAGCCGTACCAAAAGGCAAACCATACAGTCTGAAGGGACAGAGCAGGCATCAGAACCAGACTCAGATATGGTGGTACTGTTGGGAATTATCAGACCAGGGAATTTAAAACAACCATGATTAATATGCTAAGGACTTTAAGGGAAAAAGTAGACAATATGAGGATTGTAAGCGGAGAGATGGAAATTGTAAGAAAGGTTGAAAAGATCAAAAACAGAGGTCAAAAACGTTTTAACGAAAATGAAGCATGCCTTTTGATGGGCTCAGGAGACTGGACATGGCTGAGGAAAGAATCTCTGAGCTGGGGACATGACCATAGAAGTTCCAAAACTGAAAATCAAAGATAAAAAAGGCTGAAAAAAAAAATACAAAAGAATATCAAGGGGGGGCTAGCTGGCTCATTAGGTAGAACTTACAACTCTTGATCTTGGGGTAGTGAGTTCAAGTCCCGTGTTGGGCATGGAGCCTACTTTAAAAAAAAATTACAAGGAAATAGTAGCATGTGCTGCTATACAAAAGAATATCCCAGGACTGGGACAAAGTTGTAACATATGTGTAATGGGAACACCAGGAGGAAAAGAAAGAGACAAAGGAACAGGCGCCATATTTGAAGCGATCATGACGGAAATTTCCCCACGTTAATGTCAGGCTCCAAACCACAGATCCAGGAAGCTCAGAAATCACCAGGAGGATAAGTGTCCAAAAAAACTACACTTAGGCATATCAAAATGAGGCAGAAATAAAGACTTTCTCAACAAAAATTGAGGGGGTTTATTGTAAGTAGACCCGCCTTGTAAGAAACATTGAAGAAGTTTTTCAGGGAGAAGGAAAATGAAATAGGTCAGAAACTCAGATCCACATAAAGAAAGGAAGAGCATCAAAGAAGGAATAAGTGAAGGTAATATAAAAACCTTTATTTTTCTGGGGCACCTGGGTGGCTCAGTCGGTTAGGCACCTGACTTCAACCCATGTCATGATCTCAAGGTTCATGAGTGGGAGCCCCACATCCGGCTCTCTGCTCTCAGCGCAGAGCCCGCTTGGGATTCTCCGTTCCCTCTCTCTCTGCCCCTCCCTGGCTTGCGCACTCTGTCTCTCTCTCAAAAATAAATAAACATTAAAAGAATTTGTTTTTACTTTTATTTTTCTTATCCTTAATTGATCTAACAGATAAAAGTTCAAAATAATAATAGCCACAATGTATTTGATTATGTTGTTTATGTATGGGTATATAATCGAGATATTCTTCCCATACAATCCAAGAATCCTGCTCCTTGATAGTCACTCAAATGAACTGAAAATTTATGACCACACAGAAACCTGCATATGGATGTTTATAGCAGCTTTATTCATAATTATTAAAACTTGGAATCAACCAAGTTGGTGCATGGATGAATAAGCTACGGTCCATCCAAACAAGGGAATATTACTCAGCATTAAAGAGAAATGAGCTACTGAGCCATGAAAAGACATGCAGGAAACCTACATGCCTACCACTAAGTGAGAGAAGCCAGTCTGAAAGGTTACACACCGTATGATTCCAGCTCTATGACATTCTGGAAAAGGCAACACTAGGGAGACAGTAAAAAGATAGTGGTTGTCAGGAGGCGTCTTGGTGAGGGGGGATGAAGAGCAGGGCGCAGAGAATTTTTAGGGCAGTGAAACTATTCTGCACAGTACTACAGGGGCGGAAACCTGTCGTCATACATTTGTCCAAATTCATAGGTTGTATAATACTTCAGGTAAACTATGGACTTTGGGTGATTGTGATGTATCCGTGTAGATTCACCAGATGTAATGAATGTACCATCGTGATGGGAGAGGTGTAGAGTGGGGGAGGTTGGGGAACACAGGGGTAGATGGGGAATATCTGTACATTCTGCCCAATTTCGCTGTGAACCTAAAACACAAAAAAATAGAGTTTATTAATTTAAAAATATACATGGGGCGCCTGGGTGACTCAGTCAGTTGAGCATCCGACTTCAGGTCAAGTCATGATCTCACGGCTCATGAGTTCGAGCCCTGCATTGGGCTCTGGGCTGACGGCTCAGAGCCTGGAGCCTGCTTCGGATTCTGTGTCTCCCTCTCTCTCTGCCCCTCCCCTGCTCATGCTCTGTCTCTGTCTCTCTCTCAAAAATAAATAAACATTCAAAAATTAAAAAATATATATATACATAACGACGAGTAACAAAGACATGAGCAACATTGTTCTGTAATTATTGTTGTGGTGATTCCATTTTCAATTTTCTCTTCAGGGAGTGAGGAAATGTTTCAGGCAGGCTAGTCAGTAAATTCCTAACCACCTTCTCATTTCCTCCGGAATTCCAAGAGGTGTTAGAACTTGTGTGTTGACAACAATGGTTTAGATTGGGAAAACCAAATGCAGCTCCAGGATTTAAATCCACTTTTAATCAGAGGAATAAACAGGGAACACAGCATTAAAACAGGTAGCCTTGTAAGCACTTTAAATGCTGTTATGCAAACCTGCTATTGAGAAATCCAGCTCAAAGGAATCTAACACATGGGGAACATGATCTTGTCAAACTTGTCTTGTTCCTGTGGATCCTGAATGTTCGACTCTAGAAATGCTGCACTTAATTCTAATCAAGATATTCAGGAAGACACAGGACACTCCCACCTTCCTTGGCTCCTTCACCCTTTCGCATCCAAACAAGATGCATTCTGGACTCAGAATCGCATTGCCACACACCTGAACACGCACATGTTTGGAATGAAGAGTGGTTATTAATTTCCTCCAGTCTGTGACATTAAAAAAAAATTTAACTCTGTGCGAGACCTTGAGGTTGCAGGAAAACACAATCGAGTTTTCACATGAAAAACCTAATTGAACCCAACTCAGTCCAGATTTTGGATGAAGGGGTGACTTCCAGGCTCCACCTGGAAGGGGCTGGGCCTCGAATTTGTAGGGCACTTTGTACAAGATGGAGAACAAGCCGAGTTTCCAAATCAAGCCAATGTGGGGAGTGGAGAGGGGTACTACCGATAGGGGCCATGAGGAGTTCAGAGCCCCCCTCGGACTCCCTGCAAGTATTGCCCTGGTTCCACCACCACTTCTTTGAGCTCCTCTCTCAGCTCATACATATGAATGCTTTCTTCACCCTAGATGAACTAGATGAAGCCACTGGCGTGTGTGTCTGATTTGATCTTGGCAGGAGATCCTATCAGGCCACCTGGTCTCTCCCTGAACTGGCTCTGGGCACGTCCTCCAGTGTCCTGATGAAGGCTCCCTGCCCTCTGTCCTCAGTGAATCTAGAACTTTTCTTTTTTTTTTTTTTAATTTTTTTTTTTAACGTTTATTTATTTTTGAGACAGAGAGAGACAGAGAATGAACAGGGGAGGGGCAGAGAGAGAGGGAGACACAGAATCGGAAGCAGGCTCCAGGCTCTGAGCCATCAGCCCAGAGCCTGATGCGGGGCTCGAACCCACAGACCGCGAGATCGTGACCTGAGCTGAAGTCGGACGCTTAACTGACTGAGCCACCCAGGCACCCCTAGAACTTTTCTAATGACAACAACTTCCAGTTACTACTGCCTATTACTATGCTATGTGCTTCATATCTATTAAATCAGTCACGATAACCCAAGAGGGCATTCCCATTCCCATAGGACAGATGAGGAAAAGAAAACGAGCAGGCAGAGGGATTTTTAAAAATCTGCTGAGAGGCGCCTGTGTGGCTCAGTCAGTTAAGTGTCCAACTTCAGCCCAGATCATGATCTCATGGTTCGTGAGTTCGAGCCCCGCGCTGGGCTCTGTGCTGACAGCTGAGTCTGGAGCCTGCTTCAGATTCTGTGTCTCCCTGTCTCTGCCCCTCCTCCACCCCTGCTCACACTCTGTCTCTCTCTCTCAAAAATAAACAAACAAACAGACAAACAAATAAATAAATAAAAATCTGCTGAGAGGCGCCTGGGTGGCTCAGTCTGTTGAGTGTTCAACACTTGATATCTGCCCAAGTTGAGATCTCACAGCTGTGAGATGGAGCCCCACGTCAGGCTCCAAGCTAAGCTTGGAGACTGCTTAGGATTCTCTCTCTCTCCCTCTCTCTCTCCCCCTCCCTCTCTCTCTCCCTGTCTTTTTCTCTCTCAAAATAAATAAGTAAACATTCAAAATTATTTTAGGGGCACCTGGGTGGTGTAGTCGATCTTGACCTCAGCTCAGGTCCTGATCTCAGAGTTCATAGGTTCAAGGCCCACGTTGGGCTCTGCGCTGATGGTGCAGAGCCTGCTTGGGATTCTGTCTCTCCTTCTCTCTGACCTCCCTGCTTGTGCTTGTGTGTGCGCTCTCTCTCTCTCTCTCTCTCAAAATAAATAAATAAACTTAAAAAAAATTTTTTTAAATTATTTTAAAAAATAAAAAATAAAAATCTACCAAGACCCTAAAAGCCAGGACTGGAGGTTAGACCCATCCAGGTGGACTTCTGCTCTGGGAGGGAGAAAGATAGTGGGGCAAAACCTCTTTATATCAGGGTTACCGTTGTATCTGTAGTAGTGTGTAATAGTGCGTCAGTACACGCGCACACGCACGAATGTGTGAGCACACGCAGGGGTGTGTAGGCGTGTGAATGTATATGTAATGTGTACATTTCACTCTAATGTCTAAAAACTGGTGAGATTCCTGGGGAACCTGATTGGGTTGTTTTTTTTGTTTTTTGTTTTTTTTTTTTAATTTTTAATTGTAATTCCCGTTAGTTAACGCGCCAGGTGAGAGGAGTTTCAGGTGTACGATAGAGCGACTCAGCCCATCCGCACAGCACCCGGTGCTCCTCACGACAGGTGCACTCCCTGAGTGTGAGTCATTTTGAAATGGGTGGAAATGCTAAATTTCAAAAGCTGTTTCCTCAATGACAAATGCCAGTTGCCCGTCTCAACCGGTGGAGCAGGACCGGTTGACACACGGGCCTCCGGTGATCTCCAGACATGTCCGTGTGACGGAAGCGTCCCCGGGGCTCCCCTCCAGAACAGTCTGCCTGCACAGGGACATAGCCCCGGACGGACGGACACACGCAATCCCCAGGCCTTTCTCTTGGGCTCGCTCACTGCAGCTGTTTCAGTGCATTTATGCAGTTTTCCGTGAGCAATTTCTTTATTCCCTTTGACTCCTCTGACCTCGTGTCAACTCTTCATTTTCAACTTTCCTAGGACATCGGATTCTGTCTTGTTTTGGAAATGCCACTGTGACTACATTCTGTCCCCTTTGGAAGAACCGAGCAGCGTCCACACTGGAAAAGCAGGTACGATTCTGTTCTTGCAGGAGGTGATGCCGGACCCGGGTCGGCCTGATTCAGAAGCAGCCCCCCTGGACCCCACTTCACATGCAGGAGGAGAATCCTAGTCCTGCCGCCTCGGTGAGCCCCCCATCACCCCAGCTTGTCAGGGCCCAGTGCTCAGGCCTGGAGCTCCCTCCGATGCCATGGCCAGTGCATTCACAGGCCACACCGGGGTCACTCGGAACCCCATTTGGCTCAGGGAACCTTCGAGAGGGATTAGGCACTGGGATTCTTTTCCACATTCCAGATACTTATTTGATACAGCCCGGAGTCCTTTGTAGGTAACTCATTAGGCGCACAATGGCAGTATTTAAAGGTCACTGATTAAAAGAAGACTTTCACTGAAAAGCAATGCTCTCATTTGAGGGAACAATTATATTCTGCCCATTGCAGGGAAGAGAGATAGAGATTTGCCAAGGACCCGGGACTTCTGGCCTGGGGACAGCACAGGGGTCTCGGAACCAGGCCGGCCTCCGCCCCAGGGTCCCCCAGAGCTGCCCTGTCCATCAGTCCCTCCTCTGCGGAGGACCGGAGAAAACCCATCGTCTGTGACAGGGCCCCCAGAGCACAGTGACAGGGTAGGGGGGCTGGCTCACAGGGCTAATTTCTCACTGCTTCTCTGTGCCTCGCTGGGTCACAGCAGAACCTCAGGACCAGCAACCCCTAGAAGGAAAGGCGATTGCATAACAGCACCATGTAAACACAGTGAAACAAAACCTCTCTTCGTAAAACCCAGAGCGGCACTCTCTCACAACAGGGTTGTGCTCTCTTTCTCTCTCTCCCTCTCTCCCCAGCTGGGTGACTTTCAGCAAGTCACTTTATCCCTGTCCTTCTGGGGCTGAGTTGTTTCTTCTGACAAATGACTGACCCGGAACTCGAATGCCCTTCACGCCCTGAAGTCTCAGGTGCAGTCGGGGCCCCGGGCGAGAGCAGTACCGTATGCTAGGTGCTTATGGACACACTTGACCTAGTTCAACCCTATTTCGTGAGGTGGATATTAGGACCCCCATTACACAGATGAGAACACAGAGGTTTAGAGGGGTTACATAAGTTAACAAGGGTCCTAGAGCTGGTGAAGCAATGGGGCGTGGGTCCAAACCTTGAAACCCATGCTTTTGATGAGTCTATGCTGAGAGCCGGTGGCTGTGCCAGATGAGTAACAGGCATGGCTGGACAGTCCCTGTCAGGGCCTGGCCACCGTTGTCAGCACTTGGCGTGTGCCGGCCTGCCTGACTCTCACAACGGCTCGGCCCCTTTTGCAATTGAGGGAACTGGGGCCCAGAGTGGTTAAGCAACCCGCCCAAGGTCACAGAGCCAGTACGTGTAGGAGGGATATCCATAAGATATCCCTAGAGCCGTGTTTCCCCTTCTTTATGATAAACTATGAGCACAGAGCACTGCAGGTCAGGTTTATTAGTAAAACATGCTGGTTTCTAGAACTATCAGTTTAGGCCTTCTTTAAGGGGAGTCTCTTAGTCATGTTAATCTGGACTTTTTTTAAAATGTTTCCTTAGTTTTGAGAATGAGAGAGACATAGTGCAAATGGGGGAGGGGCAGAGAGAGAGGAAGACCCAGAATCCGAAGCAGGCTCCAGGCTCCGAGCCGTCAGCACAGAGTCCGACGCAGGGCTCGAACTCACGAACTGGGAGATCGTGACCTGAGCTGAAGTCGGACGCTCAACCGACTGAGCCCCCCAGGCCCCCCAACCCCTGGACTTTTTAAAAATGGGTAACTGCTGTTATCCCAAACTTCGAAAGATGAAAAGGATTCTGGATCCTTATAAATGGCTTCTTTGTAGTATCCTGAGCTGAAACTTACAAAGTTCGCCGAGCATAAAATAAACTCCTGTTTAAGCAAAACGGAACTTACGGTATGGGCAATTTAAGATCACCCTGTTGAAGTTTTTCGGGATTGAGATACAGAATAACTTTTTAAAAATGCCTTCAGTGTAGGCAGAGCACCAGCGTAAGGAGGTATGGGCGAAGTTGAGGGAGCAAACCCATCGTTTGGCTATTTACTAACTATTGAGTGTCTGTTATTAGATGCCTGTGGATATGGTGACAAAGATCCTGTCCCAGCTCACCACTTTGGAGTGTGGAGGGGACAGACAGTGTCCCACACGTGCACACACAACACTGCAGTTTTACTACACAAAACCGAGAGGGGCCGAGTTCTAAGACAGCATGTAACTCGGAGCGGGCAGCTCCCTGGGAAAGCGGTGTCTGAGCTGATATCTGAAGTGTGCGTATTTCAGATGTCGGCTGGGAGAAGAGAGGATTCTGGATACAGAGTGTACCTCCCCAGTACATGTGCCAAGATGCACAGACAGGAGGAAAGGAGACGAGAGGCTGGTGGGGTTGGGGCTCAGGGCACAGGCGTAGTTAAGGACTTGGCCTGATCTCATGGGGCCGCAGAGGCTACGGTGCATCCAATTCCAGCCCCGCCCCCTTTCCTGAAAACAGAACTCCAGCGAATTCAGGCAGTGGGCAGAGACCCCTTGATCACAGTGAGGACAGACCCAGCCCACAGGCCCGCAAGATGAATCGTCATCGGTTGGCTAATTCTAGTAACTAGTAATTTCCTAGTAACGGGTCAGGGGTGGGCATATGGCCGGTGCTGGCCAGTAAAGTATAAAGGGAAGGATGTTGGAGAAGTCCCGGGAAAAAGCAGGTTTCCAGACAAAACCTCAGACCTCAAGAGAAGAGGACTTTTTGCCCTGCCTCGCTCGTCCGGACTGCACGTGATTGCGTGGCATTGTGGCCATCGGGAATTGGGGACGGTCTCATGACGCAAGGCCACCGTGCTGAGGATGGCCTAGCGGAAACTAGAAAGAGTCTGGGTCCTAGACATGGCCGAGCCGCTGATCGAATTCTGGAACTGCCTCCGCCAGCTTCCTGGTGTGTGGGGTCACTGAGCACCTCCGTAGAAGTCACATGTAGTCTCTTACAGCCGAGGCAACCCAGACTGACTTACACGGGAAGGCTTTGTCCCGGCTCGCGTTGTGAACCCCCCGCACCCTCTCCACCGGCTCCCCCAGCTTCTCCGTGTTGCCCGGTTTGGTAAGCTCCTTCTGAGTGTTTTCATGGCCAAATGACTTTCAATGTCGCTCACCGCTAAGCCAAACAATGATTTCTTTCTGTAACGTTTTGCTTCTGGGGTTAATTGCCTCTTTTTTCTTACTTTGCTTGGTGGTGGGCCCACCCAGGCCCTTCCCCCTGATCCAGCGTGACCCGGTCACACAGCAGGCCTGTCCCCAGGCTGCCGCCCCGCACCTCCTCCCCTTCTTGCCTGAGGGAGCCGTCCCACGCCGGCCTCGTTCCTGTTTGCTCCTTCCTTGGGGGGCTGCGTGTCACCGGGAGTGTCTTGAGGACGCCTGCCTCAGCAGATCGGGGTGCTGCGGGGCACAGGCTTTGTACCCCTCCCCGCGTCTACACCCATTCCCTCCGGCTTCGGAATCTCTTCTGGCCACTAGACCGTCAGCTTTACATCTCTGTTCCCGGCCTCTCCTCCGAACATCCACCTGCCCCTGGCACATCTCCGCGTGGCTGTCTGACGTCCACCCCCCAGCTCGCTCTTTTTCCATCCTCCCCGTCATAGAAAACGGGATGCCATTCACTCCGTGGTTCGGGCGAAAGACCTCCGGGCGTCCCTGATCCCCCTTCTGTCCTCCCACAGCGGCGAACCCCGACAGCTCTACCTTCCAGTGGCGTGTCCGGCAGGGCGGCTCCCCTCCTCGCTGCCCCCCTGCTGCCTGGGGACGAGCAGCCGCCGCCCTCGCCCCACATCAGCCACACTCCGGGGTTTCCTGAACCCTTCAGGCATTTGCCCTCACTCTGTCCTCCCTTGGCCTCCCTCACTCACAAAACACTCACGGGTTTCATTCCCTGCCTTCATTGAGTTCTGTCCAAATGCTACATCTTCAGAGAGGCCTGCCCTGTCCACCCTCTCTAATGCATGGTCTCCATTTCCCTCCATACTTCTCTTTTCTACATAGCGTTTCTGACATTAAGCCACGTCTCTAGTTGTGTCCGTTCATTGTCTGTCCACCTGCTACAGTGAACGCTCTAGGAGGCCAGGGATGTCACTGTTGTTGGTAGTTCTGTATCTCCAGTGCCCGAGGGAGGGCTCAGTGAGTATCTGTTGATGAAGGGATGGATGGATGGATGGATGGATGGGGGGAATTCTACGTCTAGAATTTAAAATAATTAACATTCCTAGACATGATCACTGAAATTCAAGTGGACACCACTGGTCTGATGGGCTGCATTAGCACAGATAAAATTAGCGGACTAGAATACCAACATCAGAAATTTTACCAAAAAACAGGGCGCCTGGGTGGCTCAGTCGGTTGGGCGTCTGACTTGATTTCGGTCATGATCCCATGGTGGTGAGATCGAGCCCCATGTCGGGCTCCGTGCTGAGTTGGAGCCTGCTTGGGATTCTCTTTAACTCCCTCCCCCTCTCTCTGCCTCTCCGCCCCGTGTCTTTCAAAATAAAGAAATACAGACTTTAAAACGAAAGAAATTTTACCAAAATGAATCATGAAAGAACAAAAATCAGAAATTTTGAAAACAATTTATATAAAAGAAAAATGTATACCTATAAAGAAAAAGCAGGGCTTTTTTTTTTATTGTGGTAAAACACACCTTCATAACAAAATTTACTATTTTAACCACATTTGAGTTTATGATTCAGATCCTTCCATGTGCTTTTGACTATTTGTGTATTTTCTTTGGAAAAATGTCTATTCAAATCCTTTGCCCATTTTTTATGTGGATTGTGTGGGTTTCTGTTATTGAGTTGCCGGATTTCTTTACGTATCCTGGATATTAAGTTCTTATCGGATGTATAGTTTGCAAATATTTTCGACCAGGAATGGGAGCTTTTGAAAGAGAGATCATAAATAATGTGGAAGAAATAGTCAAAGAAATAATCAAGAAATTGTTCTAGGACTGAAGAAAGACACAATTCCTCAGCTCGAGAGGACCCACCTAGTGCCCGCAGAAGAATTGAAAAATGTTTCACGTTACTACATATAATACCTAAGTCTGTGTGCTGTGTCTGCTCCAGACTGTGGGTAGTGATGCCCTCAGCAGAGACTGCCTGGGATACTCACCTGAGCCCTCCCCCCAGACATTTCCCTGAGCAGAGCCAATGTTGTGGCTCGTGCTGCCCTTGTGGTTTTTATTATGATTGCAGGATGCCCCTCAGTGACATCCATCAGGAAACTTCAGGGAACAAGATTTATTACTCACAGGTCAGGAAGGGTAGAGATCACAAGTAGAGAGAGAGAGAGAGAGAGAGAGGACAGGGGTGGGGAGCAGAGAGAGAGAAAGAGAGAGAACCCCAAGCAGGCTCCATGCTGTCAGCACAGACCCCAACGCAGGGCTTGATCCCACAAACAGATCAGGACCTGAGCCGAAATCCAAAATCAGACACTCCACTGACTGAGCCACTCAGGCGCCCCTGGAATGGGTGTCTTTTGAAATGGACGCCTCAGCAATCAAAAGCTTAATGTTAGGCACTTTCATGATACTATGTGCAGAGGTACATACTAGATTATACAGCTATGTAATATTGGGTATATAACTCTATTATACAATATCGGATACGATATTATACAATAATTGTATAATATTATGCAATACTGATTTGGTAGTCGAATCAGGAAGGAAAGGTGGTGGTTGTGTAATGAAAGATCCCAAGACGAGATCATCCTGGATTATCCAGATGGGCCCTAAATCCAATGGCAAGTGTCCTTATAAGAAGCACGGAGGAGACACGTGGAAAGAGGAGAAGGTCACGTGAAAGTGGAGGCAGAGACCGGAGCAAAGCAGCCACCAGCCAAGGGACACAGGGAGCCACCAGAAGTAGCAGGAGCAAGGAAGGCTTCTCCCCTAGAGCTTTCCGAGGGAGTGCAGTCCTACCGACCCTTGACTTTGCACTTCTGACCTCCAGGACTGTAAGAGAATACGTTTCTCTCGTTTTAAGCAGCCCAGTTTATGGTAATCTGTTACGGCCGTCCTAGAAAACTAATAGAGATTTTGGTCCTGGGAAGCCGAGTGCTGCTGTGCCAAATACCTCCAAGTGTGGACGTGGCTTTGGAATTAGGCGAGGGTAGAAGTTGGAAGAATTTTGAGCTGCATGAGAGATACAGCCTAGACTCCCCTGAAGAGACTATTAGTAAAAATAGAGACTTTAAAGGCGATCGGGTGAGGGCTCCGAAGGAAATGAAGAGCGTGGGGAGAGAAGGTTTCTGTCACCTCCGAGAAGGCGTGGCTCGTCATTAGCACAATGGTGGTAAACACGGACGTTACGGGCATGTCCGCTGAAGTCTCAGAAGGAAATGACGAGCATGGGATTGGAAGCTGGAGGAAAGGTGAGCCTCTCCTCGCGGTAGGCCGGCAAAGAACTTGGCTGACTCGTGTCCTGGAGTCGTGTGGAAAGCAGACCTTGTAAGTGACGCACCTGAACAATTAGCGGAGGTTTCTCAGCAAAGCGTTGAAGGTGCGGACTGGTCCCTCCTTGCCGATTATAAGAAAATGGGAGAGGAAAGAGGTAAGTCGAGGAAGGCACCGTTAAGCAAAAACAAAACCAGTGCTTGATGATTCAGGAGATTCTTGGCTTATCCACATTGCAAAGGATGAAAAATGAGTTGCTTCACTGTTTTTTGTCTTTCAATTTTGTTTAATGTTTATTTATTTTTGAGGTGGGGGAGAGAGAGAGACAGAGAGAGAGAGAGAGAGAGAGAGAGAGAGACAGAGTGCGAGCAGGGGAGGGGCAGAGAGAGAGGGAGACACAGAATCCGGAGCAGGTTCCAGGCTCCGAACCGTCAGCACAGAGCCTGACGCAGGGCTCGAACGCATGAACCGCGAGATCGTAACCTGAGCCAGAGTTGGACACTTAACCAACTGAGCCACCCAGGCGCCCCAAGAGTAGCTTTCCTGTTGGGGAAGTGTGCTCAAGAGAGAGGGCCAGGGATGAGGCCGGACAACCTTTTGCTGAAGAGGTAAGCAGGGGACTCACGGATCCACTCAATCATCTCAGCAGAGCCAGGAACAGACGTGGGGTTTGCCAGAAGGATCTGTGGGGGACCCTCTTGCCTACTGGCATGAATCCTCATGACAGACCTGGGAGACCCACAAAGTTTTTGAGAACATGTCAGCGGGGCACTGCCAGCTTGCCCTGAGGGACAGAGATGGGACAAAGTAAAAGAGGGCTGTCAGATTTCCAGAATTCTGTAGCCAGAAAGTGGGCTGATCGAGGCACTCAGTTCTATGCTGCCCTTTCAGGGAAAGCAAGAATGACTCTGGGGGCAGAGCCGTGAAGCTGGAGGTAGGAGGGGGTGGGAGCAGAGGCTCAGCGAGCTGCCGGGGCACAGAGGCCGGAGCTATGGGCCCAGACAGTGCAGCTTCAAGCCACGGAGACCGTTCTCAGACCTTGAAACCAAATGTAACTGGTTCTGCTGCAGCATTCTTAACCTGCTTGGGACTGGTGACCTCTTTGCTCCTTCCATTTTCTCCCTTTTGGAATGGGAATACCTATCCCATACCTGTCTCACCATTGCATTTTGTACGTGATCTTCAAGTTTCATTGGCCAATACATCGAGAAGAACTTTGTCCCTGGATGCATTGGGCCAGCACTCACCCATCTCTGATTCTGATGATTAAGATGATGATATTTGGGACTTTCTGAGCTCATGATATGTAAATGTGGGTTAAGGTTTTGAAACCGTTGGACGGGGTGAATGTATTTTGCATGTGGGACAGACGTGAATTGGGTGGCCAGAGGTTAGACTATAGTGGGTTGAGTGGTGCCCCCTTTCCCCGAAAAAGACATGTCCACATCCTAAATCCCGGGACCTGTGAGTATGGCCTTATTTAGAAAAAGTTTTCCTTGCAGATGTGACTACGTTAAGGCCCTTGAGATGAGATCATCGTGGGTCATCACGGTTGGTCCTTAGTCCAATGACAGATGTCTGTTACCAGGCACATGGAGGACAGACAGAGAAGAGAAGGCCATGCGAAGACAGAGGCAGATTGTGGTTATGCAGCCATGAGCTAAGGGAGAGCCACAGAAGCCGGATGAGACGGGGAAGGATTCTTCCTGTTGTAGCAGCTAACTCCCACATAACAAACACTCCCAAAGCAGCGGCTTGCAACCAAGGGGGTGGGAGAAGTTCGGGGTCCCTCGGCCGTCTCTTTCTATCTCTATGTGGTCCCCACGTGATCTCTCTACATGCCAGCTGAATCCTACTGTGGAAGCCACCACAAAGATCTGCCCAGCCTCACGGGAGGAATCGTAGACTCTCCCTCTTAATGGGTGTATCCAAGAATTGGCAGATGGCACTACCAACTCAATCCAGCAGAGACGGTGGAGTCGACCACTCAGCGCTCAGCATTACCTTGCTACGGGGGACAAGGAAGCTGCAACATGTACATCCCAGCCACCGCGAATCATCTACCCAGTTAAGGGCTGGCTGCCTGGGAAAATCTATGTGCCCGGATCCTTCCAGTTTTCCATGAGAGCAGGAAACAGGAGGACCTCCACAGGTCAGCAGGGTTTCGGTAGCCTGAGGGTGCAGGTGCTGGCTGTTGGGAATAAAAGCCCCTGCGGAGGCAGCGGGCACATGTACAGTACTGGGTCCCAGGGGATGTTGGCCGAGCACCTCCATCATCAGGCACGTAGTGCCCATTCCACGTGGAAATGTAGTGCACGGGGCTGGTGCCAGCTCACGGTATTGGGGAGAGTCAGGATTACTCAAATAAGTGGCCTTGGGGAAATCTGCTATTCCTTTAGGAAAGAAGAATTACAAGACCCGTACCTCTCGTCATACAAAATACAATTTTCAGAGGAATCAAAGAGCTAACTGCCAACAACAACAAACGGACGCAAGCATGGGAGGCAAGCGTAAGTGTGGTGGAGATGGCCCTTCTAAGCGAGATCCAAATCCAGAGGCAATAGAGGAACAGACTGCCACATTACATAAAACCTAAAATGTAGCTATGGCAGAGGACAACATAAACAGCTGGAAAGAAACGGGGCAAAAATGTCACATATGAAAGAGGAAGATAGAAGATACTCAGAATGTAGAAAGAGCTCTTGTAAATCCGTAAGAACCTGAAAGATACCCTATAAAAAAAAGTGGGCAAAGAATATGAATTGGTGACTGAGAGGCTGCAAATGTCAATAAAAAGTTGTTCAACCTCATGAATAACCAGAAGCATAAACAATAAAACTCAGTGAGGTACCATTTTATCTCCATTAAATGGGCGAAAGTTTTAAAAAGATTGATTATAGCCATCATGAGCTAGAGTGTGACTACACTTGCAAACAGTTTAAATTGGTTGAGCCATCCTGGACAACAGCTTGGTGGTAGTCACCAGAGTTAATACTGTTGCGCACTCTAAAATTCCACTTTGAGAAAGCGCTTCAGGAATATTCCCACAGAAACAGGAAGATGTAGACTGCAGCATTGTTGGTAAGAGAGGGAAAAGTGGAAAACAACCTAAGTGCTTACCAACAGGAAAATATTTAAATAAAATGGAACAAGAAATATGTATATACAACACGTTATGCCAAGAGATAGTCTTCTTCATTAACAATATAAGATGTATAGACACATGGAAAAAACATTACAAGAAAAAAAGAAGAGAAAAAAAGCAAAAGCAAGCTGTAGATCAATATTGTCCCCAGGGTCCCAGTGACATTTAAGAAATCCAAACCAAGTAAGTATACGCACACCATGTTTGCAGGTGCCTACGAAGGTTCTAGATTTCACACCAAACTGCTGTAGGGCTTAATACACGCCAAGCGTTTCGTCTATGCAGGACACATGGTAAGGGCTGTGTTAGAGGTGGCCATTTGCATTTATATTTCTGTAAATACCTAATAATGCATTCCTGGGTTACTTGTGTAATTTATAAGAGGACTTCTGTGATTGCCTAACACTGCCTGCCCAGGGCAAGGCCATTTATTATTAATCCCTCCCTCCCGAGAGCCCCGGCACGGGGTGTGCCACCTCACAGCCACAGGGGAACACCTGTCACAAAAGCCATCCCTCTGTTCCCACCCCTCTAGGCCGCCAGGTGAGACCCCCCCCCAAGGTCTCCACCCACCGCCTTAAGGCCCGACCTCTCGCTTTCCTCCAGTGCGCAAGCGCCAGGAGGCGAGCCCAGCGCTCGCCAGCCCCGCCCCCAGGAGCGAAACGTCCCCGAGCTGCGCCGCGCTCTGTTTGACGTACCTGAGACCCGCCTTCCGGAAGGAGGCCCCAGCGGCTGACTATGGCGACCGCCGCGGAGCAGTGGGTACTGGTGGAGATGGTCCAGGCGCTCTACGAGGTGAGCTTGGCGGCCCGAGCGGCCCAGGACCACACGGCCCTGGAGGGGTGGGACGGCTCCTGTGGGTTTGTGGTCTGAGTCCCGGGCAGGGTTGGCTGGGTCACGCCCGGACCTTCGTCGTCCCTCGCTGGAGAGGCTCGCGGGGGAGGCACGGGCGGGAGCGGGAACCGAGGGTCTCCGTCCGGGCACGGGAAAGGAACAGGTGGGAGGGGGCGCAGGAGCGAGGCTGGTCCTCAGAAACCAGAGTTGGGACTGATGGTGAAACAGGGTGGTGAAAATGGAGTGGAAGATCTCAGCCTGGGAAGGTCCTAGGGGTTTCAAGTCCTCGGGACTGTGGATCAGGTAATAGGGGAACGAATTGCAGTAGAAAGGAGTTCGTTTTTGTTGGGGCGAGGGTTTAGGAAAGCCGAATGATTTAGGAATGAGGAATATGAAATAGTTTGTCATTCTTCCACAGGCGTCTCATTTTCTGTCTTGTAAAGATAGAACACTTTTTAGAGATTTTTAAAGGCGGAACAATTACGAGTGCTTTCAAAGGCTGTCTGTTTCACGTGTGTCAGGTGACAGCTATGATAGCAGAACTTAAGTCTTAGAGAATGTTCATTCACTTGACATGTGTTTACGGAGCTTCGATACCCCGTCCGGTAGAACTTTCTGCATGTCGTGTATCTGAGCTATTCAGTGTAGCAGCCACTAACCACAGGTGGCAGTTAGGCATTTGGAACGTGCCTAGTGCAAGTGAGGAACTAAGTATTTCATTTCATTTCATTTAGATGTATATTTACATAGTTACGTGGTGACTAGAGGCCAAGGTATTGGGACGGCACACATCTAGACACTAGGGATAGTGCAGTGAACAAACATGCAAAAATGCCTGTGCTTATAGAGCTCGTATTTGTTTAAAGCAAATACCAATTTTCTTTTGATGATTTGTTAAAAACTTAACATAGCTGCCTACTGCCAGGGGAGACCATGGTGTCTTCCCCTAAAGAACTTACCAGGGCTTCCTGAAAAACAGTTGGCAGAACAGGTGTGGCGTAAGTGATGGCTAATACTAAGCTAATTACGGTAACTAAGAGAAGAGCCACTGAAATTGAATTTTTTAAAAAATGAGTAATTTTCTGTTGTATGTTGTTGCTTCTTTTTTGAAGGGTGCGTAACTGACCAAGACTCAGGTGTCCTCTTGGATGTAACATTTCCAGGAAAAGAAGCTGCATTTGTGATTTTGATTAATTCACTAGACAATTGGTATCTCAGTTTTTCTTAGGATGGTTTCTTTCTGGAGTGGGATGCTTCGTGATTTAGGCAGATGTTTGCCTACTGGAATATAATTATTGAGAAAAGCAAAAGAAAGAAGTAATCGTGTATGTAACCTTTGTACGTAGTCAGAAAGACATTTGCACATTGACTTAGGAGTTCATCTCTGAATTTGCAGTTTTCCTGTTTCCATATTCTGAATTTTTTTAAACTATGGTAAATCATCTTCACTTCCTTTCTGTCTGATGTTTCAAAAGAGTTTGTATTTACATTTCTGACTGTTTCTTTTAAGTGGTTTTTCCAGTGACGGCCTGTTGGAGTAGATCACTCTGTAACTGACTGAGGTTTAGTTGCTATCTGGAGTCTTCCACATGTACTTACCGTGTCCAGTTGTGCAAAACACAAAAGTCAGCTGTACATCTTGGAAATGTGCGCTTGAAGACGTGGCATGGATAATTTCAGTAAGGTGTCTGTGTGCCTATTGACGTGAAACACACTGCATACTTGTGGGGAACTACTGCAGAAAAAAGACCTGACGTTCCTTTAGTCATTTATACAGTCTTGTTTTTGTTTGTTTTTTTCCCCAGCCATGTTCCCAGAAGGATTTAAGGAGGCTTATTAGAGGCTTATCAGATAGAATAGAGTGAGATGTGCAGAACTCTTAAGAATTGTGGAAACTGATTTCCACGTAACTCTTTTAACTGACCTGGGGTAGACGAGGGTGGTAGCAGGCGGGTGAAGCTATGAAGCGTTCATTACTGTCCTTTCCCACCAATAGGAAGGTACATCGTCTGACGGATCTGATAGTTGGTATTGTTTGACCTGTTGGGATTCTGCATAAACTTTTATTTTAAAAAGTAAATTCCTTTCCTACAGAGGTTTTAAAGCTGCACTATTAAAAATTTATCATGTGAAGGAGAAATTACCAACTGTTAGAAGTGGGGATGGGGTGCCTGGGTGGCTCAGTCGGTTGAGCGTCTGACTTCGGCTCAGGTCATGATCTCATAGTTTGTGGGTTCGAGCCCCACATCCGGCTCTGTGCTGACAGCTTAGAGCCTGGAGCCTGCTTCAGATTCTGTGTTTCCTTCTCTCTCTGCCCCTCCCCCACTCACACTCTCTCTCGGTCTTAAAAAATAAAATAAAAGATTAAAAAAAAAGAAAGAAATGGGGAAAGGAATGAGTGGAAATGAAAAGAGTTTGAAAATAACTCTTAAGAAATAATAGGTTAAAGGTCATGGGAGGCGATACATACAGGTGCATTACATTTTATGTGCAGATTTTGGAAGGGTTCACTTCATTTCTTTTTTGGTTTTTGACTCACTCTTAGGCTCCTGCTTACCATCTTATTTTGGAAGGAATTCTAATTCTCTGGATAATCAGACTTCTCTTCTCTAAAACTTACAAGTTGCAAGAACGATCTGATCTTACAGTCAAGGTAAGAAATTAAATTTCTTTTATTATTCACTGTATGATTACAGTGGCTACATCTTTCCAAAAAGTACTTGTGGCGACTGAACTAGGTATGTTAAAATGTTTTCTGTTATGTAAGCAAATCAAAGACAGTGAAACCTCAGGGTACGAAAATACAGGGGAGCCAGGAATAAAGTCGACACCGAGAGGAATACCACGTCAGAGACCTCTGCACGTGGCTAGAGGCCAGCAGCAGTCTTAGGAATAGATGGTGGAAGGGAAGCTTCTGGATTTCGATTGTCGATGCGCAGGATTACATGAGTTGCTCAGGAAAACCACCATGGTTTCTGAAACCCGAATGAAAGTTTTCCCTGTGTTCTTCCTAAAGGAAATTCGGGGTTGAAAAGAATCTTCCCACCTCCCTACCCCAAACCCAGTTTTGATGCCTTCTCTGGTACGGGGCCCAGCCCAAGGCCTACCTGGGTGAACCTTAGGAAACAGAAGCGTCTAGAGGCCACGAGGAGTTCCGTGAGCCGGAGGGATGAGGGCGCTTGTGAACAGGAAGTGCATCCTGGTCACTCGGTAGGAGCACTCAGGAACTGTGCCCCAGTGCAAGAGGGAAGAGCGGTTGTGACTGTGGTGTGGTCTCTGTCGCTCCGACTGTTTCCCCGCCCGGCCCCTGTAGCACCGTGCCCGAATGCTTATAAAAAGCCCAAAAGCTTGGGCTCACACGGCAGCACTGAGTACAGCACGGAGACCGAGCCGTCCCAGGAACAAGTGCTGGGGAACAGAATGAACGCAGCGGCGTGGCCTTCGCTTCCCCGGTTGCACTCCCTGGCTGCGGTCGTCCTGGTCGTTAATATTAATCGTGGGGGAGGTGTCAGGCCGTGTCCCCCCGGGGACGTGCAGCAGATGGTCCCGGGGCCATCGGAACGTTTTGTTCTGAGGGCAAAAACGTTTTGGAGGCCTGACTAAAGCAGAGTAGGAGAGATCTCATTGCGTGATTTTGCATAACCTTTTCTAGGCCAATGGGTCTTTGAACCTGTGTTTGGAGACGTATGCTAACCTTGACCGGAGATGCCCGCCCTCCCCCGCTCTTGTCCTGACTACCTGTGGGATTAGCATGCCAGGGAACGCTCTGGACAGCATTGCAGGAAGACTGGGCCATCCAGGGCAGAGGTCCTTGGCGTTTCAGAACTCCTCGGGAGTGATCGGGTGGCCGTGCAGCTGGTTTCTAGCTCGGCTTTTTAAGGGGTGGATCATTCCCAGTCTTTTGAGTTTTCATTTCTACACATGGCAGTCCACGCACATAGACATTTTTTTAAAGAATGACCAACCGTGATTTTAGGGCAGTCCTCTGAAAGCCAAACTCAGCAAGATCCGGTAACCGTGGCCATCTTCCCCTGAAAGCCAGGGAAGAACACAAACTGTGACCATGGCAGTGGTGCTTGTAAAGCTTCCCTTCTGGCATCACAGACGCAGTGCCCGGGTCTGGGCTCTGTAGACCTGCAGTCTCTCGCACACGAGGGGATCGCTGGCCGCTTCTAACACCCGTCTCCACGGCCGCAGGTGGCCTCGGGGCTGCCGCTCTCTGCCGCGCGGTCGTCGGCAGAAGCAGATGAGGACTTTATTGGTTGATTTGTAGCAGAAATCTGGGGACAGAACGGTCGCCGTCCCGTGACTAGACCCTGCTGTATTTTAACTCCTTTCCTCCCGTAGGAAAAGGAGGAGCTGATTGAAGAGTGGCAGCCGGAACCTCTTGTCCCTCCCGTCTCCGGAGACCATCCTGCTCTCAACTACAACGTCGTTTCAGGGTGAGTTGGTTCACTCCTCCACGGACTTGCACTTGGTCTCCCGTGGGTATACTCGCCAAAGCACACACTGGTTTGTGTAGTATTTCTTTTTTAACAGAAATAAAACATTCAGAAATTTCCGGAGATCGGAAACGCTCTGCTTTAGATCCCAGTATATAACTCTGTTCTAAGGACGGTGTGGCCGTTGTGTATAGTCTCCGATTTGGGCATTGCAGTTCGTCCTTTCTTCTGTTAAAAAAAAAAAAAAAATGCTTTTTTGGGAACAATACATGTTCACAATAATACGTCCAATAGCGAGACACCCTTAAAATGAAAAGCAGCGCTCCTGCTTTCCTCACCGTGGTCGTTTCTGAGTCTAGATCTGCGTGGGTACCTTCGTGAGCGGGTGTTAGCGGCGTGCGCTCACTGCCGTTGACTCGTCAGCTGCGGGCGACGCTGACTCCCAGTCCCAGCTCTGACCCTTGAGCCTGCTTGCGCCGCCTCCCTCCTCGCTTCCAGGGTCTTTTCCAGCTTTGACTCGGCTTCCCCTGTTGCGTATCTTTCTTGCCGTATCTGCTTTCTTCAGCTCAGAAGTGTTTTAAGTTTACGGAAAATACCTGACACAAGCGTACCCACCGCCCAGAATCAATAGGCGTGAACATTTTGCTGTCTTCGAATCCACCTTAAAAAAGAAAGAAAACGTATCAGTTACTGCGAAAGAACCCCTTCCCATCTACCACTTTCTCGTAGCTCCCACACAGGATAACCGTTACCTTGAAGTTGGTGGATGTCTCTCCTTTGCTTATCTTTGTACTTTTGACACGTCTGCCTGACGCCAGGAGATGATTCAGTACTTTGTCTATAAAACTGTGATGCAGGCTGTCTCCTGAGTGTGTATCCTTCCACTTCTGGTCTGATCTTAGGGAGTCTTGTGTTCTTCACGTCGTGGTTTCTTTGGTCCTACAGAATTTTTACGTGTTCTCGCCTCGCACTTACTGGTCGTTAATGCTGTGGTGGAGTCCTTCCCCCACCCCAGAGGCCAAATTCGCCTGTTTCTGTATGGTGGTCAGCTATCCCAGCATTCCTAAGTTGAATTGTCCACTTTCTGCCGCTGAGTAGAGATTTCCCTTCTTTTGTGTCCACATCCTTCTAACAGGTCTGATTCTGGCTTTATTTCTATTCTTTTGGTATATTTGTCTCTCTTATGCCAGAACTCCATATAAATAGCACAGCTTAAGAATAGGCTCTGGGACACCTGGGAGGCTCGGTTGGTTGAGCGTCTGACTCTTGATCTCAGCTCAGGTCCTGATCTCCTGGTTAGCAGGATCGAACCCCGCATCAGGCTCTGCACTGACAGCGTGGGGCCTGCTTGGCCTTCTGTCTCTTCCTCTCTCCGCTCCTCCCCTGCTCGTGTTTGTGCATGCACTCTCTCTCTCTTTCTCTCAAAATACACATTTTAAAAAAGAACAGGCCTTGACTAGAGTGAGTCCTGCACCTCCTTGTTCTTCAGAATTGCTTGGACTGCTCACAACTGTCTCCTTCGGTGTGAGTGTCAGTGTGACTGATCACATTTGACCAAAAACGGAGCTTGGGTTTGCGGCCAGGCAGTGCACCGATTTGGATTAATTGGAATCTTGCTGATAATGAATCTTGTCACCACGTGCCCGGGGTGTCACTCGTATACTTAGGTCTCTTATGTCCTGCGGTAAAGTTACACAGCTTTCTTCATAAAGACTACTAATCTTTTTCTTTTTTTTCTACTGTTTATTTTGAAATAAGAGATTCACATGCGGTTGTGAGAAATAACCCAGGGACATCCCGCGTGTACCCTTCATCGGTTTCCACCCATGGTAACGCCTGCTTAACAACCAGGACGTGGATGTTGTGTATCTTTTAATAGATTCGTCTCTAGGTACCAGAGCGTATTCATTTCTGTCGGGAGGAGCATCTTTTTCTTTCTGTTCCTGTGTTACTGCACACCTCCCAGTGCGGTGTCGGATGGGGGTGGTGACAGGGGCCTCAGTGTCTCGGTGGCTTCTCAGAGATCATCTGGATCAAGTTACGGTCTTCCTTTCTCTTCTCCATCTAAGGGAACTTCTTCGTTAGTTTTTTAAAATCAGAATATTAACTGTTATCCCAAGTTTTCCTGTGTCTGTTGAGATGACAGATGGCTTTTCTGCCCCAAGCAGTTACCGTGTCAGATTATACTGATAGGGTCTTTAAGTTATGCACACGCGTAAGTTTGTGTGAGAAAAACTGCCATCCGCCGTGCCGTCCGTCCTCACGGATCATCCAGATCCCGACTGTCTAGAAGCGATCACGGTGTTTCTTTAGCCTCTCTTTTTTTTTTTTCTGCGATTTTCCTGTATTTTTCTAAGGAACTTGCTTATGCTGTTATTTCTTGATTATATTCGTTCTTTTCCGGTTTTCATTTTGTCCGTGAATTGCAGGAGGTAAAGGCCGGCTCTCCGAGAACACGCACACCCGCCCTCCCCAGGCCGCAGTCGCCCCCTCTGCCACCTTTGTGTGGCCGAGAAAGGCGGCCGCAGAAGGGCGGCGGCCTGTGCGGCCCCGGCTGTGGTGCGGCCTCCTGGGCACCTGCCACGAGCACCCGCGGGCCTTTCCGCCCTCCTCCTGGCAGGTTTGTGGCCGCACCGCGTGTCCCTGGATTACTTGGTGCGCACAGTTTTGTGGCCGCGTCAGTATCATTCATTGGTGGAGCTCGGCATCCTTTGTTTTCGGCATCGGGGTTACGTTTTCCTCATTCGTTGGCCCGCTTGCTCGCTTCCCCACGTCGGTGTGACTCGTCCTGCCGTCTGCATTCCGAACGGTCACACGTACCCGCTGCCCGTAGCGGCCCGACTGCTGCCCAGAGCCGCCTTCCCTGGCCCCCCACCTGCAGTCAGGACGTCCGCAGAGCCTCCCGAGGAAGCTCTGTGGAACTCGTTTTTGGAGACCTTACGCATCCTAAAATGGCTTCGTATTCTCTTTGGCCCTGGTGTGCTCGTGTTACCGGTTCTTACTGGTCTGTCAGACACCTCAGCGTCTGGTGACCCACAGCATCCATATTTGTGTCACCGTGTGCAACATTTTCACTGTCATCGCGAGCGGTGTGTAAACAGTCGTAAAAACCAGAGAATCTTGAAGGCCGTTTTGCTGTGGTTGATGATCTTGGTTACTTTCCAATTCACGCAGGAGGGCTTTTCGTTCAGTGCCAAGTTGACGCAAGAGAAAGTGAAGTTACTTAACCTGGAGAGATTTTTTTCTTTAAAAACCAGCCTTATTGGCGTATCATCCGCGGACCGTAAAAGCCACCCTTTTAATTCACCACAGTTAAGTGGGTTTTAGTATGTCGGCAGAGCTGTGCAGCCATGGACATCATCTTATTTCAGAATGTTTTTATCACCCCAGAAAGAAATCCTACAGCCACTCTTGTTCTCTCCCCTTCCCCCAGCCCCTGACGCCCCCTCATCTGCTTTCCCTGCACTTGACTCTTGTGGACATTTCGCCCCAAAGGAGTCCCGCAGTTTGCGGCCCTTCACTTAGCGGCATCTTTTCCAGGTTCGTCCTGTGTCATAGCTTGTGTCAGTGCTTTATTCAGCTTTATGGCGGAATAATAAAATAATTTCACTCTAAACACGTCACACTCTGGTTGTATATTTGTCAGCCGTTGGGCGTTTGGATTGTTTCCACCCGAAAGAAGAAAAAGTATATCCGTATGTGAACTCCCATGAATGGCTGCGTGCGCGGGCACGGGTGTTTGTTTCTCCTGAGTGTGTACCTGAGAATGGGGTTCGTTGAGTTATACGGGAGCTTACTCTGAGGAACCACCAGTCCGTTTTACAAAGCGGCTGCATCGTTTTCCGTTCCCACCAGCAGGACGTGAGAGTTGTGATTCTCCACCTCTTGGCCTACGCTTACCGTCTTTCATCACAGCCCCCCGGGGGGCGGGAGGTGGGAGGTGGGACCCCACTGCATTTCCCTGATGACTGATGAAGATGAGCGTCTTTTCATGTGCTACTTGGCCACTTACATATCTTCTCTGGAGAATTACCCGCTTAAGCCATTTTGCCGGGGGGGGGGGGGGGGGGGGGGGGCTGTCTTTTATCATTGAATCGTAAGAGTTCTTTATATTTTTTGGATGCCATTCCCTTATCAAATATATGACAGGCAGATATTTCCCCCATTCTGTTTGTCACTTCCCTGATCCTGTGCTTCGAAGCACAAATGTTTTTAATTTTAATGAAGTCCAGTCTGTCTCTTTTGTCCGTTTGTTTCTTGCGCTTTTGTGTTAGATCTTAAAATCTTCCTTCCTCTAATCCGGGATTACCAAGATTTACTCCTTTGTTTTCAAAGAGGAGGGCTCAGTGTCCCATTTTTCATTCTGTAGACTTATATCTGATTTCTGGTTTCAGCAGGGCCCCCTCCCTCCAGTTGTCCTTCGGACTTTGAGTTTATAGTCATGCCTTATCAGAGAGTCAGTCTCCTATCTTTCTACAGAGCGGGAAGGGGATCTGTGTGAATGACTGCTTCTCCTAAGAAGGTTTTCAGGCTGCCCTGTAGCCCGCCCGCCTGGCCCCACGTGCACAGGCAGCCTTGTCCCCAGCGTGGGAGCATTTTCCAGGAGTTGGGGCCCGGCTCCTCACTGCCCGCCCACACGCAGCTTTCTCTCTGCTTTGACCTCTCACACACAACGCGTCCTCTCTCCTTGGGTCCTGGTCTTCCGAGCATCAGATACACAGACCTTGGAGGCATTTTATGTGCCATCGAAGAGGCCACAGGTTGAAAGGGGTTTTTCCCTTCCTTCTGTTTTGTTTACCGGAAGTCACTGCTAGGTCTTTGCATTAATACGAAATCCTCCCGTTCCTGGAATAAACTCTATCTAAGCAGGGCCGTTTGGTTAGTTTGTGTACGTTGCTGCATTTGTTTCGCTGATGTTTGGGATTTTTAACACGTGTGTGGAAAAATGAGTTTCTTCTCTTGCTTTCCCTTCCCGTGCCTGGTCCGGTTCTGGTATCAGATGTAACGAGTCTTACCGCTTCCTTAGCCACAGTGCCGTGGCAGTGCTCACAACACTGGCACCATCTTCAGCCCGTGCAGCGTGCCCTCCCTCGGGGCTGCGTGTTCCGGGCCCGGGGACTTCACGTGTGCCCTGACCGCAGTGGGGAAGGCTGCTCCGATCTTCCTTGAAGAAGGCACGCTTTAGGTAGCGGGTGGGGATCACGGGCGCACGGAAGGCTCTGGTTTAGAGAACTACCCTGTGACCTCACCACTGTGGCCTAGCTCCATAAAGCTGGGGATTAGGGTCGTCTGGCTTTGGGGGGGGTGGGGCAGAGAGTGGCTGCATGCCGCCTGGACTGTCCACCGGCCTCAACCCCCGTCAGTAAGTTGCCCTGAGGAAACTCTGTCAGCAGTGTCATCATTTTTTCGATCTTAAAGGCCTTCTCAGTCTGGAAGGTACTTTACTGACCCTCCTCCGCCTTCTAACAAGTATGTATTTGTTGTGGTGTGTGTTCTGTTGATCCTAGGTTTTTAATCCTGGATTTAACGTCTTCAGTGAGTTTGTTGTTTTTTTTTTTTTCTTCAATGTTTTTATTTATTTTTGAGACAGAGAGAGACAGAGCATGAGCAGGGGAGGGGCAGAGGGAGAGGGAGATGCAGAATCCAAAGCAGACTCCAGGCTCCGAGCTGGCAGCACAGAGCCCGACGCGGGGCTCGAACTCACAGACTGTGAGATCATGACCTGAGCCGAAGTCGGACGCTCAACCGACTGAGCCACCCAGGTGCCCCTTCAGTGAGTTTTTAAAGCTGTTTAAAGTTTTTAAAGGAAGTTTTAGCTACAGTCATTTAGTAATTGTCTGTTTCTTAATGTTTTCCAATGTATCGGCAGGGAGCAGTTGATAGGATTATGTTGAGCGTGCAGATGTAAAGCACACACAGTCCTTTGCATGCGGATGAGTACAGGGGCACATCTGTGGGGTCACGTTTCCCTTGTTTGTGTGCCTTTCTTAGCCAGATGTGCCAGGAGCTTGTCTTCTGGTTCATTTGAGGCCCTGTGTTATTTTTCTCCACGAGGGGCCTCTTGTAGACACAGGTGCTAACCCTCTCCTCTCCGGTCAGCGCCCACACAGGGCAGCTCCGTGCACCTCTTCTCTGGTTTCCTTCCATCCCTTCTCCTCCCCGCTGTAATACTTCCATTGAGCCGTCACTTGTCACTTGATGTTACGCATTGTATGTTATTAAAATGATGCATTTTATTATTATGCATGTATCATTGATCTTAAAAATAGTTATTTTGCCAGTAAAAACGGGTTTGTTTAGGAATAAAAGAAGATTGCGATTTCGGACCAGCAAGCTATGGCTAAACCACAGGCAAGTGCAGCAAAGAAGGGAGAAGAATGTTATTTCTCGGAGGAGGAGGAAGTCGAGAGGGGTTGTTTTAATGAAAGTCCACTGGAGGAAAGCGAAAGTCCAGGGAGGGTCAGTTTTTTATAGGAGATGCTCTGTCCATCTCTCCTGTTGGGGCCTGTAATTGGTGGTTTATTCTGTCAGGGTCTGTAGTCAACAGTCCTTCCCGTGATTGACATTGAGTGGTGCCGCTCCCCTCCCAGCCTCACCTCCTGGCATCCGGGGTCCACTTGGGGTTTGCCTTTGTTAATTTCACAGTGCCTTTGGAACCACATCTTAACGGTTTGTGAATGTATGTTTTTAATTTTGTGCTGCAGACTTCACTCTGATTTTTTATTCACACTTGCTTTTTGAACATGCATTTGAGTGCCTGCTATGTTCTAGGAATGTGCTGAGCACATGCGATAAATCAAAATCTTGCTTCTTTTGGGACAGACAGCCCAACAGTCAAGTAAAAAGGATGTTAGCTGGTGTTAAGTGACAACAGGGAAACCTCAGAGCAGGGCAGACAGACGCCGCGGGGACTCCCGATGTACTTCTTGTTCAGTTCCTCTGACTGCTGCGTGCCATTCGGTTGTGTATTCGCTGTTTCCGTCACGATGGGCATCTCAGCTCTCCCCACTCCCCACTGCCACAAAAAATCTGGCGATTATCCCCGTGTGGGGACTTTCTGGAACCAGGAGTGGGGGGCTGACACATGCCTGTCTCATTTCCCTGGGGGACTTCTCTACATGGTGATGCACCCATCCACTCCCCCGAGTTAGTCTATGGGGTCCAGTTTCCCCATAGCCCTGTTGGCTAACATTGTTTTATTTTGTATTTTTCTGATTATCGCAGCCTTTGAGTATCATTTCATCCACTGACTAGCTGCCGGGGTCTTCCCCTTGTGTGAGTGCCCCTTCATATGTCTCACCTCTTCTTTTACCGCATTCTTCGCCTGTATTTGATTAGCACGAATCCCGTGTACCATGTAGACTTTAATCTGTGGTCACTTGTTGAGGTAGTATTCTATTACGTTGACTTCAAGACGCACGTTCTTTTTCCTTTTCCTGTTTCACAGCCTCTGAAGTGGGGATGAATCCTGCAGCTGAGAACCGTCGTCAGCAGTGACGGGGTGGGGGGGGTGTCCCCACCTGTGTATCGAGCACTTGCTCACGGCTGTGCCCACTGCCAGCACTTCGGTTGTTACAAACACTGCTGGCGGGTAAATCAGCGGTTGGCGGGGGAAGGGGCCCGACCCCTCCAAGCCGGAGACGAGAGGCTGCACTGACGAAGGCTTTGAACGTCCCTTTGTCAGACTTCTGCCTGTGGGTGATCCCGGCTCGCTTTTAGAATTGTCATTCGGTCAGGGGAAAGATGAGTTGAGTCCAGTAGGGAAGTCCCGGCGTCAGAATTTGGAGCGTGGGGGACACTAACCTGCCAGGTAACCTCAGAGATGGTGGGGGAGCATCCTAGACAACACGGGGTCCTCCCAGTGGCGGGGGGAGCGTGTTGTCTGAACACCCGTGAAATCCACGACTTAGGGGAGGACGAACAGTGGAGACTTGGGCGAAGAGGTTAGGACTGTGTTGATGGACTTACCCTGCTTATGTTTTCCTTTTCATAAGTACAGACGTACTGGGACAAATCTGTGTAGAAGCGCACCTAGTAGAACTGTTCATTAAACGTAAACTACAAAACTCTAACACGACAGAACATTACATTTTAGTTGGCACTGGTTTTCTTTCTTGGCGCTAGGTAAAAACCTACCATCGGCATCTCAGATTCGCTGAAGCACAGTAAATCTCTTTATCACCGGCTGTTGACTGTGTGGTGTCTTCATCGAACCAAAATTCTTCATTTTGACTCAGATTCATCCATTTTGGTCTCACTGTGTTTGGGGACTTACCAGCAACGGTTTCTACTCCAAGGTCACAAGGACATCCTTCTACATTTTCATCTGTTCTGTCTTCCAAAACATCTTTTATGGTTTGAATATGTCTAGAATTAATCTGGGTACGTGTTTATCCGAGTTGATTTTTCTCCATGGGGAAGAGAGGTGTGTAATTTGGTAGTTTGTGGGGCAGCTGCTGTCACTCACAGGTATTTGTGTGCACAGTTCTCTTGAGTTCTAGTCTTTCCTCGCTCTGGGTGCCTGTTCTGGCACTGGTACCCGACCCATCGTTTTTGTTTGTTTGGTTTCTTTAATGTTTATTTCTTTTGAGAGACAGTGAGTGAGCAGGGGAGGAGCAGAGGGAGGCGGAGAACCCCAGGCAGGCTCCTCGCGATCAGCACGGAGCCCACAAACCGTGAGATCACGACCTGAGCCGAAATCAAGAGTCAGGGTGCTTAACCGACTGAGCCACCCGGGCGCCCCCTCAACCCATTGTTAATGGGGTTCTGGAATACTAGTTTCCTTCTGGTAAAGCATCATCCTGTTTCTAAATTCACTTGAAATTACCGACTCTCACTAATAGTGAGGTTGTGAGTTTGGATTGGAAAGGGTTTTATTTTTCCTCCAGCTAGTCCTCTGAGGCCTTGATTATGGAGATGTCTTTCTAGATTGGCTTTATTTGCTCCTGGGAGAGACCCCGAAGGCTCTCATACTCCCGCGTTCCTTGTTACGTGCCCAGCGTGACGTTCCTGCTAGCCTGCGTGGAGCACAGGCGTGAGCTTCCATTTCTTGCTGGAGACTGGTTTCCCTCCCCGCTCCCAGTGCCGGACAGAAACAAGATCCTCGTGTCCCTATGCCGCGGTGCCTCTCGGCGGCTTGCCGGCTGTGGTTAGGGGCTTTGGGCGTACTTCCTTTTGACGGTTTGATTTCTCTGCGTGTTAGTTTTCGTACAGTGGCCGTGACTTTTCCAGCAGCAGCCTTAGTACAGACTTGTCCACGCAGGTGTTTTGGTTTTCCATGTCTGTGTGAGCGCCAGCACCTCCACACCGGGACCGTCGGGAAGCTCAAGGGCCAGAAGCAGGAGGCTGAATGGACGCTGGATTCAGAAGCAGAGTGGGTGGCTTGAAGGAGAAGCCCCTGAGGCCAAAGGGAAGAGGGAGGGAAATATTTAGAGAGCACCTGTAACGGGCCAGGCCCTTATCTAGCAATGGCCCCGAGAGGTGGGTTCCTTCCATACTTTAGAGATGAAGAAGCCGAGACCCCCAGCGGCCGAGGAGCGTCCCCGAGCTCCTGGAGCCGCCAGGAGCCAAGAGGCAGAGGGCGTCTGTCTGGCTGACCGCAGCCCTTCCCTGCGTCCTCCTGCCTCTTGTACAGGTTCATCTACTTCTGTGAATTTACTTCGAGTGCCCGTTCTCTTCCTTCCCTGCGTTCCCACATCTTCTGTTTCTCGCATAAGAAACCAGTTCCGATCGCACGTCCCGAGAGCCGTGTTTCCAGTCTTTTCTGACGGCAGCGCGTCTTCCAGAGCACCGCGTGTGCACAGCGGTGCACGTGTACAACTGAGGCAGGCTCGCGCCGCAGTCCTTGCCCTGGGCCTGTGCTCTGATGGCCTCCGTCCAGCTCTGCTCGCGGCTTCCTTCGGCCCCGAGAGCCTGGTCGAGACCACGTTGGCTTCACTAGCTCGTGACCCCCGGTTTGGCCCCGTGTTTTTGAAGCGTGGCCTTGAGGAGTGTTGTCAGCAGGGGACGTGGCAGGTGGCCTCAGTAGCTGTCTCCTGTCCCGTCCCAACTCCGATCCACACCCCCAGGCTGCTGGCCACCCTGTCTGCCCCACACCCTACCTCTTGAGCAGTAATCCAGCACCAACTTCAGAACCCCTGCATACTTTTTTCGGTGGCTTTCCAGAGTTAACGTGTATTTTTGAGCCACTTAACTGCAAGGCCTGAGCTTGTTCTGCCTGTTCTTGCTTTTGATGGTGATGTTTTTAGATTTCCTTCCTATTTGTCTTATTCCAGAGTTTTTTCTGAGGTACTTCATGTACTTGTTTCTTCATGAGTTTTAAAATCAAAATGAAGGGGCGCCTGGGTGGCTTGGTCGGTTAAGCGTCCGACTTCGGCTCAGGTCATGATCTCACCGTCCGTGAGTTCAAGCCCCGCGTCGGGCTCTGTGCTGACAGCTCAGAGCCTGGAGCCTGCTTCCGATTCTGTGTCTCCCTCTCTCTCTCTGCCCCTCCCCTGTTCATGCTCTGTCTCTCTCTCTCTCAAAAATAAATAAACGTTAAAAAAAAAATTAAAAAAAAAAAATCAAAATGAAGATTTACCACTAATCTGTGTTGGAATTATCACTCACTTTTTTTTTTTTTACTTGAGTAGAACAAAGTAGCCTAATATGAATAGAGCTAATGGCTGATTTTTAACGTACCATTTGCTAACTGTACACGTTAGAACTAACGAAAAGAGCTGGAAGACGAGGATGCAGGTCGGGTAGAGTGACAACACTTGTGTGTCTCGTGAGCCACCAGGGCGGGTGGTGCCGCGTCCCTGTAACGTGAACGTCGTCTGGTCACACGTACCTCTCTCCTCTCTTTCCCCAGCCCTCCGAGCCACAACATTGTGGTGAATGGAAAAAAGTGTGTAAACTTCGCCTCGTTTAATTTTCTTGGATTGCTGGATGACCCTCGGGTCAAGGTAAGTGGCCCCCGCGCTGGAGGCAGCAGGATTCCCTGCGAAACTGGGCCTGAAATAGACAAACGGAGGGCGTCAGGAAGGGCTCTCTCTGCTGCTGGTGGCTGTCAGTGTCGCCCGGCGGAGCCGGAACCTGGTCTCGACAGAGGGTGGGCGATGCGGGCGTCTGACGTGGCTCCGTGGCGGTGACACGCAGAGAGCCGCGGGAGGCGGCCCAGGTAGTCGTGGGAGGCACGTCTGGGAACCCAGTCCATCTCCCGTTGGGAGTACGGGCCAGGAAGCTGTTTGGAGGACAGACTTTTGCCCGGAAACGCCACGAAGTATAAAGGCATTGAGTTAACCAAGTTTGGATAGGTTAAAACACAACTCTTCCTCGTTTTAAGTTCTGTCCCTAAATCTTTACATGTGTCTGCTCTTTATAGCCTGTTGTTAGAATGGCCACGGTTCTAAGAAAGGAAGCAAAGTTGGGGGGGGGGGTTGGGTTGCCATGTGGGTTGAAGAATAGGATATGTCAGTTTTGAACTCTGAAAGATACGTTATTAAAACCTGATTTTTCTTACATGCACGAAGGCAGCGGCTTTGGTGTCCTTGAGGAAGTACGGCGTGGGGACCTGCGGGCCTAGAGGGTTTTACGGCACATTCGGTATGTTTCTGCCCTCTCTTCCAAACTACTGCTTTTTTTTTTTTTTTTTTATGTTTATTTTTGAGAGAGAGTGCATGTGAGCAGGGGAGGGGCAAAGAGAGAAGGAGACAAGATCTGAAGCAGGCTTTGTGCTGACAGAGAGCCTGACGCGGGGCTCGAACTCATGAACCACGAGATCATGACCCGAGCGGAAGTTGGATGCTTAACCAACTGAGCCACCCAGGCACCTCCAAACTGCTGCTTTTAAGAATTGACTCGATCTGATTTCAAAGCTCCTTGGGAAAGATATCCTGGATTCGTTGTGACATTGGGTGGGTGAGTGCTGTCCGTGTTCGGCATCGTGGCGGGAGGGGCCCTGGTCTGAGACTGAGCATCGCTCACCGAGAAAAGACACAGGTGCCTTAGGTGCACCGTCTCCCGGAGGGCGAGGCCCACGCTGCTGCTGCTGCTGCTGGGTGTGCCCCGAGAGACCCAGTTTGTGTCTGTGTGTGTGACATAGTCGTGCAGGAACCTGGTTCTTCCTCGTCGTCTTCCTCCAGTGCCAGGGGGCACCGAGCTCGTCCGCCTGGCTGAAGTCGCGCCACAGGTGTGGGGGAGGGGTGCGTGCAGCGGTCCCTTCGAGGCAGGTGGGGGCGCCGCGTGTCACTGCCACACTCCAGTGTGGCACAGAACCTAGGTGAGGCCTCGCCGTGGAGGGGCTGGGACACACCTCCAGCCGGGCAGCCTCCTCGTTACATAATTGTTCAAATGAAGATGTTACTGGAAATAATTTCCTGGCGTAGCAGCGTCAGCGTGTGGGGAAGACAGCCGGGAAATCTCTTCCGTCTTCTATTTGTACTTCCATTTCTAGGCCTTCGTGTGGTTTTTTTTTCACTTAAACAATTAGGTGTTTTTATTTAAGGGAACACCTTTATTCCTTAGCTAGCTTAAAAGTTAAATGATTTTTATTGGAAACAGACAACAGAGCTGGTGTCCGAGCATCTGAAGCTGGAAAAGATCTGCAAAATCTTTTATTCCAGCATTGCGGCCATTTAGAAGCAGCACACAAAGTTCAGAGAGGCTGCCTGACTTCCTGACAGTCACACAGCTCGTTAATTTCAGCCTTATGGCCAGAAACCCAAGTATCCTGACTGCGAGTCCTTATGGGAAGATCAGAGACATCAAGAGCGCAGATCAGCCTCCCTCTTTGCCCCAGTCTAGTGCAAACACGGTTGGTTTGCTTGGTTTTTATTGGTAGGGAATTATTTCCTAGAGATATAGTATTAGAAAACTAGAAAAGGCATTTTTTATGGGGTTGTTTGCTGTTATCTGATCAACAGTATTTTCTATGATTTGCTTGCTGGGGTAAAAAAAAAAAATAGTTTTCTTACAAGCTTCTCTTTCTTGTGGATTTTATTTGCGCGTGTGGCCTTGGCCCCTGCTTCGGAGTTCATTTCAGAGGATAGATAGCAGATTTAATGCCAAATCAAGTCATGAAAAAAAAAATGTTTCAGCTTTTCCAAACCAGTTTTTCCAGAGCTGGTAGAATAGCCCAGTCAGCTTTCTGTTTGGATCACCTAGTAGGTTGTCACGTGCTCCCAAACGTGAGGTCTGTAGTGGATGGTATGTAAGTTAATATTCTTGATTGAATAATTCAGCCCATGCTATAAACTTCAGAAGGTTTATGTAGAGAGTCAAAGGCTTCTCCCCGCCATTGTCTCTACCCCACAGAAGACAGCTGCTGTCAGTAGTTAGCTGCTTGTTCATTCTTCCAGAGACCTGTTTCGGCAAATGCAAACCCCTTCTGTACACACATTTCCCCAAACAAATGGTGGCATACCCCGCACGTGTCCGTGCCTCGCAGTTGGAGTGATTTTGTTGGAACTTTAAACTGGATTTGGATTTTCAGGGGTCTGAGTGGGTCCCCAGGGGCAGAGTAATGCGCACATCTGTGTGTCACCCCCTCTGTACTGTGCGTCCTCGGCCGGGTCTCCCGGGTCGTAACTAGCGGAAGGTTCGGACGGACGGCGGCGTCAGTGTGGAGGCTGGAGGCGGGCTGGCAGGGCTTGCGGTGTGATGGCCTTGTGACAGGACCCGGGTCCTAGCGCGCTGTCCTTCTGGTAAGCTGATGTCGTTCCTCCTTCACAGGCGCCCGCGCCTGTCACCTCTGTTCTTTCTCGTGTGGCTATCGTCCACGTTTTCACGTTCTGGTTTTCCGACAGGATAGTTTGTATGTCATTATTATTTTTTTAAATTTTATTTTAGAGAGAGAGCATGAGTGGGAGAGTGGGGGAGAGAGAGAGAGATTGAGAATCCCCAGCCACATGCTCAGCATGGAGCCCGACACGGGGCTTGATCCCATGGCCCTGGGATCATGACCTAAGCCGAAATCAAGAGTTGGACACTTACCTGAATGAGCCACCCAGATGTCCCTGACAGTATGTTTTTTATATTTTTCCTTATTCTGGAAGGAGTTGCTTATATTACAGTTATATTAAATTACCTTGAAATTTCAGTGTTGGGTAAGATCAGAGAAGGTACTTAAGGTAAGTGAAGGCTAAATTTTAAATCTCTAGAATAAACCTCCACAATTAAGTTATTCTGAATATTTATGGTATATTTGCCCTTTGCTCTGACCAACAAAGCAAACTGAGGACCCCTTTCCTCTCATTTGAAGTTGCTTGTGCGCCCCTGCGGCCGAAGGCCTCTTTCCCTGGGCCCCCAGAAAGTTATTTTTAATTTCATCCTTTTTTTTCCCCCTGGAAATAACACATTCAGATGTCTGTTTTTAAAGATGAAAATACTTCTTTGTTGAGCTCTTTTCTCAGTTTTTCAAAAATAAACGTAAATCACTTGTAAATCTCCTTTATGTTATAAATTATAATTTTCTTTTTAATGTTATATTCTTTTTAATTATTATATCATAGTAACATATTAGATGATTAATACAGAAAAAAAATCAACAACAGAAAAAATCAAACATACAAATCAAACATCATCTAGTTTTTTAGGCTGGATGTTGTCCTGCCTCTGGCAAGTGGTACTCAGCAAGTTCTTATCATCCTAAGAACCAGTGATGACAAGCCTCCCCACCTTCCCCTTTATTGTTTGAATGTGTGTTTGAGAACAGAGCCAGTGGATTTGTCAGGTTGTAGAGTGTACATCCCTTCCTCTAGGGCTGATGAGGTCCCCTGCACTCTGATGCTTCCTCTTATCCAACTTCTCTGTTTGTTTTCTTTGAATAGGCTCAGATCTCATTGGCCTGAGGTTTATCGCTCGTTTCCCAGAATCTGCTTTGCATATACAATGCCTGCTTGGCTCTTTGCTCTTCAACTAAATCAAAACACAATTAGTGGCAGCGTTTCATGGCGAGGGATAATTGTGTTCTAGAGCCAATCGTAAACAAGTAAATCGTTCGTTTATTTTTCAAAATATTTTCTTGCTTTGTTTCAAAGCCGTCAGCTGAACCCTGACTGCATGTTTTATCGGGAAGAAGACTTGGTCATAAAATTCCTACATCTGCCACTTCTTTTTAGCAGCCGGTCTGGGATTGATTGTTTTTGCAGTGTAGGAGGGGAACAATCCTTGTTTGCACAGCTTAGAACATTTTGGTAAGAATCACAGAAGATACTGCATGTGAAAACATCGTGGAAAGCGTTCAGCACTGTATTTATGTTGTAATGAGTGCATAACTGATATTATTTGTACTTTTAAGAAAAGTCCAAGTCTCGAGGGATTTAAAAAAAAAAAAACAGTGTGAAGCACAAAAGTATAGAAGCCTTAAGAAAAAATGTAGTTGTTTTTAAACTGTTCTAAAGTTGACTGTTTTATAGTCTTTCCTTTGGAGAACAACCCAGAAAGCTGTTCTAGCTCTTATTAGAATAAAACAGGGGATCCTGTATAATTGGAAAACAGAAAAGTGCCTGTAACGTGATAGTTCTTAAACATCCGGGGTTTGGACAACTCAAGTAGAAGAGTGTAACTGCTTTTTTCTTTTTAAAAGGAAGTCTCTTTTTATTCTACGAATACTGGTTTAACTGTACAAGCGCTTAAACGGCTTATCGGTTTTTCCATGCCAGGCCTTCTCCTGAGTGTTCATGGGCCGTGACTCGTGGTTCTGGTAACGATCTTTTGAGGCAGGTCCGACTGTGACCTGTTTGACAGAGGAGGGCTGGAGAGGCACGGGGCAGTGTCAGGCCTGCCCTGGGTCCCCACCTGGGGAGAGGAGGGAGGCCAGAGCCGGAGCCCCCTGGGAGGACTGCTGCGGCCAGGCCCCACCCTGGGTGCCAGGCATCCTGTCCCGGCCCTGCGTCCCATCTCTAGGTTTCTGGTTCCGGGGCAGGTGCTAGAAAGGGCAGCGGGCGCGGGGAGGGCCCACGGGCTCTCTGGGCACCCGCCTCCATGGTCTTCCCCACCGTGCTGGTTCCTAGCGGCGAAGCAGAGGATGTGCGCTTCGTCCCGCTCCTTGTAAACCGGTGGCACCAGCGGGTGGACTGGATCGTCCGCACGGAGGACAGACGTCGGGAGCGGGAGAGCACGGCCCTTTTCCTGTTTGCTGCCTCCCCTCCCTGTGTCTCACGGCGTAGCTGTCACACATCAAGGGCAGCTGTCCGTACCCACCTGTCACAAAACCTGCTTTGCAAGGCTGCCGGCGGCAAAAACCCAGTGTCTTTAGGTACCCGGAGGAAAAGGCCGGTCTTTTTCAAACTTTTGGGAAAGACGAGAATCAGTAAGTCATTGACTTCTTGTGGAGAATTTTCTTATCCACGTTACGGCAGTGACATAAAAACGGTCATGAGTATACACAGCGTTTTCTACCATACAGTTTTCATCAGCTGGGGTAACTAACTCTTAGAGCCCTGAAAGTAAGCCAAGATTGTTTTACTTTCTCGTCGCTAATCGGTGAAAAAAAATGAGCCATTTAAAGTGGAGTCTACAGAATGATTTATGGTCCTTTTTGTAGTTGGCAAAAACGTTTGTGTCCATAGCATGTTTTTTCCCTTTGAAATGGACCTGGTGGGTGAGAGCAGTTCACTGTGGCTCGGCTTATCCATCTGCTAAATGGGGACGATGTGGGGCAGACTTGGGATTCGTCGGAGGCCTCCTGCGGGGACCCGCCCTGTTCTGATCAGAAGTGGGGGTGGCGGGGACTTGCCTGCAGGGCAGGAGCCACAGCTCTAGGGATGAGGGAGGCGCCCGCGCTCCGTGTGGGGGAGGGGGGGTTGGGGGCCTGTTCTCGAGCGTTTGGCCGCCTGCCTCTCTCTTGTCCGATTGAGAGATCCCACTGGCAGCGTCTCGTCGCGGGCGGTGCCAGGGTCAGGGTTGTGTCCTCGGACCCTGGTGTAGACGTCACAGACCTTGTGCTTGAAGAGCTCAGCACCCTGTCAATACCATTTCGATCAAATGGGAGGTGGTCTTCTTAATGTTACTGTAAGATTCCACGCTGACTGGCTGAACGTTCGTGTCGTGGAATGTCTGCTCTATCGAATGGCGGTAACCTTTTGGTAATGGAAATCAGACGGCCCTTCGTGTGCTTTTTGTGACAGGCCCTGTGGGGGTACGTTTTACCTGCAAATAGGAAGAAGCGGGTTTCGGTTTTTTGTCATCACTTGAGTGGAGCGGGAGAGACCGTTCGTGTTCACAGTTCAGTAGCATCGTCTAAGAAGCACGTGCATCCGGGGGCTTCAATTTATTTTCTTCTCTGGGTACTGCTCCATTCTCGAATTCCTCACTCTGCATCTCTGGCCGTCAAATTGGGGTTTGGTGGGGGGCACCTGTGTCCTGCCATCCCCTCACTCAGTAGCTGGCTTCCACCCCATCCCTCATCCCCAGCCCAGCGTTCTTGGTCTTCAGTCCGAAATCACGGCGCGTGTGTGGTACTGGTGAGTACAGAGGGGGCTGAGGGCACGAACCTTCTGCCCCAAGCGTGGAGCTCCCCTGTGCCAGCCGCACCCTGCCTCTCCTGGAGGTGTCGCTTTGTCAGGTGCCAGAAACCCTGTATTTCTCCCCGATCCTGTGCTCGTCAGACCACCTGTCTTTATGTGATAGTCACTGCATTTTTTTTTTTAACGTTTATTTATTTATTTATTTTTTTTTTAATTTTTTTATTTTTTTTAATTTTTTTATTTTATTTTTGGGACAGAGAGAGACAGAGCATGAACGGGGGAGGGTCAGAGAGAGAGGGAGACACAGAATCGGAAACAGGCTCCAGGCTCTGAGCCATCAGCCCAGAGCCTGACGCGGGGCTCGAACTCACGGACCGCGAGATCGTGACCTGGCTGAAGTCGGACGCTTAACCGACTGCGCCACCCAGGCGCCCCACGTTTATTTATTTTTGAGACAGAGAGAGACAGAGCATGAACAGGGGAGGGTCAGAGAGAGAGGGAGACACAGAAACAGAAGCAGGCTCCAGGCTCCAAGCTGTCAGCACAGAGCCTGACGCGGGGCTCGAACTCACAGACCGCGAGATCATGACCTGAGCCGAAGTCGGATGCTTAACCAACTGAGCCACCCAGGCGCCCCAGTCACTGCATGTTTGATAAATGAATGAGAAGATTATTGGACACCCCCCGTCTTTTAAAAATATAACCCGTTGTGAAGTTGAAACTTCTTTCATTCTTAATTTTCTTTGACTAATTAAAAAGCATCACAATAAGGTTAGTGTGTCCCTAATCAACCAGTGAGTGGGTTTACAGATTTGAGACACTTTATTCAGATGTGCCAAGAAGTTGATTCCGTATTTCTTATAGCTACACTAACTTAGCTCACTTATTCCTGTCTGGAAGGTGGTGGAAGCCTTACCCTGACCATTGACTGTGTGTCTTATCCCTTACAGTGGGAGTATTCAGTCCGGTCAGGCTTGAACCAGCTAGGGTAAATCCTGTCTGGCGGGTCTCAGTCGCTCAGGCTTCGTGTCTCCCCGCTTCTCACGTGTCTCTGTGGGGCACCCCTCCTACTCCCTGCTCTCTGGGAGACCCGTGGTCGGTGGAGGGCAGGCCCCTGGAGTGATGCTCCCCGCACGCGGCCTTGACATGGTCTGGGATACCTCTGACGGGCCATCCGCCCTCTGCGGCACCCTCGCCGGGACCCGTCTGGATCCCCTGCCACTGCCCGGAGTGCCAGGTCCCCTGAGCCATGTGCCAGTGTTCTCCTTCGTGGCCTCTCAGTCTGCCTTTACTACCTCCGATTTCCCTTTCTCGAAACCCTGAAGCTCCGGGGCTGGCGGGCCTGGCCGCATGCTTCCTGTAGCACTCCTGTGCTTGCACGGGGCACGCGGCGGGACTGATTCCTTCTCCAGACCTGGGTCCTGCTGTAGTTAAAAGAGCTAAAGGAAGTTTGAAAAGTCCTCTTCTCTCCCAGCTAATGCCTCATTTGGGGGCCCCAGGGCAAAGCTGGTCAGTGCACTGTTGCTTCTAGACCTCGCTGGGCCCTCCACGCCGGGGCCTTCAGCCTCGTGGCAGGGCCAGGGAAGGTGAGCGGCCGTAAGAAGCAGGGCAGGGAGGAGAGAGGTACCAGTGTAGCGAGCACAGTGTGTTCCCACCTTAACCAACATTCTTCTCTAGCGGCTCCTATAGAACACCGCGTTTCTCTTTGTGCCATACGTTTGAAGTCCCCGGTCCGCTTAAATAGAAATCCAAACAGAAAAGTCAGTGCTGCGGAGTGATAGCAGGTGCACAGGGAAGTCCCAATAAGCTAGTAGACGAGGGGGCACCGCCTTGATTGGAGTACGTGGGTTCTTTGACGTTTCCTTTTTGAAGCTGGCTAACGCTTGTCCTGATGTCCGGCGTGTACCTTCTGCTAACATGCAAAAAAGGCTTTCATAGATTCACGTGTCGCACATTGGTGAAGCCTCGGTGCGGTTGGCTGAGAGAAGTCAGAGCAGGTGGTCGCTGGGCCTCGAATCCCCGCGCTGGCTGACACAGAAGCGAAACCCAGCGTTGGAGCTGCCCCCCAGCACGCTTCGGGGACAGAGGCGTAGCTGATCCCATTCAGATTTCAGAAATCGTTGCGGCCCAGAGTTATCTAAACGGAGCTCCCATCATTTATAACTCAGAAGCAGTTTCATTTTGCCTGTAAGGTGACGGTATCGTTAACGAGACTTAATAAACTGAACTTACTTTCTCTCCCTTCTGCTTAAAGAAGAGGAATTAGAAGGTGTCTTAACCATTTAACGTCTTGCTGTAGATGTGCACTTGGACCTGGAAGACCGCCTGGCAAAGTTCATGCAGACGGAAGAAGCCATTATCTACTCGTACGGATTTGCCACCATCGCCAGTGCCATTCCTGCGTACTCCAAGAGAGGGGACATTGTGTTTGTGTGAGTAACTTTTACCCACGTTTCTGGCAGACTTCCTTTGGGAATGACGGTGATCCTCCCGCAGGATGCCTTTGTTGGAGGTTTTCTGCCTGAGATAATCCTGACTTTTTATTGGGTAAAGAAATATATAGTAACTTCAGCGAGGTGATTGTACGCAATTGACGAGACTGTCACTAGAAGGAGGCCTGAAGCGTTTTTAATTATTGATTTTATTTATTGACGTCCACAAGGCCAAGCTTGCCACGGGTGAGGCAGCGATCTCTCTTCTCTCTGCGGTTCGGTGACAGGACGGTAGTGTTCTTGAAGGGTCCGTGATCACCACCCACCTGGTTGCTCAAACTACTACTGCATTCAAGATTACCTTTCCAGGCTCATTTTGTACACTTTTCCTCAGGCATTCGTGCTGTAGCCTTGTCAGCCTCCCGTGCTAGTGTCCTCTCACCACGGGGCCTTTGCACACGCCAGTCCTGTGCCTAGAACATTGCCGCTCCTCTCTGCTCCTGCTCACCCTGCACATGCCTCGCCTCTGCGGGGAAGCCTTCCCCAGCCTCTCAGACCAGGCCGAGGCCTCCCGCCGCATGGGAGAAGATCCTGGAGCCAGAGGAGTCTGGTGTTTGTGTGATCCATGATCACGTGGGTACTCACACCGCCCCTCAGAGTCCCTGTGCTTCTCCGGCCCCCCCGCACGCACACGTGGGCACCCGCACCGCGCCCCCCGCCCCTCTTCCCCCGTGGCCCTTCCAGCGGGGTGTACGAGTGCGTCGCCTCCCCTGGCGTTTGCCGTTCGTCGTGCTCGGTGAGCACCAGCTCGGTAAGCGAACGAACAGAGGTCGGAGCTTAGAAGAGGGTCCGAGTGACGAGGCTTCGGGGCCCAGCCTCCTGTGGCGCCCGCACCGCCCCGCGGCCTCTCCCTGGGGGGGCTCACGCGGCGGCACTGGCCCTGCCCGGGCTCCCGGACAAGTGTGCCTTTCCTCCCCACAGCCTGCGGCAGCCGGGGCACCGGCCTGTGGCCGCGTCAGGGTGAGGGTTTCCCGACCTGACTGTGGAAGCAGGGGATTTATGAACATCGTATCCGTAGTGAAAGAGTCAGACTCCTCACAACTTGAGAGCTGCCGATTTAAACCGCAGCCCTAGGTTTCTAGTAAAAGCCTAGTTGTGGCAAGTACGGTGTCATCCAGCCTCACTTTGAATCCTTTTGTGAATCCTAAGCCCCAAAAAAGCTGCAGCTGAACTTGTGGGATTCCTCCGTCAGATCCCAAATCCTGTACTTTTCACGGCCGCCAAACCCAGGCTGCGTTCACGTCCAGCTGCCCTGCCCAGTGGCTTAGAGCTTCAGTTTCTAGTCAGTGAGGCAACTTAATGATTCTCCCATACATAAGGTCAAGTGTCTCTGTCTTCGAGTATTTCATAATTTCAAGTATTCTGCCCGGAATTCACTCGGAAGCAGGAACACTAGAGGCGGTGTTCAGTAAATTATTCGACAAATTGTTTTTGATAAATTCTTACGCGTAGATCATATGTCCAGGGCTGTATTTCTTCTTTTTAGTAAACGCTAATAAAGCTTCACCGGTAGTAGGCTCAGCACGGTGGCTGTTCACGTACTTAGGTCTGTGCCCGTCACTCTGCTGAGTCTGTGTGCACATTACTTCGTGTATCCGTTTTTTATATATCTAAATGTTTTATTTTAGACAGAGAGAGAGTGTGTGCACATGAGCAGGAGAGAGGGGCGGAGGGGGGGAGGGAGGGAGAGGGAGAGAGAGAGAAAGAGAGAACCCCAAGCAGGCCGATGTGGGGCTCTATCCCTTGACCCTAGAGTCATGACCTGAGTTGAACTCTTCGAGTTGGATGCTCACTGACTGAGCCACCCAGGCTCCTCTCATGTACCCTGACGTAATCGTAGATTCACAGACACTTACGACAAATAATACGGAGATTCTGTGTGCCCTTTACTCGGTCTCCCCCAGTGGTTACTTCACAGCTGGGATGTTGGCATTGAAAAAGTCAAGATACAGAGCATTTCCACCACCACAAGGGTCCCTCATGTCACCACACCCTTGCCCCCCCACCCCTCACCCCCCACTTCTTACCCCCTGGCAACCACTAATCTCTTCTCCCTTTCTGTAACGTTGTCTTTTCAAGACTGTTGTTCAAGTGCAGTCATACGGTAGGTAGCGTTTGGGGATCGGCTTTTTTCACTCAGCGTTAATTCTCCAGAGACCCACCCGCATCGCGTGGATCAGGAATTCATTCCTTTTGGTTACAGGGTCGTATCCTGTGGTACAGAGGCACCGTAGTCGGCTGAACCACTCGCCTATTAGGACATCTCAGTTTCCAGTTTGGGGCTCTAACAGATAATGCTACTATGGACATTTCTGTACAGGTTTTTCTGGGAAAATAGGTTTCATTTCCCTGGGCTCTATGCCACCCAGTTCAGCTGCTGGGTCACGTGGTATTGCAGATTTAGTTTTTTAGGAAATTGCCAAACTTGTTTTCCAGGGTGGCCGTACCATTTTACATTCCCATAGATAGTATATAAATGGTCAGGTTTCTCCACATCCTCAGAAGCATTTGGTATTGTCACTATTTTTTTTTTTTTTAATTTTAGCCATTCTGACAAGTGTGTAGAGATACCTTACTGTGGTTTTAGTTTACATTTCCTTCCTTGATGGCTAGTGATGTTTACTTTTTTCAGACTTTAGTCTTGGCATCAGGAGACCACTTCATAAAATCTATTGAGAAGTATTCCCTCTTGTATTTTCTGGAGGCATTATATAAGGTTGTTGTTAATTCCTTATTTGGTAGAATTCTCCAGTAAAACCAACTGGGCCCGGAGATTTAATTTTTGGAAGTATTTTAAATATGAAATCAATTGTTTAGTACTTACAAAGCTGGTCAAATTATCAGTGTCCCTTTGGTGAGTTGGGGTGGTTTGTGTTTTTCAAGGAATTGGTACATTTCTTCTCAGTCATCAAACATATGTATGTCGCATTCTTCTTAATATATCCTTATTCTTCTAACGTCTGCAGAGCCTGAAGTGATGACCCATTTCATTCCTGTCTGGTAATCTGTCTACTCTCTTCCTAGGCAGTTTTGCTAGAGATGGTCCATTCTATTTATCTTTTCAAAGAATCAGCTCTTTGTCTTACTGACTTTTCTCTGTTGTCTTGTTCGTTTCAGCCCTATCGATTTCTTGCATTACTTCCTGCCTTCTGCTCTCTTGGTTTCCTTTGCTCATCATCTAGGTTCTTCAGTTGGGAATTTTGATTGTTGACTTGAATCTTCCCTCTTTTCTGATACATTAGTGCTCTGCATTTCCCTCTCCAGTACTACTCTGGTCTTGCCCCACACATTTTGATGTGTTTATTTTCATTTTCATTGAGTTCAACGTATTTTATTTTACCTTAGACTCTCTGACCCACAAATTATTTAGAAGCTGTGTTTAGCTTCCAAGTGTTTGGAGATTTGAAATTTGTTGCAGTTTGTGTTATGACTCGTGATGTGGTCTATATAGGAATATGTTCCCCGGTCACTTGAGAATATTCTGCCGTTGCTCGGTGGACTATTTTATAAATAAATGCCAGTTAGATCCCATTAGTTGACGACGTTGTTGAGATTGGATCTAACCTTACCCGTGGTTTTCTGTATGGTAGTTCTACAGTTTTTGTGGTTGTGATTTGTCTATTTTTCCTTTCACTTTTATCACTGTTTGCTTCTCATCTTTTGTAGCTGTCGTTCGGCACGTATTCAAGATAAGTTTTCTTGGGTAATTGATCCTGGTTATCATTGTATAATGTTCTTCTTGGTCTCTGATCATTTTCCTCGTTCCAAAGTCTGATTTGAAAGATATTAACATAGACACTTCTGCTTTCTTTGGTGAATGTTTGCGTGGTGTATTTATCGTATGTAATATGTATACTTTCACTACGACATTATTATTGTATATTCTTTTATAGGCGGGATATTGTTGGGTCATGTTTAATAACACCCTGCCAGTCTCTCTTTAAATTGTGTATTTTGGTGCTCGCTTCGGCAGCACATGTACTAAAGTTGGAACGATACAGAGAGGATTAGCCCGGCCCCTGTGCTCGGAGGACACACACAGTCGTGAAGCGTTCCGTGTTTTTTATTAACAAGGGCACTTGTGATGTGCACCAGGCGTTATATGTAAGTGATGGATCACAAAATTCTGTTCCTGAAGCCAATAGCACACTATATGTTAATTAACTTGAATTTTGTTTAAATCTTGTAAAGAAAAAAAAATTGTGTATTTTGGCCATTTACATTTAAAATCATTATTGCATTTCTTTTTTTTTTTTTTTTTTTTTTTAATTTTTTTTTTTCAACGTTTTTTATTTATTTTTGGGACAGAGAGAGACAGAGCATGAACGGGGGAGGGGCAGAGAGAGAGGGAGACACAGAATCGGAAACAGGCTCCAGGCTCCGAGCCATCAGCCCAGAGCCTGACGCGGGGCTCGAACTCACGGACCGCGAGATCGTGACCTGGCTGAAGTCGGACGCTTAACCGACTGCGCCACCCAGGCGCCCCTCATTATTGCATTTCTTATGACGTTTTATTTTTTGTTTCTTATTTGTTATCTTTTTTTTTGTCTGTTTTCTTTTTCCTTCTTTTCTAGGAGTTAAGTGAATGTGTTTTATTTAGAATTCCATTTTTACTTATCCATGGTGTTTTTGAGTGTTTCACTCTGCATAGTTTTTGTTTGTTTGTTTTTAGTCATTGCTCTGAATATGACATTATGTACACACATAAGTTATCACATTGCCAGTCTCATCATTTTACCAGTTCAAGTAGAGAAACCGGTACCTTCCTTTACATTTCTCTGCTCCTTGTTTATAATATAATTGTTTTATTTTTTTAATGTTATTTTTTTATTTATTTAGGGATAGAAAAAGAGAGGCAGAATCCCAAGCAGGCTCCACACTGTCAGTGCAGAGCCCAGTGTGGGGCTCGAACTCACGAATTGTGAGATCATGACCTGATCTGAAATCAGAAGTCGGATCCTTAACTGACTGAGCCACCCAGGCGTCCCTTTAATGTAATTGCTAAAGTATTTCTGGTATATACATTGAAAGCCATATCAGACAGTGTTGTAATTTTTTTTATGTTTGTTTATTTATTTTGAGAGAGAGAGAGAGAGAAGGAGAGAACTAGTGGGAGAGGGGCAGAGAATGAGGGAGAGAGAGAATCCCAAGCAGGCTCCGCATTGTCAGCACAGAGCCCGACTTGGGGCTCCATCTCTCTGTCTGAGAAATCATAACCTGAGCTGAAGTCAAGAGCCAGACAGACACGCAACCCAACTGAGCCACCTAGGTGCCTCTGGACAGTGTTGTAATTTTTACTTAAATCATCCAAAATAATTTAGAAAACTTCAGGAGGGTGACAAAACCCTAGTGTGCTTGTTCATACTTTTTACTTAGTGTTCTTTCTTGCTTCATGATAATCTAAGATTCTTCCTTTTGTTTTCTTTACTTATTTTTTCTAGGTAGAGAACTTGCTTTAGCCATTCCTTTAGGGGAGGTCCGCTGGGGGCAGATTCTCTTAGTTGTCCTTCAACTGAGAAAGCCTTGATTTCCCCTTCAGTCCTGAAGGATATCTGTGCTTGTTACAGAGTTCTTGGTTGACAGCTCTCTTCTTCCAAGTATTTGGAATATATTTTGGCACTTTTTTCTGGTCTCCATGGTTTCTGATGAGAAATCTGTCGCTCTGTTATTTTTCTCTTCTATGTAAAGTGTCATTTTAGGGGGCTGCGTTCAAGACTTTTTCTTGGTCATCAGTTTTCAGAAGCTTTACTATAATCTTGGCGTTTATTTCTTTGGGTTTACCCATATGAATTTCGCTCAGCTTTTTTTATTTTAAATTTTTTTTTAATGTTTATTCATTTTTGAGAGAGAGACAGAGCAGAGACAGAGCATGAGTGGGGGAGGGTCAGAGAGGGAGACACAGAATCCGAAGCAGTCTCCAGGCTCCGGCTGTCAGCACGGAGCCCGACGCGGGGCTCGAACTCCTGGACCGCGAGTTCGTGACCTGAGCCGAAGTCGGACGCTTCACCGACTGAGCCCCCCAGGCGCCCCGCGCTCATCTTTTCCATAGGGTTCAGCTTCTTGCCAAATCTGCGTCCTTTGGGCCTCCCCTGACGCAGTGTGGCGTCTTTTGTCGTGGCCCCACGGGTCCCTGAGGCTTGCCCTCTCTCGTCCGTTTTCTCTGCGGTGTAGGTTTACACGGCTAGCTTCGGTTGTTACATCTGTCAGTTCTCTGATTCTTTCCTCCACCCCCGCCGCCAGTCTGCGGCTGAACCCACCCACTGTGCTCTTCTTGAGGTTGCTGTGTTTTCCAGTTCTAGTATCTCTGCAGGACTCCGCCTCCTGTTTCTTTGCTCAGGTTTCTGGTTTTCACTTGTTCCGAGCATGTTCGTGAGTGCTCATTGAAGCATTTTTGTCCTGACTGCTCTAAAATCGTCATCCCTGACATCTGTCCTCTCCGGATTGACGTTTGTTGATTGTTTTCTTTCGTTCTGTTTGAGATCTCCTGGTTCTTGGTACGGCAAGTGATACTTGAAACCAGGACGATTTCATATTATGCTGTTACAGCCTGTGCTTTATTTAAACCTCATGTTTTAACGGGCTTTCTCTCCGTCAGTCTTCCAGTCGGGGCAGGGGGGCACTGCTGCCTCATCGCTGCCGGGTCCAAGTCCACGGTCCCCTTTCTGCCTCCATGGATGCCACAGTGGGGGCGTTTTCGTTTCTGCTGGTGTTGGTGAGAGTCCTGCTTTCCCTCAGGCCTCCTCTGACACGGCCGCCACGGCAGGAGTCCCCACCCGCTCTCGCTTGGTACCACCTCGCAGGGATAAAAGTCCCAGCTCCCTTCTCCGATACCACCATGGCCATTGTTGGGGTGCCTTTTAGCTCCGTGAGGATCAGACTTTTGGGGCCCAGCTTTCCTGGGGTCCGGCTGCCATCATTTCTACCTACCCGGCGGCCCCCTGTCCTGCCCTTTGGCTACAGAGCAGGCTTCTGTGAGCGCTTTTCGCCCGTGGCCCCGGCACCTGCGTGTTGCCGGCCTTGTCGGTTCCAGATGAGGGAGGGCCCCAGAGTCCTGTCGCGTCATCCTCGGGTCCTCGGCCTGTCTGCCATCTCTCTCCATCTTCCAGAGTCTCCTTGTGTTTGTTTTATACGTAATATCCGGTGTGGGGGTTGTACTTGGAAAGATAGGGAAGATAGGACTGTCCCATCTTGGCAGAACAAGTGTTATATATATTTTTATTTTATTTTATTTATTTATTTATTTTTATTTATTTTTTTTTTTAATTTTATTTTTTTTTAACGTTTATTTATTTTTGAGACAGAGAGAGACAGAGCATGAACGGGGGAGGGTCAGAGAGACAGGGAGACGCAGAATCCAAAGCAGACTCCAGGTTCCGAGCTGTCAGCACAGAGCCCGACGCGGGGCTCCAACTCATGGACCTTGAGATCATCACCTGAGCCGAAGTCGGCTGCTTAACCGACTGAGCCACCCAGGCGCCCCTATATTTTTAAATACTATACCTTAATTTCAAAAGTGATTCCCTCCCTGATTAACTCCGTTTAGGAGATCTTACCGAAGTTTAATCTGCAGGACCCAGAGTTCTGCACTGAGTGGGGTAGAGTCCACGATCCAGTATTATTTCTCGCAGCAGAGTTAACGGCAGAGTCTGTGCCACTCAAACCAGACACGCCACTGAGGTGGGGGGGGGAGGGACCACCAGTGTTTCCTGTGTTTCTCAGAAAGAGAAAATTGCTGAGTAAACTGACGTGCCCCCCACAGTAGGCCGCACAGGAGGCTGGTTCTGGAGCGGTTACAGTATGGCCAGGGAGCGCTTGGTGGAGTAGAGGTAGCGAGGCCGTTCCGAGAAAAGGACCCACGGAGATGGGCGCAGACCGCGTGCGTCCAGGGCCCAGCGTGTTCTGTTCATCGGCCGTGCTCAGGCCGACGGGTAGGTGCTGGTCGGCCCAGAGCAGGCTCTCCTTTCCCAAGAATGGTGACGAGGCTGTTAAACCCCGGTTTGTGGGTCTCTCTTCCTTGCAGGGACAGAGCCGCGTGCTTTGCTATTCAGAAAGGATTACAGGCGTCACGTAGTGACATTCAGTTATTTAAGCATAACGACATGGCCGACCTGGAGCGACTACTGAAAGAACAAGAGATCGAAGATCAAAAGGTATGATTCTTTGCAAGAAAATTATACAGCTCTTTTGTGTTCGGTAACCGGCTGAATCATATATGAAACGGTAATTTGTCATGAAAACTTGCCTGCGGATCGCATTTGGATATGAAGTGAGGGCATTCCTGCTGATTAAATGTACTTCGTGTCGGAGAGCCGGGTCTGATTGTAATTGCCTCGTCGTTGCCGTAATTACAGCTGGCAAATTTGCGGGCAGGCAATCCAGGCAGCTTTCTAAAAGAGACAGAAACCGCGCGCCCTTGGCGGTGGGGGTGGGAGGGGCTCGCTCTCCACTCTGCAGAAATAACACCGGAGCTCATTAGGGTGGGAGCAGGGCGCACCTCATGAATTCAAAATAGGTTTATTTATATCAGGATAAGTCACGTGTCCGGTAACTGGAAGAAACAGCGGCCCATCTTCATTTATGAAAGTGTGAACAGAGTGACTCTCTCTCCCTCCCGCACCTTCGCCCTGGAGCTCCGAGCAGCTCCGCCTGTGCGAGCCACCTGCCCCGCGCGACTTCCTTCCGCACCGCAGCCCGTTTACACTGCCGCTTCGCAGGCACCTGCGTGTGCAGAGACCCTTGAGGGGTGGGGGGCCGGGGGCGGAACCGGCTCCTCGGCCTTCTGATCGGAGACGGCAACGCGGCGGACGTACGCTCAGAGCGTCTCTGGCGGGATTGTCACGGCCCCGCGATGGCGTGGAGGGGGACGCTGGTGCTGTCTGTGGTTCCGCGGTAGGGACCATCGTGCACAGACCACACGGAAGCCGCATCCTTCCTCTCAAACACCACTTGAAGAGGACTTTCCCGGTCCACCTCGGTCATTCCCAGGGTGCCTGCTAAGGAGTGCTCCCGCGTTCCTCAATTCTGTGTTAACTTTCATCCTTCCAGATACACGCATTGTTCCTTTAAGGTTCTGGCCTCCTTGTTCAGGGGACAGCCTGAGGAGCGGCCCCTCGTGAATATGCACTTGTCACGATGAAAGTGCATAGGCTCTAGGCTCTCGCTGGTTTATGCTGGATTGCTGCAGGCCGGGGCTTCTTGGCTGCAGGATTTAGAAAAATCTGTCGGGAAAGTCTTAAAGTGGAGAGCATTCCACTGATGAGTTTCTTTTGACAAATTGTAAAAAGGTGTCCCTTATTCTGATTCGGCAGTAGAATGCTACCCCACTGAAGAACAGGCCTCGGCAGTGTGACCAGCGAGCGAGTCCCCTGCAGCGTTTATTTTCTTAAGTTTGTGCTAATTTGGAAAAGAGGTGGGGTGGGTGTGTGTGTGTGTGTGTGTGTGTGTGTGTGTGCGTGCACGCGTGCGCGTGTGTTTTGTTAGATTTATAATCCTTGGAACTTTTTTTTATGAATAACAAATAAAATTATCTTGAATTGTGTTTCTATTTTATAGTTTTACCCTTTTACTAATTAATTTATACCACATTTTCCCGACATGGGCAGGCTTTCTAAGTCACTTTACATTTTGGTATTTAGAAAGAATTTTTTTTCAGTTTCATTTTCACATAAATAATAAATGCTCAATGTGTGAAAAATTTCTTAGATACTTGTCTTTTATTTGAAAGTGACTTAAAACGTGGTTTCATCCAGGTTCTTTTTGTCAACTTTGCAAATAGTTCATAGGTGTTTTTTCATTCACTTCCGTATAAGGATCTCTTGTTCCATATTCATTCTTCTTTTAAAAAAGGACAGTGGGCAAAAACAGCAGTTCTCAGAAGTACAAATAGATGTGAGCAAGTGAAAATTGCTCAAGCCTTCCTAATAATTAGCAAAATTAGGCAAAGAGCCTTCACCTATCTGACCAGGGGACATTTTTCATGGTAACAATCTGTGTCAGCACTGGTCTGGGTGATCAAACAAAGGCCCTCCTGTAACTCTGGGGAGAGTGCCCGTCAGGACACCTTTTCCAGAGGGTACGTGGACAAAGATATTCCAGAATTCTTAAATGTCCGTACCTTTGGACCTGTATCCGGGGTGTTGTCTTTAGAAGAGGATCGGAAGTGGTGTTAAAGATTAAAGATACAACGTGATATAAAAAAGCAAAACGAGGGAAACAGCCTACATCCAGTGTTGGGGAAATAGTTAATTTATGGTGTATATACAGATAGAATAGTAGATCTCCATGGAAATCATGTTTAAAAATTTTTTTTAATATTTATTTCATTTTTGAGAGAGAGACAGAGCACAAGCGGGGGAGGAGCAGAGAGTGAGGGAGACACAGAATCCAAAGCAGGCTCCAGGCCCCGAGCTGTCAGCACAGAGCCCGACGTGGGGCTGGAACTCACGGACCGCGAGATCATGACCTGAGCCGAAGTCGGACACTCAACCGACTGAGCCACCCAAGCGCCCCATTAAGTAATTACTAATTAAAATAATTTTTTAAGCTCAGGTCCTTAAACTATTGCAGTAAAATCCTGATTTGAACAAAGTAATTTACAAAGGTACGTATTTGCAAGAGAGACAAAAATTATCAATGTGTACTGTGACTAGCTATATTGTTAAAAATTTTTTTTGTACTTTCCCATTTCCCAAGATTCCTACATTGAGTATTTTTTAAGCCGTGTTAAAAATACTTTATTTTGGGGGCGCCTGGGTGGCTCAGTCGGTTAAGCGGCCGACTTCGGCTCAGGTCATGATCTTGCGGTCCGTGGGTTCGAGCCCCGCGTCGGGCTCTGTGCTGACAGCTCAGAGCCAGGAGCCTGTTTCAGATTCTGTGTCTCCCTCTCTCTGACCCTCCCCTGTTCATGCTCTGTCTCTCCCTGTCTCAAAAATAAATAAACGTTAAAAAAATAAAAAAAATAAAAATACTTTATTTTGGAAAGGTAGGGAGAGGCTCACCTCTCCTCATGTCCTCCCCCGTGACCCCCAGCAGACCGATGGTCACTGCGGTTTGAGTAAAAGCGGCCGAGCAGACTCTGCGACGTGTCCTTCCGCATGCTTCAACAGACACTTTTCTGAGTGTTTGAGCTGTGGGTTCTGAAACGTCCTTGAAAGCCTAGCTCTGCTGTTTGGGTTTCTGGTTGTCCGTTAAAAGCTTAGAGGCAAGAAACCTTGGAGTAGGAAGACGGTGCCCCCTCCCTATGGATCTGGCTGTTGTTTCAGCCCGACACCCCCACGGCCCGTGCACATGTGCCGGGGAGTGCTTCATGAGTAGGCTTGCCATCGGTGGGGCGCAGGGAGGTGTGTGTCCTTTGAAAAGGCCCCTCGCCCGCTGCCTCAGACATGCCTGGATGAGGGCACAGTTGAGTTTTACTTGACCCAGTAGTAAGGAAGGAAAGGGTCTTGTCTGCGTTTTGGTAGATGGAGAGCAGGGTTCGTCTGTTTAGGTTTTGATCATGAGAAATCTCCGGCGGGTTCAGAGGAAGCACGGGAGTATAGTGCAGCCCCTACCCTCCTCTCAGCTCTGGTAGCAGCATCCTGCCGTTCTCGTATCACCGGAGCCTCTGCGTCTCCCGACCCCATCTCTGGTGATGATTGCCTTCACCCACCTCAGTTCTTCCTAGTTTGTTTTTTTTTCCCGACATTTATTCATTTTTTGAGAGAGCAGGGGAGGGTCAGAGAGAGAGGGAGACACAGAATCTGAAGCAGGCTCCGGGCTCCAAGCTGTCAGCGCAGAGCCCCACACGGGGCTTGAACTCAAAAACCGCGAGATTGTGGCTCGAGTTGAATCCAGACGCTTAACTCACTGATCCACCCAGGCGCTCCAGTTCTTTCTAGTTTAGGTGAACTTCACAGACGTTGAAGTGAGCAGATCGTAGCCATACATTTTGACCAGTGGATAACCCAGCCATGAGGGCTCCATTGTGACCTAAAACGCTGCCATCTCCCCAGGAAGTTCCCTTGGGCCCCTTCTCAGTCATTCTCAGAGTGCCTAAATCGTGTGCGTGTGTGCGTGCATGCGTGCGGTCACCTAGTGCATGGTGTGAACTGAAAAACAGAGAAGAAAGCACTTTCTTCATCTCAGAATAATCGGGTCCGAAACCTTGGGCTTGAAACGCAACCGGACTGTTTACTTCTTGAATCAGTCTTGTCAGATGGGAGTGCTAGGGAGCGTCTAACAGATTCTGCATTTGGAATTACTGAAATTTAAAATGTCATTGTTTGTTTGTTTGTTTTTGTCTTTTAAAGAATCCTCGCAAGGCTCGGGTCACACGACGTTTCATCGTGGTGGAGGGGCTGTACATGAACACGGGAACTATTTGTCCTCTCCCGGAGCTGGTGAGCAGCCGTGGTCACTCCAGATTCTAGAACTCGGGCTGTCGGGCGGTGCTGCCTCTTGTCCCTGAGCACTTGTGACGCCTCGCATCTGTACCGCTTTGCCTAACGCATCTCAGGAGCACATTCAGGCCATACCGGGGAAGTACATTAACATTACGTGCCAGCCCGGTCTTTAAAGGGTAGTCAAGACTCAGCTTTTTAAAACCAGCTTTATTGAGGTGTAATTGACATGCTAATGAAATGCATTCACTGTCAGTACAGTTTGGTAAGTTTTGGCAGATTTGTACACCCTCATCTCTGCCGCTGCAGTCAAGTTACAGAACATTTCAATCTGTCCAGAAAGTTCACTCATACGCCTTTGTAGTCAGTACCTCCAGCCCTGGCCCCAGACCACCGTTGATCTGCTCTCTGTGCCTGTAGTTTTGACTTTTGTGCAATTTCCTATAAATGAAATCATATAGGATGTGTTTTGTAAAACTCTTGCTTTTTTTTTTTTTTTTTTTTTTTTAATGTTTATTTTTGAGAGAGAGACAGAGACAGTGCAAGCCGGGCAGGGGCAGAGAGAGACAGGGAGACAAAGAATCTGAAGCAGGCTCCAGGCTCTGAGCTGTTGGCACAGAGCCCGATGTGGGGCTCGAGCTCACAGCCTGTGAGATTATGACCATTTCTGGACTCTCAGGGTTGTTCCACTTGTCTGTATGTCTGTCCTTATGCTGGTACCACACTGTCTTAGTTACTGTAGCCTTATAGTAAATCTTGAAGTCAAGACACGTGAGTTCTCCAATTTTGTTCTTTTGTAAGATTGTTATGGTTATTTGAGGTGCCTGGAGATTCCATTTGAAGTTTAGGATCAACTTTTCCATTTCTGTAAAAAAAAAACAAAACCAACAACAACAACAACAGCCATTGAGATTTTGACAGATAATAGATATTCGATAGAAATTGGATTTTGATATTGAATCAGGATTATATTGAATCTGTAGATTGTATTGAATCTGTAGATTGCTGTGGAAAGTTTGTCCATCTTACTGATGTTAAGTCTTCAAATCCATGAACACGGGAGTATTTCCATTTATTTAGATCCTCTTTAATTTTCTCTGGCAGTGTTTTGTGGTTTTCACTGTGCAGATCTTACATCTTTTTGGTTAAATTTATTCCTAAGTATTTTATTCTTTTTGATATTATTATAAATGGGATTTAGGGGGTGAGCGTTCACTGATAGTTTATAGAAATACAACTGATTTTGTGTTTTGATCTTATATCATGGAACTTTTACTGAACTTACTAGCTCCAATAGTATTTTTATGGGTCTTATTCTATATATAAACTCCTATAATCTGTGAATAGAAGTGGTTTTACTTCCTTTCCAATTTGGATGTCTTGTATTTCCTCTTCTTGCCTGTTGCTCTGGCTAGAACCTTCTGTACAGTGTAGACTGAGGTGAGAGGGGGAAGATTGTCAGGCTGTCACCACAGAGTATGATATTAGCTATGGTTTTCCATAAATGCCCTTTATCAGTTGAGGAAGTTCCTTCCTAGTCCTGATTTGTTGAGTGTTTGTACCATGAGAGATTTGGATTTTGTGAGACGCTTTCTCTGAATCAGGTGATGAGTTGATCATGTGATCTTCCATCATCCTATTAGTATAGTTGATTTTCCCGTGTTGAACCGCCCTTGAATTCAGCCATTGAAATTTGAGTCTGAGTCCATCAACTGAATGAGGATTCAGAATAAGGATTTCATACCTTGTTTTTAAAGTGTTTTACTGTTTCTTGAGGAAATCTAGACACATTCTAAATATCAGTGAAAGAGATGTGTTGTATTGGTTTTCCTTTCCTTGTTTTTGTGAGTGTCAAAAACTGATAGAATAATATGGGGGAGATAGTATAGTGGGCCAGAAGATACCAGAATTGCATATGTAGGGCTACGATAGTAAAGCAGTACTGATGGATAGATATACAGCCAAGCCTTGAAACAAAATATAAAGCGTAAGGAACAGGTCAAGTATGTATTAGCATTGAATATGTAAAGATTACAGGATTTTGACTTTGGGATTCCTGTTTGGTTTCACCGACTTGTCTATTGGTGTACCAGTACTGGCATAATATTCTTAAATATGTCCTAAAACATGATTTTTTAAAAATGTTTGTTTATTTTTGAGAGAAAGAGAGCACAAGCAGGGGAAGGACAGAGAGAGAGAGGGAGACACAGAATCCGAAGCAGGCTCCAGGCTCTGAGCCATCAGCACAGAGCCCGATGCGGGGCTCGAACTCAAGAACCATGAAATCGTGACCTGAGCCGAAGTCAGACGCTCAACTGACTGAGCCACCCAGGCGCCCCCGAAACATGATATTTAGAAATTGTCTCATTCATACAATATCTCATACATACTAATGGATGGAAAACAGTGTTGCAAAGGTATAATTCTCTCCAAATTAGCTGATTCATTGTTAATAAAAATTCATCTATATTTAGTGGTTGATAATCGTTGTATTTTAATTCAGTTGTGGAACTGATCACATTCATATCATTTAGGAGTAAATCAGTTAAACATTTGGGGGAGACACCTGGATGGCTCAGTCGGTCTAGTGTCCGACTTCAGCCCGGGTTGTGATGACCTCACAGTTTGTGAGTTCCAGCCCCACATGAGGCTCTCTGCTGTCAGCACAGAGCCCGCTTCAGATCCTCTGTCCCCCTCTCTCTCTGTCCCTTCCCCGCTCACACTATCTCTCTCTCAAAAAATAAATTAAAAAATAGGGGGCAAAAGCTATACAAACATACATATGTTCAGCTTCCCAACATGTACATGGAAAAGTAACATGAAGTAATTAGAAGAACATTCAGAAAAGGATGCATCTAAACCTTCGAAGGGAAAGGACTGACTTACAAGCCTGAAAGCAAAGAGGGAAAACAGATTGAAAGGCATATTAATGAAAACTTTTTCTGAATTAAGAAGACAGTGCCATGAATTCAAATTAAAGCATAAGGCCACTGAGGGAAGAATATGTACATTTCCTCAGGAGTTTTATGTGTACTCAAACCAGTATTTAACACATACTGTCTACATTCATAAGGTCTTACAGTTTTGTCTTTAAAAATTGGCCTTATACTGTCTATATTGTTGTTAAATTTAGAGCATCTAAAGTACAGTCTCTTGGGACGCCTAAGTGGCTCAGTCGGTTAAGCCTCAACTTCATTTCAGGTCTCGGCTCAGGTCACGATCTCACGGTTCGTGACTTCGAGCCCCGCGTCGGGCTCTGTGCTGACAGCTCAGAGTCTGGAGCCTGCTTCCGATTCTGTGTCTCCCTCTCTGCCCTTCCCCTGTTCATGTTGTGTGTGTGTGTGTGTGTCTCTCTCTCAAAAATAAACATTATAAAAAAAAAAAAAACTTTTTAGTAAATAAAATATAATCTCTTCACCATCATGACACATTTGACCCTTGAACAATGCAGACCCCCATGCAGTTGAAAATCCACATACCTTTTGACTCCCCGAAAACTCAATACCCTACTATTGACTGGAAGCCTTACCCATAACGTAAACAGTTGATTAACACGTGTTTTGTATGTCATACGTATTATACACCGTATCCTTAAGGTAAGCTAGAAAAAAGAAAACATTAAGAAAATCGTAAGGAAGACGAAATACATTTACAGTGCTGGACTGTATTTATTGAAAACACTTCACATCTAAACAGACCCGCGCAAGGGCCAGCTGTAGTTCTGAGAAACGTGCGTACGTGGCCGTGTTCTGAGCTGTAGTTCTGAGAAACGTGCATAAGCGGGCCACAGGTACCGAGCTGCCGACCGCAGGACTGTGGCTCCTGGGGTAAGTGCCGTCCACTTGCTGCGAGCGTGTGGTCGTGGCACTGCCCCCAGTTGCTCAGTATATGTGTTCTCTGTTTAGAAACGCCTTTGTTTAATACATACTGTTGAGTCGTTCACGTTGAGCTCAGGGCCACCGGCGCTGTAACTCATGCCTGGACGAAGCTTCTCTAACACACGCGTTTCCTCCGTGAGACGCATCCCAGCCTTCTGGCGCTTCAGATCGCCAGCCCGCACTTCAGCACTGTGCTGGGCCGTCCTAACCGGAACCACCGGCCAAAAGCACAAGATACACAAAACCACAGCGATAAATAGACGCTGAAAAGGACACGTGTTTCCAGTGTGAGCGGAGGCAGGAGTCAGCCTCGGCTGGGGACAGGCAGGTCAGGTGACTCCGTGCGTGCCGCTCCGCACTCTGCCTTGTGTGTTGATTCGGGGTTTCGGGACGCGCCCAGCAAGCGGGCAGGTGCACAGCTACAGACCCACCAGTGTTGGGGACCAGATGTGCTTTTTCCCTCCTAGGTGTAACTGTTCTCCCGTCTCCTTCTTGACGGTGCTGGTCACCAGCACTGTAACGTGGTGTTCTGTTTACCACTCAGGTGAAGTTAAAGTACAAGTACAAAGCAAGAATCTTTCTGGAGGAAAGCCTCTCGTTCGGAGTCCTGGGAGAACATGGTCGAGGAGTCACCGAACATTTTGGAATCAGCGTAAGTGCCCCTTGCTCCTTTTCTGGGATGTGTCCTCATGCGGAAAACACGCGGTTCCGTCCTGCCGGCCACGTTCACGTACCACGGGCGCGAGGCGGTGCTCCCCGTCAGCGTGCGGGGTCGTGCCGCCCTGGGCTCCGTCCCTTCACTGAGCCCACAGGGGACCAGGTCCGCCAGACCAGGGCCTGTCGTCCCTCAGAGCCTGGAAACTCACGGCGGTGCCTCCTAGGATGCGGTCTGTGTAGCCTGTAGCGTTTGATCTTGGCTTTCCGTGTCTTTTCTCTAGAAACGGATAAACTTGCCTGCGTGTGTTTCTTAAAGTCAGTAAGACTTCCCTAACGTAGTCCCTTAGAAAATACGATGGGGGCAGTGAAAGGATGTTCTCTCCGATATTTACAACTGTGTGTTCTCAGTGGGTTCTGTGTACGGGTGTCAGATGGCCGTGACTTCTCTACGGAGGGAGACACGGAGTCAGAAACACAGCCGGCAGACGCGCCACCAAGCCTCAGGTCCCAGAGAGCTGGAGGGAGTTGGTCACGTGTTCTGTTCAAATGAGCCCCACCTGCCCCAGTCTCGGCGGCTTGAGCCCCTGGAGCCTCGGGGAGGAGCAGCGTCTGCCCGCCCACAGAGCCTGTCTTCACCGACCCCTGTGTGCTGGAGCTGAGGGGAGCTTTTCTGCAGATCCTGTGCATCAAAGCTTTCCGATCTCTGGCAAAACGTTGAACTGAAGAACACGAAGTCACCTTAGGTTATCTGCGTCTCACTACCGATAACAAAGCAGAGCGAGTATCCCCAGTTAGAGTGACACATGCTCCTTGCCCAGAGGCAGACTGCTATTTGGTGATTAAATGCACTGAGCAAAAGTGCAGAGTAGATGGACCTCAATCGGATCCTGATTCCGGCAAATACTGCAGAAAACCAGCTTTGTGAGGCAGGTATTAGAACACTGAGTATTCGGCAACATTAAGAAATTTTTCATTTTTTAGGTGTGATAATGGTTTCGTGATTATGCTTTTGACAGGGTCCATGTCCTTTAGAAACGCACACTGAAATATTTACAGATGAAACTCTTAAGAAGTTGGGGGATTTGCTCTAAAGAAATGCTGAGAGCAGGAGGAGGCTGTACATGGAAGACTGTCCCATGAGCTGGTAGTGACTGAATCTGGTGATGAGAGTTGTTTATTCTGTCCTCTCTACCTTTGTGTGTCTTTGACGTTTTTCATAATAAAAGGTTTTTTTAGAAAGTAAGAGCCAACAGGTTTCCTTGTTGGGTCTGTGGACCACTGAGAAGCCCCAGGTGGGATTGGACCACTCACCATCGTGGCATCAGTGAGTGGCTTTGAACGGCCGCTGTGTGCCCAGGTGCACCTTGGTGCCGGGGCTGGAGCGGGAGGACGGAGTCGGGAGCACCGAGTTGAGGAGACGGTGGCGACTCAGAAGGCCACGTGGCACAGTGGGGTTTGTCCGTTGCCCGGTTCAGCGTGGCCAAAGAACCAGTTGCCATGTTTGGAAAAACTGCCCTTGCATTTTTGAAAAGGTGAACGTAGGGATAAAGTGTTCAAAACTCTGATAGATTTGTTCGTATTTATCTCAGGTACCTTCTGGGGGCATGGCCAACTAGACCCTCGTTGAAGCACGGAAATGACTGATTTTGAACCTCAGAATATATGTAGTACTAAGCAGCTTTGGGTTTCTTCTTTTAATTTCTTTCTGTCCTTCCACTGAGGGTAAATCGCCGAAGGGCCTCTTTAGAGGCACGCTTCGAAACCTTCCGTGCTTGTGACCATAGGTTTTGTGTGGCTTCTCCTTCATCGGCACAGAGGTGGTTCATTTGAACCAAGATGTTAACGTGATCAGTGCTGCAGTGTTGTCTGCAGGCTTGACGTCGGTCTTTACTTTTTCTTTAAATTGAGGAATAACTCCCACCATCTTGCTTTTTTGGCAGATTGATGATATTGACCTTATCAGTGCCAACATGGAGAATTCTCTCGCTTCTATTGGAGGTTTCTGCTGTGGCAGATCTTTTGTGATTGACCATCAGGTGGGTTCTTTTAAAAAAAAAAAAAAGACAGTAGCTCCTGAAACTAATGCCCCCTGGTTGTGTTAGAAGTTACTCAGCTGTAACTTCCAGTCACACAGCTTCACTCTGACGTGGTTTGTCGCAATCTTTATTTAAAAGTCAATATGTCAGGGCGCCGGGGTGGCTCAGTCGGTTAAGCATCTGACTTCAGCTCAGGTCATGATCTCACGGTCCGTGGGTTCGAGCCCCGCGTCGGGCCCTGTGCTGACAGCTCGGAGCCTGGAGCCTGGTTTGGATTCGGTGTCTCCTCCTCTCTCTGCCCCTCCCCTGCTCACGCTCTCTCTGTCTCAAAAATAAAGATTAAAGAAACTTGTTTAAAAAATAAATAAATAAATAAATACATAAATAAATAAATAAAATAAATAAAAAGTCAATTTGTCTGAGAATGACTCGACATGCTTGTATTTGGAAAATATCTTCCTTAAAAAGGTCTCGTTTTTGTTACGCGTATCTTTTACACGTGCATGGCTCCTCCCACTTTACCATTTGTACACACAGTTAGCAGGTCATGCAGATTTGGTGCCTTTAGGGTTTTTAGCCCCCCCCCCCCCCCCCCCAAAAAAAAGAAGCGTATTCATGTCTTTACCTTGTTTGTTTCTTCTCAGCGACTCTCCGGCCAGGGATACTGCTTTTCAGCCTCGCTGCCCCCGTTGTTGGCTGCCGCTGCGATCGAGGCTCTCAACATCATGGAGGAGAACCCAGGTACGGTCTTCTGCCCCCAGGACCCCGGGCCTCACGGCTCACGTCAGCCAGGCTGCTGGCGCGCTCTCGGAGGCATTCGCCGAAGGGGTGTGTGCACCAGACGCCGGTGCCTCCGGATGATGTTGCCTGGCGTTTGTGGGGAGAATCGCGGCTGGGATGTCGTCCGCTCAGGGGATTCTGTGTAGGCTTCTCTCCCGGCCGGAGGGCTGGGCCGGCTCCCAGGCTGGACGGATGGGCGGAGAC
>NC_064807.1:4667557-4685535 GCF_023721935.1 Panthera uncia | reverse complement strand
TTTTTTAAGTTATGTATGTTATATCTAAAAGTACACATGCAAATGATTATTGTAATTGAAGATTTCACTTGAAGTTTCAAATTATTGCTTTCACATGGGCAAAGGGAGTTATTTGTGACCTGTAATGTAAAACCTAGGATTTTATAAATTAGAGAAAACTTAACAAATCTAAAAACATAGAGAGAAGTCAACAAATGCGCTGGATTCTCTGAAGAATAAAATAGGCAGGTAGGGAAAAATTAAGAAAGAATTCACGTAAGAAACTTTCCTAGAGATGAATATAAGCTCAGGCTTCGAGATATAAAGAACCCACCAAGCACCAAGCAGAGACGTTTAAAAGGCACACGTCTGGGTACGAGTAGCAGAAACTGCTGTTGTCAAGGATAAAAAGGAAACCCCAAAACTCTCCAAGAGGAAAACCAGGGTGTTTCATAAGCACTAAGAATTAGACTGAGCTGTGTCTGATGTTTGAGGACAGGGAAACAGCGCTTTCCTTCCCAGGGGCAGTGAATTCGAACCTAGACTCCTGTCCCCACCCCCCAAGTACCAGTGAAGTATGAGGGAAAATAAAGACACAGTTGGGTTTTGGACTGCAGGTGGCAGGTGGCAGGAGTGCCCCAAATAGGGTGAATTTTCCCGTGGAGCTGCTTCAGGGCTAGATGATGCATCAGAGACCCCGTTCCCGTCTGTCCGTCTCTCCACTCCATCGTCATTGGCATCGGGCTTCATTCTGGGACTTGCTCTCGAGGGCACCAAGGTGCCTCGTTTTTGCGCATCAGAAGAAAAAGGGGGGAGACTCCACTTCCAGCAACAGGCTATTAGTTGTGCCCTTCGATCCGAGCCAGGCCGTGCGTGCCCTGCACCACGTGACACGTGCTGGTTGTCTTAGATTCATCCACCGACCGGGAGTGAACGGGGGGGGGGGTTCCTTACCGTGAGCCATGCGGTCCAAGCAGAAGAGGGGTAACCCCCCCGAACAGAACAGGTTTGCTCAGAAGGAAAGAAGGGAAAATGGATCCCGGATTGCCAGACAGCAAAGTCTAGTACACATTCTTTACACCCATTCTGAAAAAATTCCTTGAGGATCTACTCCAGTAAAATGGAGAGGAAGGCAGGAAGAGGGTGACACACAAGCCAAAGAAGAATGGGAAGCACATCATGACATTAGAGGTATGTCTGTGACACTGGCTAGAAATGAATGCATTTTGGGCATCTGGGTGGCTCAGTCGGTTAAGTGTCTGACTTCAGCTCAGGTCATGATCTTAACGGTGTGTGGGTTTGAGCCCTGCATCGGGCTCTGTGCTGATGGCTCAGAGCCTGGAGCCTGCTTTGGATTCTGTGTCTCCCTCTCTCTCTCTGCCCCTCCCCTGTTCATGCTCTGTCTCTCTCTGTCTCAAAAATAAATAAACGTTTAAAAAAAATTAAAAAAAAAAAAAAAGCAGCAGCAGGCTGGATTGGACTACAGATTACCTGCCCTTTGTGTTAAGGACTTCATTTGATCCTCATGTGCTGATAGGGAAGTGTCTCCGTGATGCATTAGTTAGAAAAACAAAGCTGGAAAGCAATCTATTATATGATGCAATTTTGCAAAATTAGGCGTGAAGGTATCTACACATACCGACAATTATCATTACTCAGAGCATCACCTTGCTCGACCTCAGCTGGGGACGCGCAAGTCGGGCGACACGTTTTTTGCAGCTGCTCGAATGTCCCAAAATGATGCAGTAAGTGTCACAAGTATTGATGTTGGGGTAACAGCGAAGTTTTAGTTGTTAGATACATTTGCAAATGTGGGCTCCACGAATAATGAGGATTGTGTGTATGTACGTGCTTGTAAATGTGGGGGGACAAGCTTTGGACAAAAACACCTGTACTGGGGGGGTCAATGTCTGGAGAAATGGGGTTTGGGGGAACGTAGGGAGGCTTTCCGTTTCTCCCACCTGCTGTTCTGTGGTGTTTTCATTATTCATGGACCCGTGTTACTTTTGTGGTCTTTAAAACCTTTTAAAGATTTTTCAAAATAGGGGTGCCTGGGTGGCTCAGTCGGTTAAGCATCTGACTTTGGCTCAGTTCATGAGGTCACGGTTCGTAGGTTTGAGCCCCAAATCTGGCTCTCTGCTTCGTATCCTCTGTCCCCTGCTCTCTCTCTGCCCTCCCCCACTCTCTCACACACACTCTCTCTCTCTCTCTTAAAAATAAACTTCAAAAGAAAAGATTTTTTAAAATAATTGAGACTATAACTTGCTGGTCAAAATATTTAAAAAGGAGGGGCACCTGGGTGGCTCAGTCGGTTGAGCGTCCAACTTCGGCTCAGGTCATGATCTCACGGTCTGTGAGTTCGAGCCCTGCATCGGGCTCTGTGCTGATGTCTCGGAGCCTGGAGCCTGCTTCAGATTCTGTGTCTTCCTCTCTCTCTGCCCCTCCCCTGCTCATGCTCAGTCTCTCTCTCTCTCTCTCTGTCAAAAATAAACATTAAAAAAGAAAAAAGGAGCTTAGAATTAATTTTAAAATTTCAGCAAGTACCCAAATGTCTGTCAGCTGATGGGTGGATAGACAAAATGCGGTATATCTGTAGAGTGGCAAATTAGTCAACAGTGACAAGAAATGAGGTGCTGATACGTGTCCCAGCACGTAGGACCTTGCAAACATTCCGCCAAGTGAAAGAAGCTGGTCGTAAATGACCACATATTGTATGATTTCAGTCATTTATATTTGAAATTCTAGAATAGATTAATCCATAGAGACAGAAAGTAGATTAGCACTTGCCTAGTGTTGGGAAGTTTGGGGGGAAATGGGGCTGGGAGGCTTTCTTTTAAGGGAGACAAATGTTTTAAAATTCCATTGGGGGGCGCCTGGGTGGCTCAGTCGGTTAAGCGTCTGACTTTGGCTCAGGCCATGATCTCACGGTCCATGGGTTTGAGCCCCACATCAGGCTCTGTGCCGACAGCTCAGAACCTGGAGCCTGCTTCGGGTTCTGTGTCTCCCTCTCTCTCTCTGCCCCTCCCCTGCTCACGGTCTGTCTCTGTCTCTTAAAAATAAATAAGCGTTAAAAAATTTTTGTTTCAAATTCCATTGGGATGCTGATATATTCACAACTCTGTGAATATACTAAAAAACATCGAGTCGTACACTTTAAATGAGTGAATTGTATGGCGTGTGAGTTGTATCCTAATAAAGCTATTAAAAAAATTTTTAGTGAGTTATTCACTAAATTCAAATTCAAATCCAATTAAAATTGAACTTCTTGCAGAGTTTCCTCAGAAGCCTCTGTGTTCTTTTTTTTTTTTCTTTAAGAGCAGTTCTCCACTTTTTCTTAAGTTTATTTATTTTGAGAGAGAGAGAGAGAGAGCGTGCGCATGCGTGCATGAGCAGGGGAGGGGCAGAGAGAGAATCCCCAGCAGACTTTGCACAGTCAGCGTAGAGCCTGACGTGGGGCTTGAACTCACGAACCCTGAGATCATGAGTTTCAGATCAGGAGCTGAAATCAAGAGTTGGACGCTTAACTGACTGAGCCACCCAGGTGCCCCTGTGTTCTTATTTCTGACTTTTCCTTTTATTCACCTGATGAAGAGGGAGCGTTTAAAGGTTCTGGAAAGTCACACACTGGAACGTAAGAGGTGCTGCAGGGGCTACGAGCGATAGTACGCCTTCCTGCTCCCAGAATGAGTCATCACATTTCTGAACGGGGCGGAGAAAAGCCCAGTCTTTTTTTTTTTTTTTTTTTTAAGTTTTTTTTTTTATCGAGAGAGAGAGAGAGAGCCAGCAGGGGAAGGGCAGAGAGAAAGGGAGACAGAGGATTCGAAGCAGGCTCCGCGCTGACAGCAGAGAGCCCCAACACGCGGGGCTCAAACCCACGAACCGTGAGATCGTGACCTGAGCTGAAGTCTGCCACTTAACCGACTGAGCCACCCAGGCGCCCCACTGGTTTTTAAACTGTTTAAAATCAAATCGTTGGGGGCACCTTGCTGGCTCACTTGGTAGAGCATGGGACTCTTGATATCAGGGTCGTGAGTTCAAGCTCCACGTTGGGCGATAGTTTACCTTAAAAATTAACAAATAAAAATTTTAAAAATCAGATGGTTGTCGTTGTTTTGTCTTGTTCATTTATTTTGAGGGAGGGGAGAGGGGCAGAATGAGAGGGAGAGGGAGAGAATCCCTAGCAGGCTCCACGCTGTCAGCACAGAGCCTGACTCCGGGCTCAATCTCACAAACTGTCAGCTCACGACCTGACCCAAAACCAAGAGCCAGATGCTTGGCCAACTGAGCCACCCACACGTGCCCTCAAACGATTGTTTTAAACCACTAAGTTTTGGGGTGGTTTGTTCTGGAGCAGTAGGTAACTGGAGAACGTAACAGACCCTCAGGAAAACATGGCAGTGGATTTGGGTGGAAGACCGTGACATTCTATGGGAGGAGAGTAGCCAATGGCGCCTGTAACAAAACCTGTACTCCTGGGATAAACTCCAGTTGGTCATGATGTGTTATCTTTTTTATCTATTGTTAGATTTGATCTGTGAACATGTTACTTAGAGTATTTTACATCTAGTTCCTAAAAGATATGGGTCTACAGTTTTGTTCTCTTGTAATGTCTTTATATTGTTTTAGTATCATGATGATGCTGGTCTCATAAATTGAGCTGAGAATATTTCCTCCTTTTTAGTTGTAAGACTATGTACAGAAATGCGGTTATTTCCTCCTTAGACAATTTGCGGAATTCACCAAGGAAGTCATGTGGGTTGGGCATTTTCTTCGGGAGGAAGGTTTCAACTACAGTTTCAGTTTCTTTAATAAATATTGGGTCATTTGGCTTATCTATTTCCTTCCAAATGAGCTTTGGGAGTTTTGTCTTTCACGGAATTAGCCCGATATATGTAAGTCGCTGAAACTATTGGCTTAAAGTTGTTCAGGATAACCTTTTATTATTTATTATCCTTTTTAATGTCTGTATAGTGTCAAATTTGTGTCACTGTAGCTAGAGATTCATAAGTGCCATTGATGGTCTCGAAGGTTTGTTTTATTGTTTTTTCTGTTGCCTGCTTCAAACGAATTCCTCTCTGATCTATATTCTCCTTTTTTCTCTTTACTTTGGGTTTAATTTGCTCTCTTAGTTTCTTGAGGTCATCGATTTAAGACCTTTCTTCTTTTCTCATGTAGGCATCTACGCTATTAATTTCCCTCTATATCTTGCTTTAGCAGCATCTCCACACATTTGGATCACGTGGTGTATTTTTATTCGCATTCATTTCAAAATATTTTCTTATTTCTCTTTTTATGTCTTCTCCATCCCATGGGATATTTAAAAGTGTGTTATTTGGTTTCAAAATATTTCGGGCATTTTTAAGAGATATTTCTGTTATTGATTTCAAATTCAATCCATTGGGATCAGATAAATGCTTGGTATGACTTGAATCCTTTTATGTTTGTTAAGACTTGTTTTATGGTACACAATGTAGTTTTATGTTCATAGTTCTCTTCTACACTTGAAAAGAATGTTGCATGGAATGTTCTATAAATACCAATCAGACCAAGTTAAAAGATAGTGTTGTTCAAATCTTCAGTGTCCTTACAGATTTTATGTCAATTTTTCTAACAATTTTTTTTTTGGGGGGTAGTCTCTACACCTAGTGTGGGGCTTGAACTTACAACCCTGAGATCAAGAGTTGCATGCTCTACCGACTGAGCCAGCCAGGTGCCCTTGTGTCTATTTCTTAAATCATTATTGAGAGGGGGTATTGAAACCTCTGACAATCATGATCAATTTGTCTTTTTCTCCTTTCAGCTTTTGCGTCAATATTTTGGAACTCTGTTATTAGCTTCATAAACATTTATAATTTAGAAATGTTAGCATTATCATGTCTTCTTGATGAATTGACCCATTTATTATTATGAAATAGACTTCTCCATCCTTGGTAATAGTCCTTGCTATCAAATTTACTTTGTTGGATATTAATATTCCAGCTTTCTTTTGACTAATGTTGGCATGGCATGTTGTTCTCTGTCCTTTTACTTTTCACCTATTTGTGCCTTATTTTTTAAATTTAAAGTGCATTTCTTGGGGTGCCTGGATGGCTCAGTCAGTTGAACATCCAACTCTTGATTTCAGCTCAGGTCATGATCCCACAGTTGTGGGACCAAGTCCCGTGTTGGGCTCCACACTGAGTGTGGAGCCTGCTTGAGAGTCTCTTTCTCTCTCCCTCTGCCCTTCTCCCCTGCTTGTGTGCTCTCTTTCTCTCTCTAAGATAAAAAAATAAATAAAATACAGTGCATTTCTTTTTTTTTAAAGTGCATTTCTTGTAAGCAGCGTATAGTTGGGACTTGCTTTTCTGTCAAATCTGATGATCTCTGACTTTTAATAATCGTATTTAGCCATTCATATTTACTGTAATCATCAGGTGTCTTGCTCTTTGTTTTCCATTTGTCCCATCTGATCTTTGTTCCCTTTTCTTTTTCTGGGTCCTTTAGGATTAATTGAACAATTTTTATGATTCTATTTGATCTCTTTCATTGGCTAATGACCTACAACTCTTTGTTTTTTCATGTTAGTGGTTGCTTTAGGGTTTATAGTATTTGTCTGTAATTCATCATGATCGCTTTACATGTATTACACCACTTCATGTATAGTATGAGAACCTTATAACAATATACTTCCATTTTCCTTTCTTGTTTCTTCTATTATTCTATTTATTCTTTATTCAATTGTTGTCATATATATTTTACTTCTGCATATGTTATAAATCCCACAAACTGTTCTGTCACATAGTCTTAGTGCCTAGATTGGCTGATCCAAAGTCCATTCACCTAATCTACATGCTAACAATAAAACAAGAAAACAAACAAAAGTGGGAGTGCCCAAATGGCTCAGTCAGTTAAGCATCTGACTCTTGATGTTGGCTCAGGTTGTGATCTCTTGGTCTTGGAACTGAGCTCCATGTCAGGCTCTGCACTGAGTGTGGAGCCTGCTTGGGATTCTCTCTCTCCCCCTCTCTCTGCCCCTTCCCTCTCTCCCTCCCTCTCTCTCTCTCTCTCTCAAAATAAATAAATAAACTCAAAAGAAAATGAAAACAAATAAAAATCCTCAGCTCAAATTAATCGTTGACAAGCTTCAAGTAGGAAAGATCATGCTGGTTAAATGTGAGGTGAATCCTGTCTAAAATGCAACATAATCAGGAAATTCATCAAATTATTAGTATAGATTCTTCATGGTTTCAACAGTGCATGTTCATTTAAGCCTCAAAAAGTTCTCAAATAGCTGCTGGGATAAAAGTGATAGATTTATAGGGTAATGTTGCTATAAACTATTTTTCCACGTAGAACGTAAAAATGCATACTGTAACACATAGCTTTGTGTTCTGTGATGAGTCATAATTGCTTCTACATATGGTGGTTACTCGACGCTGGGCACCATTCTGAGTGCTATCCGTATATTAATTTATTTAACCTTACTTCATGGTCAAGTAGTCCGTTTGCAACAGGGCAGCGAGAATTGCTATATATGGCAATTCAGAAAATGTTGAACTTGAGAGTGCAATCAATTTTAAGGATGATGTGCATCCTGTTACATTACTTTGCTACATTGGTTAGATCAAGATTTACCAAAAAGGATTCGGTTTCCATCCCATGTGAATACTAAATTTCCTTCCCTCTTTAAAAAGAAAAACACTCTGTGCTTTATTATTTCAACAAGTTCTCAGTCTTATTGTTTCAACTAGTCCCAATAAATTTGAGTTGTTACTGTTCATATCATTTTTACGATATGGCATCAGACTCTCAAACAGATACTGACAAGAGCAGGGCTGGAATTCGTGGCATACTACATTGTTTGTATAATCTACGCCCCCTAAGAGATGAATAAATCAGACATTCTTGTGTAACAGGGTAGACGGAGTTCCCACATGCTCCAACAAAGGAACTCTGAGCACATCTGTGGAATGTCAGAGCCTTGGTTCAGGAGGTAAAGACCAATTTGGGGACTGGGCGCCTGGGTGGCTCAGTTGGTTAAGTGTCCAACTCCGGCTCAGGTCATGATCTCTTGGTTCGTGGGTTTGAGCCCTGACAGCACAGAGCCCGCTTCGGATCCTTTGTCCCCTTCTCTCTGCCCCTACCCCATCCTCTCTTCTCTCAAAAATAAATACACATTCAAAAAATAAGACCAATTGGGGTGGCAGTCCCACAGCCGGAGACACGGAATCTCGGGGGAGGTGATGGCAAAGGCCAGATGAGACCAGGGAGTGGACCAGTCCAGCCATCCCACCCGTGAGGCTGCCGGGCTCCCTGCACGGACCTGGGGACAGTCGGGATGCAGTGAGCCTCGCCCGTGCTCACAGACAATGCCTTAAGGAAGAGAAGAAATGAAATCCGAAAATAAAAACAAAACCAGCGACATGTGGGTCAGCTCGTGTGGGCAGTTGAATATTAAGTAACTACATATTAAAAATAAGTAGATACGTAGGACATGCAGTATTATAAATAGTAACACTTGCAAAGGAGAAAATGTAGAACGGCTGAGGGACACAGGAAGGGTCAGCTTTGCGAACAGGGCATCGGGGAAGGCACCGAGAAGGGGACATTTGAGTCGAAGCTGGAGAGGGTGAAGAAGTGCGCTGGGCCATTGAGGAAGACTAAGGAAGCCAGTGAGGAAGGACGGACGGGGGGTGTTGTAGGAGCAGAGGGTGCATGGACAGCAGATCACGCGGCGTCTGTGAACCAGTGGAGAGATGTTTGCTTTTCCTACAGACGGAGGCTGTGGCAGCGGAAGTCGGCGGGAGAGGAAGAAAAGACGCGAGTTGGATTCCAAGCAAGCCATCCTGGCTGCCACCTAGTAGCACTGGTTCAGCTTGGACTTGATGGAGGCTCAGACCACGGTAGAGGGCGTAAACATTGACTCGTTGAAGGATACATTCTGAAGGTAGAGCCACTATGTCTTCTGATGGATTTGATGCGGGAGAACGTGAGGAGTCAAGGGTGACGTCAAGATCTCTGGCCTGGGTGATGTTCGCCGAGATGGGAAAGACCGGAGGGAGGAGGCCAGGGGGGACGGTCAACAGTTGTGTTTTAGCTAGTTCAAGTTGGAGATGCACCTGACGGATTCGAGGGGGAAATGTTGAGCGTGTTGCTGGACATATGACAGTGGCGTGTAAGGGGGGGACCCAGCTGAGATGCTCGTTTAGGAGCGTCAGTCTATGGTGGGCCTTTACAGACGCGAGACTTGCCTGCCATCCCCGTGGGACGTTTCGAAGTAGGGGAGAGGAGAGCAAACAGGAGAGGAGGTGAAAAAAAAGAGTGGTCAGTGTGGGCAGAAGAAAACCGGGGGATGCTTTGGAAGCCGGATGAAGAAAGGGGTCCCAGAAGGTGAACGTCAAAAGCTACTACTAAATCGAATAAGAGTAAGACTGATAATTGACCCTTGAGATTAGAACCGTGGGCACCACTGAAGAGCTTGTCAAGGGGAGCTTCCGTAGAGGGGAAGAGGTGACATCCTGCTAGAAGTGACTTCAAGGTCAGAGAAAATGGTAGAGTAAGGGCATCTGAAAACTCTCTGCTCCGTAAAGGCAGTGACAAAACCGGTGAAATGATCAGAGTCAGCTTTCTAAGAACCCTGGAAACGAACTAAAAGCCTGTAACAATTCTAGATGGAGGAAGCACTTACGCAAGACAAGCAGCCAAGTCTTGGTGAGAACAGAGTGACATTTGAGTAGAACAGGAGCCTTAACTTGTCCTATTCCTGTCTCTGTCTCTGCGGCTTTGCAAAGCCGTAAAGCCCAGCGGCCTGACAGCCCCCAGGGAGGGCACGTTGGAGGTGCAGCTTCTCCAGGGCCCCACTGCCAGAGCAGTGTCGATAGCTGACTCATCTGGGGCTCCCTGGGACACCCCACCTGCAAGGCTGCCTTGAACTTGGCCTTGAGCTTCTCCAGTGAGAAGACACGTATGTTGAGAACACATAGAAGTAATCGTCTAACTTCACAAGTGCGCAAAGCTGGGGTGAACAGTGGGCTAATGAGAAAGCCTGAGGGGGAAAGCTGGAGAATGAGCTATCCCCAGGGGCTTTGGAAAGCTCCGATCTTTGGGGCTCCGTGACCTGCTTTTGTCACTTAGCCTGTCTTAGATGCCTGTCTGTCAACATACACAGCTCTACCCGATCCTGTTACAAGCACAAGATCATGAGACAGACACACACGTCAATATCTATGTTGTATTAACATTAGTTGATATGACACACAGCGTTTATATTAATGTATTTATATGCTATATATGTGTGTGTTCATTTAGACGTTCTCCTATCGGTAGATATTTCGGTCATTTCAAATGTTTTGCTGTGAATAATAATGCTGTATGGAGTAGCATCCGGTCTACAAAGGCAGCTCCCAGGAAAGCTCACCTCCAGGTTTCCACGGCCTTACGGCATCCCTCCCGCACCGGGTCTGGGCTTTCTGTAGTCGGCACCTTGTGGGGAACCGATGCTATCGGGGGTTCCGGAACTAAGCCTGACCAAGGATGGCTGCCTCCACATCTGTGGTCTTTGGAGCTGGCTGCCACGTGAGTCCAATGTCCTTTCAAGAGAGAGGCCACCATGGGGCGCCTGGGGGGCTCAGTCGGTTGAGCGTCCGATTTCGGCTCAGGTCACGATCTCGCCGTCCGTGAGTTCGAGCCCCGCGTCGGGCTCTGGGCTGACGGCTCAGAGCCTGGAGCCTGCTTCCGATTCTGTGTCTCCCTCTCTCTCTGCCCCTCCCCCGTTCATGCTCTGTCTCTCTCTGTCTCAAAAATAAATAAACGTGAAAAAAAATTAAAAAAAAAAAAAAAGAGAGAGAGGCCACCTGCCGAGGCCTTGGACGAGAGCCGGCCCCACACTTTCCCCAGAGGTGGAGGCCACGGGGAGGGGCACCGAGATGCCGGACGCATGAGTGAAGAAGCCCTTCTGGGTGTTTCCACCCAGTGGAGCCTCAGACTTCTACTACCCAGGGGAAAACCGTCCAGCCGAGCCCAGTCAACCCACAGGACCTTGAGGGGTTATCGTGAGTTGTCGTGTTATGCTCTCAAGTGCTGGGGTCCACTCTGCGGCAGTGGGTAAGCAAAATTCTGCAGGAACCCACACCAGCTCCCTCCTGATCTCTCTGTACATGGAGAACTGAACGGCGAGGCCATGGGGCCCGCACATCAAATTGTAATATATCCCGCTTAGTTCCTCTCCAGGAAACTGCGGAAAATGTGGAGCCTGCCTGGGATTCTCTCTCTCTCCCCCTCTCTGCCCCTCCCTGCCTCTGTCTCTCTCTCAAAATAAATAAATTTGATTTATTTAAAATTTTAAAATGTTTATTTATTTTTGAGAGAGAGAAACAGAGTGTGAGCGGGAGAGGGGCAGAGAGAGAGAGAGGGAGACACAGAATCTGAAACTCAGGCTCCAGGCTCCCAGCCATCGGCCCAGAGCCCGACGCGGGGCTCGAACTCACGAACCTCGAGGTCGTGACCTGAGCCGAAACTGAGAGTCGGACGCTCAACCGACTGAGCCACCCCGGCACCCCTAAATAAATAAACTTAAAAAAAAAATTAAAACACAGAAACCGGAGGACGGCCGCCTCCTCGCAGGGCGAGGAGAGAATGCACAGCGTGTACATCGCCCTGCACACGACTCTGTTACCGCTCTTGTGGCTCCAAGCCCGTTCTGACCGCAACACTCCCTCCGCGGACACGTGAGGACCCGTTCCCACCGCGGCTTCGCAGCGGCGGGGTCCCAGGGTGGCCTCGTCCGCGTCTCCGTTGGATGCGTGGCATCTGTGGGAGGGGCTGGGGGGGCTCGAACACCCGTCTGGGGCCGGCATGCCCGGCCTTGCTGAGGATGAAGCCACGGCTCCCTCCGTGAGGCCACGCCCTTCCCGGACGCTCTGGATCTCGCTGGGACGAGGGTCCTCCGAGTGAACCCGGTGACGCGGTCGCGGCGATCACTGCACCAGCCCTCACTCCCTCCTGGAGCCAAAGGCCCCGAGGCCTTCCCATCACACGAGGGAACGTGCGTCTGCGTGGACGTCATCTGGGTTAGGCAGTTTTACACGGGGCCCTCTTGTGTTGTGTGTGATAATTTTACAGTCAACAGTAAGTAATCGGAAAGGGCGACCTCGGGCCTGCGTCCCTTTGTTGCATCGCGGGGATGTCCTGGGGCTGCCGGAGCAAAGCGCCCAGACCAGGAGGCTTCAACAACGAGCATTATGGCCTCGCAGATCCGGAGGCTGGAAATGTGTGATCAAGGCGTCCGCCGGACCAGGTTCCCTCGGAAAGCACAACACGCATCTGTTCCAGGCCTGGCGTCTCCTAGCTTCTGGTAGCTCTTTGTCTGGTGGCAACGTCCCTCCCATCTTCCCTGGTGCCTGCCCTCTCTACACGTCTGTCCGCGTCCAATATTTTCCTTTCTATAAGGATACAGTCATAGTGGGTTAGGGCCCACCCTGATGACCTCATCATTAATTTATTGTATTTATTGTATTAATTAATCATTAATTAATGTATTTCATTAATACACAGTATCTGAAAAGAACCTGTTTCCCGTTTCCAGGCTCCTGGCTCAGAGTTCCTAATGCCCTTGGCATCTTCCGAGTCATGAGTATCTTTTGTTTTTCAGAGCCAGCCTCTCTCGGCTGCACCTGAGTGCGTGCTACTGAGGTGACTGTTGGAGGGCCCCTGAACAGCTTTGTGCGAACCCCGGTTTCGCGGCCAAGTGGGACAGACGCGGGGGCGCCCGGGGCCCCTGAGACTTGAGACTGGCTTCTGATGTGCAGGCAGGCGTCTTGTGGGACTGAGCCCTTAACCCGTGGAGTCTGGTGCTAACTGTGGGTGGCCAGCATCAGAAAAGGGTTAAGTCGTGGTTGCTCTTTGGGAAACTGACGTTGGAGGAGACTCCGTGTGCTCGCCTTTGGAGGAGAGGAGAGCGGTTCTCTTCGTCCTGGAGAGGTTAAGACGAGCCCCTCAGCCAGTCGTGGGGCCTCCTCGGGATGACCCCCGGCAGGGGGTGGGGGGTCCGCTTGGTGCAAAGTGGTGAACTGCACAGAAAGGTACTTCCTGCCAGCGCCTTTCTGCGGCCCCCATGTCTTGACGTAAAGATTGGAAATTGAAGACAACCTTTCTCTGTTATAAGGGTCGCGCTCCAGCTCTGTGAGCTTCGTAAGTTTGTAGTGTGGTGAAAACCGGACCCTTGGTTTCACTGTGTCTGGGTCTGCATTTGGAGGAACAAGAAAGGCCATTTCAACCGTCCGCAGACATGCGTGGTTTGAGACAAAACTGATCTCGCAAAACCACTGTCCTTTTGGGCGGGTGTGTACCTTGGGGGCAAGCCTATCAAAAATACACTCGGTCGCGCAGCGTGAACTGGAAAACCTGCTGGCGACGTGTCGTAAAGACTTGCCACCCGCGAGGGAAGGCGGTGGACCGGCAAATGAAAGAATGCGTTGGGTTCGTCCTAAATCCGAGCTGAACACGGCGTTTTCCGCTTCCCTCCCTCCATCCCCTCCGCGTGTGGCGTCACCGCACCCCGGGGGCTGGCGAGCGCACCCCGGCCCTTTTCTTAGGGCAGAGTCACTCAGGGCCGCTTCAGGTCAGTAGGGAAAAGGGACCTAGTTCAAGTACACTTGAAACACACGGGTTCGATCACCACTGTGATACCCGCCTCCGGGTGGGGTTCCGGACTCACTCTCCTGGGGTGACGGTGATCAGGGAGGTGTCCTTGAGGAAGAGACAGCAAAGGGTAGTTAGACCTGGGTTTGAAAGATCTTTTTATGGCGGTGGGGAGAGCCTGTTGGACCTGGGTGATGGAGGAAGTGGGGAGACTGGGAAAGAGGCTCTTAACTGGGCAAGCGATGATGTCATCCTGAGTTCGGACGATGGCACTGGGGACAGAGGACAGTAGGCAGGAGGCATCCGGGAGGTAAAAGCAACAGGACACGGCCATGGGGTGGACGTACAGGGAGAAGGAAGGGTCAAGGGTGGGGCCGGGTTTGTGTCTCGTGGGGCTCCATGGACGGTGGGTGACGGAGGGAAATTAGGAAAAAGATTAGGAAAAAGATTAGGTTTCAGGCAGGGTTCAGGGTGCAGCAGGGGGTGTAGATCAGGCGCTCAAGTTCAGGGGCACCAGGCTGGCTCATTGGGTTAAGCATCCGATTCTTGATCTCGGCTCAGGTCATGACCTCATGGTTCATGCGACCGAGCCTGGCATCGGGCTCTGTGCATGGAGCTTGCTTGGGATTCTCTCTCTCTGTCTCTCTGTCTCTCTCTCTTTCCCTCTGCCCCCCCCCCCCCCTCCCCCCCACCTGCTCGCTCGCTCTCGGTCTCTCAAAATAAATAGACATTAAAAAAAAAAAAGGAGTTCAAGTTTGGATCACTTGAGTTTGAGGCGCCCCTGGGGGGCAGCCACGTAGAGACGCCAAACATGGGTCTGGAGGTGAGGGCGACGGTTCAGTTTGCAGATGGACGTCAGCGGAGGCCACGGGCTCGGGGGAGACCGTGGCCAGCCTAACGGCCAAGTGCAGAACAAGGGGAAACATCTAAAGAAGCAGCATTGGAGCCGGGGGTCCTCGGTGTCAGGGAGCCGAGGGGAGGTGTGTGCTCTCGGGAAGGAGTGGTCTAGGACCACGTGCTGCAGAGGGGCCGAGCGAGAGACAGAGACCTCCTTGGTTTTCGTACTCGGGGGTCCCAGCTGACCTTGGCCAGGCTGTTTGTGCGGCTCGAGGCGGGGGGGGGGGGGGCCTTGAAGCCGGGCTGGCCAGGAGGGTGGGGAAATGCAGCCGTCCCGTCCCTGCTTGGACTTCTGCGTTGCCGGCTACTGGTAGAGCACACGGACACAATTCACAGTTGTACAAGAATACAATTCGCGCGGCGATTTCCCAGCTGGCGTGGAAATGAGCACGTGAGGACCACCCACCCACCCCCGGCACTGATCTGCCTGTATTCCCGCAAAAGCCCAGCAGGCAGAGGCCGTGAACAGAGCCCCCCACTTTTCACATCCGTGCAGCGACGTTTGCTATACTCTGACACCCCAGATCCCTCTTTTTTTTTTTTTTTTGGTCTGATCTAGCATTTCCTGGTACTCAAAAAGCATTACTTGGAAAAGACAAAACTGGTAAATTGATTTCATCAACATGAGAAAGCACGGCTTATGAAAAGGCACTGTTAAAAACCACTAAGACAAACTGGAGGTTGGGGGAAAATGTTACCTGTATCTTTACTGGAACGAGCTTCTATCCAGAACACATAAAGAACTGTTAAAACTCAAAACTAAGAAGATCTATAACCCAGTTAGGCGATGAGCAAAAGATTGAAACAGACATTTCACACGAGAAGGTATCCAAATGGCCAACAGGCTGATACCCCAGGAGCCCTTTGCCTCAAAGCCTTCACACTGGCCCGCCACTGCACCTAAGTGTTTTTCTTCAGACACCTGCATGGCTCCCCACTCACGGTCTTGCAGGGGGGCCCGGTTGCTTCCTGCTGCTCTCGCTGGCACACCACGCGCGTTTCCTCCTCCTCTTTCCCGCTGCCTGTCCTGAGGACAGCATGGCTGTGTTCTGTCTGGGAGGTGTGGCCGTCAGCCTTCTGGTGGACACACCCCCACGCGGTTTCCTCCTACAACGAAGAGGGCGGCCCATGACACCAATGCTGCGGACATGTCCGAGTGACTTCCGAGACTTAGAAGACGCTGCAGCTGCCGCCTGGCTCTTACTCCGGGGGAGTAAGACAGCTGACCAGCTGCCACGCTGGGAGGGTGCTCAGGGAGCCCCGCAGAGATCCACGTGGCAAGGGATGGGGACCCCACCCACACGCAGTGCTAGCTTGCCAGGCGCGTGAGCAAGCTGCCTTGGGAACACCCTCTGGTCTCAGGGAATCCGTCAGACGATGCAGCACTGACCGACCCTGACCCAGACCTGAATTCTTGACCCGTAGAAACCAGTGAAACCATAAAGTCTTCCTGTATCCGGCTGTTAGGGTGGGGGGTGATTAGTCATGCAGCGACCAATAACTAGTAGAGGTTGGAGGGAACAATTTGGCTTGGGATCTAAGCCACGTTCTGCTGCTTAGAGAGCACACATTTTGACTCCCCCCCATTTATAAAGGTAGACTTATTGCATTTGTTCCTGTAGGTGCTGAACCTGGAGAGAGGGCAGCAAGGAGGGAGCGAGCGGGGGGATGAGGCGGGAGCAGGCCAGAGTTATAGGTAGGGGAACTTTGGAGACAGAAATGCCGGAAAGATAATTTTTACAAACCTTGAAGAAATCCTATGTGACATAACCCACATTTCTGACTCCACCCAAGGAACTGTCAGCAAAAATACACGTTGCTGTTTTAAACTCTCAGGTCAGGTGTGTGGGGCGCCTAGGCACGTGAACATTGCACGCAGATGAGGGGCTGAAGCGTGATCAGGTCATTTCCCCAAAGTTCACACCAAAAGTCAGTGGCGGAGCTGCTGACCGACCGGGTAGTTCTGGAACCACACCCTCAAGCCTACCCAGCAGAAAGAAAGCGAGAGGAACGCAGATCCCCCGACAGGACGAAGCTTTGCTATGGACCCGTCTTTGAGGGCCAGGCTCACAGGACCCTTGTCCGCCTTCCCTGTGTGGTTCCCACCAGATCCAGAACGGAAGGGTCTGGAACTAAGTGCTTCAGGACCAACTCTTAAATTTAGCCTTATTTACTCTTAAAGCATCCTTGCCCCCCCCCCCCCCCCCCCCCCCAGGGGAAGAAAAGTGAGGAAAAGCCCACAGATAAAGACCTGGCCGTCCTCAAACAGCATTTGGGAGAGCTGTCTGCAGCTCAGACAGACAGACAGACAGCTCAGGCTGCCTGCACCAGCCGGCAGCCCCTGGCCAGGCACGGGCACAGCCCCTCCAACGCGCATGAGGAAAGAGAAGTGTGTGGGCTATTACTGCGAGCAGATTCGGCAGAGACAGTGCGAGGGAGGGAGGCCTAAATCATTTTACCAGGGGCAGCGCGCCGCTGGGGCGGGCTCGGCCATGTTGTGAGCAGATCACAGCAAGAGAACTTTTATTTCCTGCCATGTGTGAGGCGGTGAGCGGGCGATTCCGGGGGTGGGGCGGGAGTAGGGGGCAAGCTCAGCCGCCTCGGGCTCTGGCACCCGAGGCCGGGGCTCTTCGTAATTCACCCCAACCAGCAGGAAATGGCGCTTGAGCAAAAAACGCCAAACACACTGCTCGATAATCAGTTAAAAGATAAATCTCACAAAACAAACAACCGAGACGCTGGCTGGCGGTTCCAAATCCTTTCTCCAAGAGAGCAAAAACAAAGAAAATTCCTAAGTTACAAACAGGAGGGTCAGGCTTTCCGATTCCAGACCTTGCTTGGCATGTGTTAGGCAAAACCAAGAATAAGCAAGAAAATATGCTATTTGAATTGCATTCAAAATGTCTTTTACAAGTGAAGCAAATTACTTCTGCATGTTCTGGGGCTCTGCAGAGAACAAATAGTGTTCTGCCTTTAATGGGTAAAATTACACAATTTGCTTTTAACAGTAAACCAAAAGCCACGGTGGCTTCAGATAGCATCGCGCTGCCTCTACGCAGCTCTACCGCCGCCGGGTTTCTGAGCGTTTTGGAGAGACGCGGTCGTCCCCACCGCGCAGCGGGAGGCGCCGGCGGGGACGCGGCCTGGCCCGTTCCTTTCCTGGAACGTGTCGCTTCTGCATGCACTCGCCTCTCTTCCTCCCGCACGGCTGGTTTCTGGGACCGGGTGGCTGTCGTATCTGCCCCGGTGGGCCTGGCGGGGAGCAGTGTGGTCCCGAGTTTACTGATTTGTGACCAGGCCCCCGGGGGCCCCGCCCCCTGAAGCTAGATGCCAGCCGCCCGGGGCGCCTCTGCGGCGACGGCTGCCGCGGCCCGGGCCGGCGGGGCGCCCCCAGGGCGCACCTTGGCGTCCGAGCGTCCCGAGGGCGCGCGCGCGCGCGGGAGGCCAGCCCCGGGACGGAGCGGCGGCCCCTGGTGCCGGCCCCC
>NC_064807.1:4650155-4667157 GCF_023721935.1 Panthera uncia | reverse complement strand
GGCGGGCGAGCCGGGGACCCTGCCTCCTGCGCGCCCGCGGTCCGCCCCCCGCGCTCGTCCCGGCGGCCGGCGGGACGCCCAGCCCGCGCCCCGGAGCCTCGCAGCCAGCCCGCGCCGCGCCGGGAGCCGAGAGGCGCACTCGGGCCGGGACGTGAGAGAGACGAGGAGTTCCTCGAAAGGGACCGACTCGCGCCGCGCCCGGGAGGAAGGGCAGCGGACGCGCGGCCCACAGGGGTGGTGGCGCCCGGCCCCCCCGCGCCCCGCCGGCCCCCCGCGCCCCGGCCCCCTCGGCCCGCGGCATGGCCCGGGGCTCCGCGCTGCCGCCACTGTGCGCCCCAGCCGTCTGGGTGGCCGCCGCGCTCCTGCTCTGCGTGCCCCGGACCTCAGGTAGGACCCGCCGCCCCGCGCCCGCCCCGGCGCGTCCCCTCGGTGCTCCCGGGTCTGTGCCTCCGAGCCTGTGCCGCCCCGGGCCGCCCTCCCGAGCCAGGGGCGCCGCCTAGGGTCCCTCCGCGCCCGGCCCGCCTCGGCCCCGCGCCCCGCCGCCGGGTCTGCTTCCAGGGAGGCGCGCTCAGGGGACGGCCAAGTGTTTCCAGAGGCCGGGCGCGCGGGCAGGCGGTGCCGGCGGGGAAGCCCCCGGCCGGGGGTCTGCGAGGGTCGTGAGTGTGAATGCGGCCCGGGCCTGGGTCCGCAGACCTGTCTCTGGTTCTCAGGATCTCGTCTCGGACCTGGCCCTCCCGGGTTTCCCCTGCAGGGCTCCCCGGCCCCCGCTCCCCCTCTGAGCCCGAGCCCCCCAAGCGGGGCCGGCGCCGCAATCGGGCGGGGCCCGGGGGAGGGGGCTCCCGACCCCGCCGCCCGGTCGAAGAGGACTTTGGCTTCCCTTTTGTTGGCCCCGAAACCCCCCTCCTCGGCTCCCGGGAGGTAGCCGAGTGGCGTTTCCTGCTTGGGGTCGGGGGTCGCCGGGCGGCCTTTCGGCTGCTGGGGCGGCGCCCCGAGACCCGGGACCAGGCACGCGGCTGGAGGGTCGGGCCCAGGTTCCTGGTGGCGTTTTCCTGGAGGGGCACACGTTGCCCCCGGAGGGGGGGGGGCGGGGGCGCTGCGCGGGTTTGTCTGCGCGGGTCCCGGGGCGCGTAGGAACTGGCGCGGTGCGGAGGGAGCCGGGGGGCACCCCCCCGGGGAGCCCAAGGAGGCGGCGCTCGCCCACGCCGTCCGGACCCCCCCGGCACCTCCGGCCTGCGCGCGGCGGCCGAATTCCGGGCACCCTGCCGGGGCGGGGGAGGGCGGCGGTGCCTCCTGGCGGGAGGCTTGGAGGCCGAGGAGGTTCGCTTCCAGCCCCAGAAATGTGTGAGCCGCTCCCTTACTCGTAAGAGGGATTCGGTGTCGCCCCCCTCTTGCACCGTGCACCACTCCGCGTATTCCTGCGGGCAGGTGAGAGCTAAGGGACTGTCGCGCAAGGGGGCTCAGCTCTTCCCGCGTCTTGCTGCCAGCTGCCCGCTCCGGGGACCTGTCTGCAGAACCGGCAATGCTGGGCAGCCTTTCTGGGGGTCGTCTGGGTTTAAGCAGACGCTGATTACGTCAGACATTTCTGGTTACTGGATTTGGGCAGGGGGTTTGCATTCCGTCGCTGCCCCTCAAAGCGTAAACCGCCCCGGGTGCACGGTGCGGTGGTGAGTAAAGCATATTCGAAGTCGGTCTGGGCGATTCGCACAACATCCCTGTGGATTTCTGCAGCCCTCCTCCCCGCAGGAGTCCCTCTCCCCTTTAAGAGTCGGGCGACCCGTTTGCTGCGCTGTTGGGAGGGGGGCGGGAGGGGCTTAAAGCCGAGCCTGGACGCGCGGTGGCGCAGCGCTGGCGCGGTGGGCGCGCGGGGGTCACTTGTCCTGCACGACTCCGCTGGGCCGACCTGCGGCTGCGGCCTGTGCGGAGGGTGGAGTGGGGTGGCGTGGGAGCTGGGAGCTTCCAGGGAGGGTGACCCGTCTGTTGCTCAGATCGGCCCTTGGAACGACAACAGGAAAGTTGCTCGCGTTTTTTAGCGCAGTAGTTTAAACATTGCTGTCCTTTCCAGTCGACTTTCAGACCGTCTCTGAGGAAGAAAGCAGTCCTGTGTCATTCTGCTTAACTTTTGAACCCTGTGTGGAGGTAACTTTCTTCTTCCAGGGAACTAGTAATCTCTGTACAGGGAGGGAGTAGGAAAGCTGTTCCTCCCTCTCCTTCTCCTTCTGGGAGTCAAATATGAGCATTCGTACTCCAAATATGAATACACTTTAGTGATTACAGGAGATTTGGGTGTTTGGAGTCTTTTCTGCTATGAAGAGGAATCCTTGTAATTTGGGTGTATTTTATACACAAATCATGTTACTATGGAAAAACTTGGAAAGGTTATTGTGGGAGGATTTATAAGTTCTTCGTCTGCGTTTTTCTAGAAGGCTCTGTTTCCTAAGGAGACAAACACCTGATGGACTGTGTACCCCGCCTAGGTAGGATCGACTGGGAGGGACAGTTTGGGGGCTCTCCTTTCCCCCATTTTGATAGTGCAGCGTTGATTTCTGGCCTCGGATCCCTGGAGAGATGGGATCCCTGGAGAGATGGTCGTAATAAATGATCGCAGTCCATTTGGAAGTAAGCAAGTGAACACATCTTGAGTAAGAAGACTTTGGAAAAAGAAAAGTTTTCCTGTGTATAGTAAGGCAACATGTTTTTCTTATTATGGCTGAATACTGAGCAAAGACGCACACATTTGAAATGTTTCGATATTGAATAGTGAGTTTAACCCTGGTGTCTGCTAAATCCTGAAGGCTACCCGGGCTACCCTGAGACCCGCGACACCACCGATCCTGAGGGGCGTCCCACTGTAAGCTGTTGTCCTGAAGTGTTCCCAGAAATGGCGTTGGGTGCCCATGGGGGCTCCAGTCCACGAGGCTGAATTTTCAATTAGTCAAGTAAGTCACAGTTAGAAAACGGACCAGAATTTTGCGCTTAGTGTTTTGGGTTCAAAAACAAAAACCAAAAAACAAACCAAACCCGCCCCCCCCGGGTTTAAAAACGTGCTTACTGGGATAGTTTTGGGGGACAGTGATTTGCAGATTGAGGAGGCAGTGTGAAAAACCTTTCTGTCTTTATTGTTAACCCTTTTTCCCGTTGTCGGTCAAAGCACAGCCTTCCTTGGTGTTTGTATGTTACTCTCCTCTGATGGAGTGATTTGCAGTGAATTACTCGCTTCCCGTTGAAGGTTTAGTCTTGGTTTAACCTCAGACATTTAAGCCTGGCAGAGCCTGGGTTTAACACGACTTTTTCCTTTGGAATCTTTTCCGGAGCCATCAGTGGGATAGAAATGTGGTGGGGCCACAGGCCTTCTGACAGGTAGGGAAGATGAATCCTCTGCGGGGGGGATTTCTGAGGCCAGTTATCAGCTGGAGAGGTGGCTGGTCTTTCAAATGCATTCCTGGGGAGGGCAGGAGGTGGAAAGTTATTATCATTGAAATGGCAGCTGGGTGTGAAGGGCTTGGTTTCCCTGATCTGCAGAAGCCTGGCCAGTCTGATGAAGCACAGGAAATTTGTATACTCTGTATCTCGTTTCCCTGGGAGGGTGCTAATTCTGTAATTCCAAGTTGGAGTCCAGGGAAAGAGCGGGGCCGCTGCGAGTGTTCTCCCCACCCAGGGTTTATAACCATCTTCTGAAGCTTTCGTTGATGTCGGAGGCCTTTTGGTGTTTATTTGGTCCATTCCCTGGGAACCTGAAAGCAGATCCCAAGGTGTCCGCCCCGCCTCCCCCCCCCCCCCCCCCCCCCCCCGGCCCCCCCTGGGGAAGAGGGGGGGGAAGGGGGAGTTCCGGTTTTCCCCCCGTGCCCCCGCGGGGGGGGGGGGGGGGGGGGGGGGGGGGGTGTCTCCTTCAGGGCTGTGACTCCATTCTGGTAAAGAAGGCTACCATTAAGATACTTCCTTCTTGGGGGACCCTGTGGTGACTGCCAGGTGACCTCCATGAATGTCATGCACGAAAGCTTTCAAAGCAAAGGGGGGCTTTGCTTTACGGAGGAACGTTGCTGGGTAAGTCCGGATTTTGCATGGCCAGTAGCAATTTCACGAGAGGACGATTGGGGTCAAAAGGACGGTTGTCGAAAACATCGCTTTGCGGTGACCCTTTGGGTGCTTTGGTCCTGTGCTGTTTGCTGCAGGGAGTTTGATGTGTAGGGAGGGCTTCCTGAGTTTGCAAGTGAAAATCCTGCAGCCACAGGCGCTCCTGCTGCTTAATTAGGGTCACAACCAGCGGGGGTTCGGTACCGGCCTCTTTTGAGTCTGTATGTATTTGCTTCTGTGGGGGAGCTCGCCAGGTTGGAAAGATGGTCATAAATCATATCTGGGGTGTGATCTGTTTCAAAATCCTATGAACGGGGTGGCCAAGGAATTGTCGAACAATGCCTGGAATTTTCTGAAAGCTTCCAAAATTAGGGAATTGTGTTGGTGTGTGGTTTGCCCCATTTTGGGAATCTCTCTCTCTCTCTTTTTTTTTTTTTTTTGAGTTTTATATGGAAAGAACCACCCCCCCCCCCCCAAAAAAAAATCAAAAGCCAAAGGGAAGGAAATAATTACAGAAAAATTTAGCCTAATTAGGCTAAGTGGCTTGTCCTCCAGAAAGTCTCAGGTTCCAGTGGGAGCTGGTGTGTGTGTCTTTAATTGTCGGAGTAAGCCCCAGGAGGTACTCTGTCACTTTTGAGATGTTATCTGGGGAGAATGTGGCGGCTTCTTCAAGTCCTGGGGGAGTGGGGGAGGGTTTCCCAAGTCTCCAGAGCTCCCAGCCTCCTGGTTTCCACGGCCCCGCGCCCTCCTGGACGGCTGGGTGGGGCACCGCGCGGTTCAGTATAGGAAACCCTCACCACAGACGGGAGCTGTGCGGGACAGGAGCCACGGGGTACATCCACGGGGTCCGTGGAGCTGTTGCGGTTACAGCGAAGCGAAAGACTCCGTTCCTCACCGCACTGGCTGCATTTCCCGGGCTGGCACCCACAGGACATTTTCATCACCGCAGGAAGCTGTCTCGGCCACCGCCCGAGGGGCTGCCCGTCCCTCCTCTTTGTCCAGGGGCTGTGTGTTTGTCACGTGCTCCAGGAGCATGTGGGAGAGCCCAGAGCCAGGAGGGGCTTCCCCCGTGTTTGCTTACATTTTGCCTGTTGGCCGTGGGGGGTCGGAAGGGCAGACCGGGACTGGATGGGCCCTGCTCTGTGCCCTCCTGCCCCGAGGGCGCCCGGCGGGTGGGTGAGGACCAAGGCAGGGAGCCTCCCAGGGCACCGGCTAGACAGAATTACGTGAGCGCGTGTGTGCACCATGCACCCACGCGCGCGCGTGTGTGTGTGTGTGTGTGTGTGTGTTGGGGAGGGGTGTCGCCGCAGTTTCCGAGCCACGAAGAGCACAGAGGACGGGGGCGGCGACGACTGTTCAATCAGGCTGAGTGTGGGATCGATCTTGCAGTGGGAGATCTCGAAGAGGAGAAGAGAAACGCGTGTCCCCTGAGGAGTGAGCGTGCACGGTGCAGCTTCCCCTGCGCACAGGGGAAGGGCCGAGGACGCCTTCCCGCCTACCCGGTAGCCCCCGCCCCCTGCACCATGCCTGGCACACTGGGAGGTGCAGAAGCCGTCTCCCGCAGGGAGGGCCACTTGTAGGGGGCAGGACGAGGGAGGGGGGGAAACTCAGAGTCCAGACTGACAGAATCGGCGAGATTTGGCAAAGGGACCCCCGAAGGGAGCAGAAGACGTGTGGTCACCCCCAAAGGCGGGCAGCCCTGGCGGAGGTCTCTCTTACCCCAGATCCCACGGCAGCCCTGGGGGGCCGGAGGAGGAGGGGGCCGGAGGAGGGAGCAGCCAGAGTGCCGTCCACGCAGCAGGGGAAATCACACGGGGTCAAGCGTGAGGGTCTCCGCTCACAGACGTGTTCAGGACGTTGGGGGGGGGGGGGGGGGGGGGCAAGGGGGGGGATGCTGCAGCCGGGGCTTAGGGGTAATTTGGGCGGCCGTTGGGGGGGTTGAGGGGGTCGTGTTTGTACCCAAGAAAGGAGGTGCGTGAAAACTCGAGGGGTTGGGGCGCCTGGGTGGCTCAGTCGGTGAAGCGTCCGACTTCCTCTCAGGTCATGATCTCCCGGTTCGTGAGTTCGAGCCCCGCGTCCGGCTCTGTGCTGACAGCTCGGAGCCTGGAGCCTGCTTCGGATTCTGTCTCTTTCTCTCTCTCCCCCTCTCTCTGTCTCTCTCTCTGCCTCTCCCCTGTTCCAGCATGCTCACTTTCTCTCTCAAAAATAAATAAACTTAAGGAAAAAAACTCGAGGTGCTTGGTGTTGGAGTCTTTGGGGGACTTCCAGGAAAGGGTCTTTCTCTGGTCCTTTTCTCTGGGTAAGGAGCTTCCTGGGGGTAAACTGAGGCAGAAGAAAAGTCCAGTCGTCCCTTAGGGGTCTGGAGGAGGGTTGCACTCAGCATTTTGGCTCCGGGCAGACAACGGGCATCGGACAGGAGAATGAGTGGGATTTGGGGTACGGCAAGGAGGAGTTCGGTGTGGACGCTCGAGCTCCATCTGGAAAGTGAGCAGCCCACGGATGGGTGGCCTGAGGGGCGTGGGGAGGGAGAGGGGGCTGCAGGCTGGAGAAAGCTTTCGGGCGCAGCCCCCGCGTCACACATGGTACGGAATCGACCCAGTAGCCCTCCCACGGGATGCTGTGTGTTGGAAATGGGGGGTTTTCTTCTACATAGTGAAATGACCCCCAGTCACCATATCTGGTTACACCCATAGTCTGGGTGTAACATTGGATACGACTCCAGAGCAGTGTGCAACAGTGAAAAATTGAGCAAGATAAGTCTGCAGGAGGAGCCGGTGACAAGTGGGGGGGTGCTCTGTGTAATGAGCGTGCGGGGTACAGGCTCTGGCTAGTTGTACATCTGCTTGGTTTTACAAACAAACGAACAAATAAACAACCAAAAAGGACCCAGGCTCCAAGCTGTCAGCACAGAGCCCGACGCGGGGCTTGAACTCCTGAACCGCGAGATCAAGACCTAAGCCGAAGTTGGACATTGAGCCACCCAGGCGGCCAAGAGATTTTTTTTTTTTAATTAATATAAAATAAGCACAAAGTAGAGCCTTTTAACCACTCGTAATGGTGTAGTTTGGTGGCAGGAAGCACATTCACGCTGTTGTGTCCCCATCCCCACTGTCCATCTCCAGAACTTTTCCTCTCCCCAAACTGAAACGGTCCCTGTTAAACACTGGCTCCTGACTCCCCCTTCTTCCAGCCCCCGGCGCCCACCGTTACACTTTCTGTCTCTCTGAAGGTCACTACTGTAGGGACCTCAAATAAATGGGATTATACGGTCTTTGTCTTTTTGTAACGGGTTTCTTTCACTTTGCGTAGGGCTTTCAAAGTTCATTCACATTGTAGCATCATGTTTCAGTACCTCATGTCTTTTTAAGGCTGAATAATTTTTTTAAAATTCCATAATTTTTTTTAGTTGTTGAGACAGAGAGAGAGAGAGAAAGGGAGAGGGCGTGCATGAGTGGGGGAGGGACAGAGAAAGAGGGAGAGAGAATCCCAAGCAGGCTCTGCACCGCCAGTGAGGAGCTCGACATGGGGTTCGATCCAACGACCCTGAGATCATGACCTGAGCCAAAACCAAGAGCCAGGATGGCCAACCAACTGAGCCACCCAGGCACCTTGAACATCTTGACAAGTCTTTGAATCCACAAACAAGGGATGTCTTTCCATTTATTTAGATCTTCTTTAATTTCTCTCAGCAATGTTTTGTAGTTTTCAGTGAACAAGTTTTTTTTTTTTAAAGAGTTTATTTTTGAGTAGTTTCTGTACCCAACGTGGGGCTCGAACTCACAACCCCAAGATGAAGAATCCCACGCTCCACTGACTGAGCCAGCCAGGTGCCCCTCAGTGTACAACTCTTTGACCCACTTGGTTAGGTATGTTTCCAAGTATTTTATTCTTTTTGGTGCTGTGGTGCATGGAAATATTTTCTTAATTTCCTTTAAAGATTGTTCTTAGTTACTGTGTAGAAATGCAACCGATTTTCGCCTGTTAATTTTGTGTCCTGTGAGTTTGCTGAATTCATTTAGTTGCTCAAGTAGAATTTTTCTGGATCTGTATGCAAAGTCATGCCATTTGTGAACAGATAAGTTTACTTCTTTCCAATTTTGGATGCCTTTTATTTCTTTTTTTTTGTTTTTGCTTAATTGCTTGATCTAGAACTTCCAATACTGTGTTTAATAGAAGTGGTGAAATCAGACACTCTTGTTTTGTTCCTGATCCTAGAGCAAAAGTTTTCTGTTTTTCACTATTCAGTATGATATTAGGATTTTCATGTATTTTCAGCATGACCTGAACCAAAACCAAGAGTCTGATGCTCAACTGACTGAGCCGCCCAGGAGCCCCCACGGTAGTTTCTTTCTCTTCCTAGTTTATTCCCATATATTTTTGTGTAGTTTTGACTTTGGAGCATGTTAATGTACTAATGCTCAAGAAATAAAACTGAATCACTAAAGATGGCAGGAAACTAAAACTGAATGTAACCAAGTAAAGAAACCCAAGTATATTGCAAATGAATAACGTAACTACGCTAATAAGGAGCCAGGAGACCTAGATCAGGTGACTGTGGTCCCTGTACTCTATGTATCCTCCGTGTAGATTAAAAACAGACAAAACAAATGGCAACAAATCTTGCATTCTTAGGTTCATTTTTCACAGTGAGATCTAATCTAAAACTGTGAACTGCGTATGAAATCAGACATCCTTGTACGAAGTGTGTTGATAGTGTTGTAGGCAAGGTTCCTACTGTGGAAGGAGGGGCAGGCAAATAAGGAAGGGAGGGAGGGAGGGAGGGAGGGAGGGAGACAAGGAAGAACCCAGAGGGGTTGGATTGGAATTGGAGAAACTGGTATAAGTCACGATTTCGTGTATTCACAGACACAACAACCCTCCCCCACGACACACACACAAAATAGTGAGTGTTAAGATTATGAAATCCTAACTAGTAAAACATGTATATTTCTATAGGTAATAGTTATGTCCTGGCACCTCATTAGCAATGAGCACTCTCCTTGTGCGGGTCTTGGTTGCTAGATTCTGTTGCACATTGAAGGAACTAGGAATACTTTGGAGAAATGACTGATTCCAGTGGGGCCAGGATGGGGAGAAATACAAGATAAGCCGGGAGCGCGGAGCGAGTTCTCGCGATACAAAGTAAGCAATCAGACACAATGGGGACATACCAAACATGCAGGTGACAACTTGAAGGAGTACAGGTGGTCAAATCTGGAACAAAGTTAAGCCTCAAACGAAGGTGGATGTTCCATGGAACAAAATAGCAATCTGTGACTCAACGCTGAAGATAAGTAAATAAGCAACTGAATACGAGTGTTAGGGCCCCGGGGCCTCCTGACAGAGGAGCACAAACAAGGTGACTTAGAAGATGGAGATGTGGGGCGCCTGGGTGGCTCAGTCGGTTAAGCGGCCGACTTCGGCTCGGGTCATGATCTCGCGGTCCGTGAGTTTGAGCCCCGCGTCGGGCTCTGTGCTGACAGCTCAGAGCCTGGAGCCTGTTTCGGATTCTGTGTCTCCCTCTCTCTGACCCTCCCCCGTTCATGCTCTGTCTCTCTTGGTCTCAAAAATAAATAAATGTTAAAAAAAAAAAAAAAAAAGATGGAGATGTCCATAGAAAATGAAGAGGTCAAGGTCAGCAGCCCGGCCTCCCTCCGGAGTCTCTGAAGGAGGATCCTGTTTTGTCTCTTCTAGCTCCCGGTGGCTTCCGGGGTCCCTTGTCTCGTGGCCGCATCAGCTTGCTCTTTTTTCCACTTTCACGTGGCCGCCTTTCCTTTGTGACTGTGTGTGTCCCTTCGTCTTCCTGTGAGGACACCTGTCGTTGGGTTTAGGCCTGCTTTAAATCCAGGATGATTTTGTCTCGGGATCCTGCACTCGTTACTTCTGCAAAGACTGCTTCTCGATAGGGTCACATTTGAAGTTCTAGGAGGATATGAATTTTGGGGACACTATTTAACCCACTGTGTTACATAAATAAGTGGAAGGGATGGGGGAAGAGAGGGCACTTCCTTACAGCAAAACGCCAACTCATACGTGTGCGGTGAGTAGGAAGAATCACTCTTGGCCACAGGAATTGTAGAGATGAGTGCTGAATCTAATTAAAAGAGGCCATGCGTGGGGCGCCTGGGTGGCTCAGGCCGTTAAGCGTCCGACTCAGGCTCAGGTCACGATCTCGCGGTTCGTGGGTTCGAGCCCCGCGTCGGGCTCTGTGCTGACAGCTCGGAGCCTGGAGCCCGCCTCGGGTTCTGTGTCTCCTTCTCTCTCTGCCCCTCCTCCTCCCATAAAATAAATGAACATTTAAGAAAATGTTTTAGAAAAGAAGCCATGCTTCGTGGGGAGCAGGAAATGTTGGTGGGAAAAGTTATTTCCCCCCAGAGCCCTCACTTGCAAGGGGACAGTTAGTGACAAGACCGGAGACATGGGATGTCACCCTGACTGGGTGATCAAGGCTCACGCCACCAGGGCGGGCAGAGAGACATCACCCTTCTGCGAAGGGCATCCCTGGGGTTGCATCTGAGCTTGGGGTTGCAAAAGCTGAGTGTGATGGTGATGCAAACCAGCAAGCCCAGCTGGAGGGGCACTTTATGAAAGACTTTGCATAGAAAAGGTCAGTGTCGTGAAGGATGAAAACGGCTGCGGGACGGGTCCAGCTTGAAGGAGACTCCAGGAAGGGACAGCGAATGCAGAGTGTGTGAGTCCACATGGGTCCGTGCTACAGCAAAAACACGCCGACGTGGCTGTCGTTGGAATGTGGGGTAAGTTATTCAAAAGCGTTGTCAAAGTTCACTTTCCTGAGTTTGTTCATTGTATGAAGGTTATGGAAGAGAAAGTGCGGGCTTTCAGGAAGCGTATGCTGTGTGTTCCGGGATAAAGGACGTGGTGTCCACAATCGGAATAAAAACACGGTGTGTGCAGAGGATAATGGACACTTGGGTGAAATGGATCTGGTCACGAGCGTGGGGTGGGGGGGGGGGAGCTTTGTGCGTGAATCTCGCAACATTTCTGGAAATTTTGAAACAGTTTACAAATAGAGAACTGAACGGGTCCAGTGATACACACGTGAGACGGCAGCCAGTGTCTCTTAGAAGAAAGACACGATCGGTTGTGTTTTATTGGAAATGGTGTCAGACCTCACACAGGGCTGGGGAGGGGTGGGACTCACATGTTTTTGACCCCGTTTCTTCGACTAGATTGAAAGTCGCCAAGTCTTAGTCTTGTTTCTGGATTGCCAGCACTTCTAACGTGTTTTTGTTTTTGTTTTTTTTTTTAAGCTTATTTATTTTTGAGACAGAGACAGCAAGTGCGAGCAGGGAAGGGGCAGAGAGAGGGAGGGGGAGACCCAGAATCCCAAGCAGGCTCCAGGCTCTGAGCTATCAACACAGAGCCCAACACGGGGCTCGAACCCACGGACCGCGAGATCATGACCTGAGCCGAAGTCGGACGCTTCACCGACTGAGCCACCCAGGCGCCCCTTCCTTCACCTTTTTATTCTAGAAAACTTCAAACATCCGTGCAATTAGACTACCACAGTGAACGCCTATGTATTTTTCATACAGCCTCAACAGTCACACATTCTGTTAATTTTGTTTCACTTCCCCTAGCCCTCTTAATGGGTCCCGGACAGCCTTAATTTTTTTACCTGTAAATACTTCGGCATGAATGGTAAGAACTGTTTCCCACATAGTCTCAATACTGTTATCACAGGCAAGCGTTATCTGAGACCCGGGCCCTGCCCTGTTTTCCCGGCTCCCTGGAAAATGGCCTTTGACGCTTGCTGTGTTCATAGCCGGGTCCGGGTGCCGGTTAACTTTGCTGTTCACCATCCAGAGTGGCCTTCGGCCCGACCCGGGGTTCCTGGGGTTCCCGGGTCAGGGGGGGGGGGCTGTGGCTCTGAATTCCAGCAGGTCTAGGTGCTGTTCTGTGGTTCCCAGGCTGTGGGCACTCTGTGGAGAGGGGCCCCGCAGATTTGGGTCCTGGGGCAGAGGTGTGCGGGGGGCCCCCAGGAAGGCCCCATCGAGTCGGTCTGATCCTTCGTTCCGGGTGTCTCTTGGATCGGTGCTCCTTGGCACCTCTGGGGGGAATCCGTGCGGCGGGCATTTCTTCGCCCGTCTCAGAGGACCTGCCTCATCAGGCAGAGGTTATCAAGGTGTAGAAAGACAGGGAGGAGGGGGGCGTTATAGCTTTCAGGGCTGTACTGGCCCCTCCCCATTCTTTTCAGCAACAGTGCAGAAAAAGACTCAAGTCTTGGGTTTCCTGCTGCAGAGGATTTGACGTCCGCTCTAAAATCCAGACTGCGGGATGGAGAGAACACGTTTACAACAAACAGGGCAGGGGCGCCTGGGGGGGCTCAGTCGGTTACGCGTCTGACTCTTGGTTTCGGCTCAGGTCACGGTCTCGCGGTTCGTGAGTTCGAGCCCCACCGAGCCTGCTTGGCATGGCTCCTGTTCGAGCACGGAGCCTGCTTGGGATTCTCTTTTTCCCTCTCTCTCTGCCCCTCCCCCACTCACTCTGTCTCTCTCTCTCTCTCAAAACAATAAATAAACTTAAGAGACGCCTGGGTGGCTTGGCTGGTTAAGCTTCCGACTTCGGCTCAGGTCACGATCTCACGGTCCGTGGGTTCGAGCCCCGCGTCGGGCCCTGTGCTGACAGCTCAGAGCCTGGAGCCTGTTTCGGATTCTGTGTCTCCCTCTCTCTCTGCCCCTCCCCCGTTCATGCTCTGTCTCTCTTGGTCTCAAAAATAAATAAACGTTAAAAAAAATTAAAAAAAACCCAAAAAACAAAAAACGTACAGGGCAGATGAGGGGGTTTGTATCCAGACCACGTAACTCATGAGATTGATGAGAAATTAATGCCGCGGTGAAAAGGGAGCAGGCAGCAGGCTGTGTGTGGAACGGAACTAGCACAAGGCCCGACACTTAGGGAAGGCGTTTGGCTTTGGTCTCCTTAGGATGGAACACAGTGCACCTTAGAGGACAATGACCCCGGTGTAGTCCTGGCTGAACCTGGGGTGGGCCACGAGGACTGTGCCAGCGGTGACGTGGGCAGCGTGGCACTGTGCTGTGTCAGTGGCCACTTTGAGGGCGGTTCACACTGACTGTTAACATTCAAAACACACAGGTTCTGTGGCTTGCCCCCCCCAAAATACACGCGTGCCTGGGAGGCAAGCTGTTCACTGCTGCCCCATTTCTAACGGCGAAACGTTGGGAATACCGACGTGTCTTTTTTTTTAAGTTTACTTATTTATTTTGAGAGAGCAACAGGGAGAAAGAGGGAGGGAACGAGCAGGGGAAGGGCAGACAGAGTTGTACGAACCCCACGTCCGCTAGTTCCCTGGGTTTTTAGACTCTCCACACGGGGCATCTCTTGGCTTCACAGATGTCCAGTCCACATCCCATTCTAAACGTTCATCATTTTCTAAATCATTTCTTAAGTTTATTTATTTTGAGAGAGAGAGAGAGAGAGCACAAGCTGGAGAGAGAGAAAGAGATAGAATCCGAAGCAGCCTTCAGGCTCTGGACCCGACGCAGGGCTCGATCCCGTGAACCTCGAGATCGTGACCTGAGCTGAAGTCAAGAGTCGGATGCTCAACCCACTGAGACACCCAAGCGCCCCAACATTTATCATTTTTAAAGCTGTCCCCCAAGGGGCGCCTGGGTGGCTCAGTTAGTTGAGCATCTGACTCTTGATTTCGGCTCAGGTCATGATCTCACAGTTTGTGGGTTCGAGCCCCATGTCAGGCTCTGTGCTGACGGCACGGGTCCTCCTTGGGATTCTCTCCCTCCATCTCTTTCTCTCTCTCTCTGTCCCTCAGCTTGCTTTCTCTCTCTCTCCCAATCTCAAAATAAATAAACATTTAAAAAAAAAAAGCTGTCCCCCAAGCCCTCTATTGGGGGCTGCGTCCAGGTGGGCCTGTTCTGGGACCTCTGGGGCAGCCTGCTCCCTTTAATCCCAGAATCCCCAGAGCCGCTGAAATACTGGAACCTTGTGTAAAATGGCCACAGGAACTGGAGTTTTCTTGATATTTTGAAACCAAAGCAGAAAATGGGAAATCGGAAAGGATGCTGAGATGGAAATACAATTGGAGCCGTCTTTCAAAACCTAGTTTAAAATTCTTCTAGCTGTAGGCTGGAGGGTTGTTCCTCTCAAAGATTTTTCACAAAGAGAATACTGTGCTGTTACCAGATGAATTACATTTCCCCCACGAAGAGGTGCATTAGAATCCTAACCCCCAGACTAGAGAATGTGACGTTATTTGGAGAGAGGGTTTTTGCAGGTGTGATCATGTGAAAACGAGGTCATTACGGTGGGTCCTAATCCAGTATGACTGGTGTCCTTATAAAAAGGGGAAACTAGGGCTCAGAGACAGACACCCGGAGGGAAGGTAATAGGAAGAGAAGACACAGGGAAAATCGGAAGAGAAAACCCAGCCCTGCCAGCCCCTGGGACTTGAGGCAGTAAATGTCTATCGAATAAGCTCTCCAGCTGGGGCTATTTGTTACTGCAGCCCAAGCTGACTCATACACTGCTAACAGACACCCCTTCTATCCGTGAGCCGTGGGACCCCAGGACTGGTCGGTATTGGGGTCAGGAGTTGGGGCACCCACACGACAGCGCCTGCCGTCAGGGAGCCTCTGGGTGTCCGTGGCCAGATGGGGGCCAGCCACTTGGCACAGAGGACACGCCTGCTGTCCGGAAGAGCTCCATGTCACGTGCTTCCCCGCCCCCCCCCCCCACAGTGCTGTGGCCACCCTCTGTGCTTGTCCCCCCCACCTTCCTCCGGCTGCTTGCCTGGCTCTCGAGGGGGGGCTCCCAGAGCAGAGAGAGGCATCTGTGCACGCCCCCTTCCGCGGTGAGCCCTCGAAGTGCCAGGCGCCCGGCCCTTTGTGTCCCTGGGGGAGCCCCGGTAACAGCAGAAACAAACCCGCTGGAAGCAAACATCCTGGGCGCTGGGACCGCTCGGCTATCAGCGCCTGTGATTTATCTGGGCCTGGAAGCCTTTGAAGCCAGAGGCATCGGACTCCTTGAAGTCTGGCCCCCTGGGGGAGCCACAGAAGGCGCCAGAAGGAGAGGGAAGGGGCCAGGGGCCCTGGCCCGGCTCCGGGGTGCCTGCTCTCGGGGTCCCGGGAGGGCGGGTGAGGGAAGGAGCTCTCCGAGGGGCACTTCTCTGTTCCTCCCTCTGTCCTGTTCCCAAGCACAAGGCAGCAGGGAGTCCCCGGCGGAAAGAGGCCCTGATTACAAAGCTGGCTCGCGGTCTGTCAACGGGGGGAGGCCCCCTCTAGATTTTGGGGGGACCCTGGGCAGAACGCGAGTGCGCACGGCTACCAGCTCACCAGGGTCGGCTCCTTGGGGGGCTGGAGGGTGGGGATCGCCTGGGGCCACGCAGAGAGGAGGGTTACATGCAGGGGTGTCCGCGTGCACCCCAGTGGCCGCTGGGCCTTCCAGCCGGGCGCCAGGCGGCTGTGAAGGAGCAGATGCCACAAGGAGACGCATAATCCCAGTGTAGCCGGATTGCGTCAGGAATGTAAGCACGGGATTCTTTTTCTTTTTTTTAATGTTTATTTATTTTAAGAGAGAGAGAGGATCCCAAGCAAGCTCCGCACTTGTCACCACAGAGCCCGATGTGGGGCTCAAACCCTCGAACGTGAGATCGTGACCTGAGCTGGAATCAAGAGCCGACACTTAACCGACTGAGCCCCCAGGCGCCCCAAGCGGGTAATTCTTTCATCGCTAAGATTCGGATGATGGCTTTGACCTACACTCCATTCCTTTCACTGCTTGCGAAATGCAGTGTGTCCTTGCCATTTTATTTGGGAAAAAGGACCGCCAGCCGGTGGTTTCACGAGGCAGAGCCCGGCCCCACTCCCTGTCCCGAGTGGAGGGTTTCCAGAGTTCAAATAAAATTCACTTACCTTTTGCCGCTGTTGTTCTGTGTGGCTACTCTAAACTTGGAGCCCTTCTCTCTCTCTCTCTCTCTCTCTCTCTCTCTCTGTAAAATAATAATAATTAAAAAAAAAAGAAACAAGATAACCCAGCTTCTTCTACTTGACTGACTCATTTTAGACCACGGGGTCGAGAAGTCAAGCTGACACAAAACAAAACGAAACAAAACAAAACAAGACGAATGAAAACCAAGTGTGGGTACAAGTTGATCTGCTCCGGGTTGAGGTTTAAAATGCTCTTTATAATTGTTCCCCCCCCCCCCCGCTTGGGAATGGGGCCTGCCACGTGTTTGGGTGTGTGTGTGAGGGGGGAGAGGGGGGTCCTCATGATGTTGAGGAAGCTTTGGCTTGGGCCCAGCCACCTATTCACAGCTGCAAGTATTTATTCGAAGAATCACGAAGTGAAAACCCTCCCGAAACAGTACTGTAGGATTTTTCTGTCTTTTGTGCAGGCGGATGCTTCCGAGGGGCCTCTCTCGGCACCGGAGCATCATTTAGCTCTTTCTGGAAGGTTTAGATTTTGTATCAGGGTAACGCATGTGTTACCTGACCAGGTAAAAGTCAAGAAAAACAAAACAAAAACAAAAAACCCTAGTAACAAATGCTGATGGCTTGGGGAAAATGAGACGCCCCTCTTCCTCCCCCCCCCCGCGTCCTGGATCCTCAGATAAATGTGGCCAACAGTCTCTGTGCTTCATTCCAAATATTTTCTGGGCACACGTGCTTGCCTGCCCATCTCCTTCATTTTACTTTCCAAAATTGTGGTAAAATTCACCTGACCTAAATTCAGCCATTTTATTTTGTTTTGTTTTTGTTTTTATTTTTATTTTTTAACGTTTACTTTTGAGACACACAGGGAGACAGAGTGCGAGCGGGGGAGGGGCAGAGACAGAGGGAGACGCAGAATCCGAAGCAGCTCCGTGCTCTGAGCTGTCAGCCCAGACGGCCTCTCGGGGCTCGAACCCACAAACTGGGAGATCATGACCTGAGCC
>NC_064807.1:4645194-4650145 GCF_023721935.1 Panthera uncia | reverse complement strand
GCCTCTCGGGGCTCGAACCCACAAACTGGGAGATCATGACCTGAGCCCAAGTCGGCTGAGTCACCCAGCCGCCCCCAAATCAGCCTTTTTAAAGTGCACAATTCAGGGGCATTTGGTACACTCACCGCCTCCGTCCGGTTCCAGAACATTCCCATCGCCCCCAAAGGAGACCCCTTTACATCAGCGCTTCCCGCCCATCCCCCTCTCCAGCCTCCGGCAACGCTAATCTACTTTCTGTCTCTCTGGATTTGCCTCTTCTGGAAATTTCATCTAAATAGAATCCTACAATATGTGGCCTTTGTATCTGGCTTCTTTCACTGAGCTTAATGTTTTCAAGCTTCACCCGTATTGTGGTCTTCTCGATGTGTTTCTATGCACAGTGAGCTTATGTCACACGTAATGAACTGCTGTTTCCAATAACAATAGTCCGTATAAATCTTTCCCTATTCGTGCGTGCCAGGTACCATTCATTCTCTAGACCTTTGCCGACGTCTGTCATTTGGAGACACAGGTACATGTTTATTTCACTGGTCTCTCATGGATGGCTCCTTCTCATCAGAAGGGGTAGCTGTTACATAAACTAGGGCTGCGGGGAACATCTGCAGATACATTTATTATTATTACTTTTTTTGCACTTGTGTCTCTATAGAGTCGGTTCCCAGAAGTGAATTTTTTTTTTCCTCCGGCGTATTTATATTTAAATTTTTTATAGCTCTTACAGAATCACCCTTCCAGAAGGCAGCTGTTTATACTTCCAGCAGGGGTGGGGGATGGGGGGGAGGGGGGGTGGGGAGGTGGGGGGGGTGGGGGGAGGGAGGGCGAGCCCTTCAGGTTTTCCGAAGCCCTGCCTAACGCTGGGAATTGTCAGACATTTTAATCTTAGTTAAGTCTGAAAAATAGACACAGCATGTTAACGTTGTGTATTGGTAATTTTTAAATTATCCGTGACGCTGTCTCCACATCATTTGTGTTTCCTTTTTCTGGGAGATGACTGTTGACTTTTTCTACTAATTTTCTGTTCATTGTCCTCAGTTTCCTCCCCGCCTTCGAAGAATATTTAGCCCCATTCCTGATCATGGGAAACTATTTCTTTTTTCCCTCAGGCTGTCCTTTGCCTTTGCCTGACGACATTTGTTTCCATGCAGAAAGTTTTATAGGAACAAATGAAGCTTGCTTGCATGTAGCTTGAATTTTGCCATTCTAAGGTTATTTTTAAAATTACCCTTTTTTGGAGGAGTTTTTATGATTCATCTTTATGGTTGAATCTTTCATTCACATGGAATTCAGATACAACTTTATTCTCAGACATGAATTGCCCTGAAATCCTTTTTATTGAATAATGTATTGCTTTCAATTACTGGAACAGCAGACTTTTTCTTTTTTCTTTTTCTCTCTTTTTTTTTTTTATGGTATTAAAAATTCCTTGTTAGCTTGGCGTTATTTTTGGATTATTCAGTGGCTGGCCCACTTTTAGTTACCATAGCATTTTTTTTTTTAAGTTACCATAGCTTTATAAATTTTAACATTTACTAGGAGTAATCTGTTCTCTTACCCATTTCCCCCAGAATGTTCTTGGCTAGTCTTGTGTAATTTTCTAGATGAATCTCAGACCAGTTTTATCCTTAGTTAGCAAGTTCTTAAGGGTCTCTTCGTGAGCACAGCGGTAGCTACACATTTTAGGTTGTGTTACGTGTTGCACAAGTGTTTTCCTTACTGTTATTTCCCAGGTAGTCTATAATCCTCAGTTTCTTTTTCTTCTGTGATTCAAGAGTTGTTTAAGAAGAAATTCTAGGGGCGCCTGAGTGGCTCACTCGGTTAAGCATCCAACTTCAGCTGAGGTCATGATCTCACGGTTCGTGGGTTCGAGCCCCGCGTCGGGCTCTGTGCTGATGGCTCCGTGCCTGGAGCCTGCTTCGGATTCTGTGTCTCCTCCCCTCCTCACGTTCTGTCTCTCTCAGGAAATGGATAAACATTAAAAAAATATATTTTTTTTAAAGAAGAAATTTTAATTCGGGGCTCCTGGGTGGCTCAGTTGGTCACGTGTCTGACTCTTAATTTCCGCTCAGGTCATGATCTTGAGGTTGTGAGATCGAGCCCCATGTCACGCTCTGTGCCGACAGTGTGGAGCCTGCTTGGGATTCTCTCTCTCTCCTTCTCTCTCTGCCCTTCCCGTGCTTACTCTCTCTGCATCTCAAAGTAAATAAATTTAAAAAATCAACAGATTGAGCCACCTAGACCCCTAAATGTCTGTTATATTTTAAATGTAACACATAGCTTTGTTTGGGTTTTGGTCTTTTTTTCTTCTAGCTAATAAGTTTTTCCCTCTGGCTTTATTTATTTCTGTTACTTTTGGGGGTTATACATTCTATTTTTGTTTTCTTTGACTTTTGTGATGCATACGTATCTAAATCAAGTGACCAGGAGGTAAAATATAAAAGGGAAGGGCAAAGATTTACCAGCAAATATTGTGAATTCTTGAAATTCAGTCACTTCGCCAGTTTGTGCCCTGGTAATGACTGGCCTGTACCCAATTTTCATTGTGCAAGTTAGTTCTTTCTTTATCTTAGTTCATTGTCATCGGTCACACCTATGAGTACACATCTTTCTGGTGCCATATTCTCAGGGACACCACTGGTGGCTTCGCCGGTGTGGCCCCTGCGGCCAGTAGGTCCACCCTGGGTCCCGACTCGCTCTAAGCGATTCGCAACCTTGCCTGAGCGATGGATTCACTTACGAAGCCTTTGTTCATCGCCAGCGGGACCTTGGTCACCCACAGACGCTTAGTGACTCCCACAAGGGTCTCTGCCTGGCTGGGGGGCTTCCGACACCGTGGTTCTGGCGTCTCCCTCTCCCTGCTTGAGATCCTTACTGACTGGCCGGGTCGTGGCGTGTGAATCCGGGTTTCGTTTTCACAGCTCCCAGCTGACGTCTCTGCGCCATCGGGAGGAGCTGCTGCTGGGAATTCTGGGAAGTCTGGGAATTTGACACGATGATGGGAAACGTGCTGGGCTTTTCCCTCACCGTGGCTCCCGTGGTGTGTGGAAGCCAGGCGTGGGCCTTGTGCCCTGCATCTGCTGTGCCCGTGCGGTGACCCCAGTGCTGTGGCCTTCGTCCCTGACGCCAGTAGTGGGGACATGCGTCCTCCTGAGGCTCGTGGGGGTTGGTGAGTTCTGTTTCCAGTTTCCTGCTTGGTTAGAATGGAGGACGTGTGGGGGTTTCTTGAAAATGGGGAGACTCCGTGAGGGGAGGGCGCACGTCTTTGCCTTCTTGAATCGGGGGTCGGCACGTGCTTGGCCCGTGAGCGGAGTTGAAAGAGTTTCCAAGGGACCAGATGCACGTTCTGATGCAGTTCTTCAGTGTCTTGGGTGTCACTTACTCTGCAGGTGGGGTTCAGTCCCTTAACGGTGTGTAAAGTCAGCGACGCCAGACGGAGCCCCTCTCTCCTTTGCACACGTCCTTATGAGCCTGTCTAGTCTCCTCTGCGTCACCGCGGAGCATTGGTGGGCGGGGACATCCTCCAGGCTGTCATGGCCTAGTGGGGTCATTGAGATTCTCTTCCGTGGCGACGTTGATCTCTGTTTCCCAAAGTGGGTTCCCCTGGTCGCCCCTCCCCAGAGTTGCTCCCCAGAAGAAAGGCCGGGGCGAGGGGTGAGCACGGCTGGAGACTGATACGTGTGGTTTTACAGAAACCTGCTTCCCGGACGTGTGATCAGGGGGTTCTTTAGACTCAGGGACCGTGTTAGGGGAAGTGTGGGCGTGGGCATGGGGGTTCACCACTTCTGCATCTGTGGACCGGCGGAAGGTGTGGTCTCTGCCTCGACAACGGAGCTGCAGCGTGTAGAGTTGCCCCATGGTGTGAACCGGGGCGCCTGCGGAGGGGATCGGGGATGCCGTGTTATTTGTTGGTGAAGGCCCCAGTTTGTCCATTTCAGACTTTGTGACAAAATAAACCGGGCTGTTGACATCGAGGGTGTTTCAGTCTTTGCTAACAAGCGATGGGGGGCTGCAGGCATCCGTGGCGCCCGGTCCCTCCTTGTGATCGAGGTCCTGGCGGACGAGGGTGGCCGTCCGCTGCGGTGTGGGCAGTCTGGACGGCCCTCTGGACGCCACAGTCATCCATCAGCAGTAGCTTTGGGCCAGGGCCGGCCTTGTGCTCTTCAGACGTGAGGACGGCCCTCTACAGATGAGGAACCCGGGCAAAGACACGTCCATGACTTGCCCAGAGTCACGTCCCCAGGTCGGGACCTGGCTTTCTGAGGCTCAGCTCTTGCACCTGCTGGAGACCCACCAGCCTGTCCCCCGCTGCCCGCCCGGGTCGTCAGGCAGCCAACGTTGGGGTGGGGTGTGGCCCACCTTCCATTCTTACGACCTCACGCCGTGGGTGTGCCAGTGATCGTGCCCATGGGATCTTACCTTGAAAGAAGGCTCTTTCACATTTCCCGAGAGAGGGGGACACAGCGGGCCGTGCAGGGCCCCCGAGGGAAGCATCAGGTTGGTGGGGAGGCAGAAGTAGGAGTGAGGAGGAGTGAGGTCAGAGCCTTCGTTGAGGTTTTACGGGAATGGCAAGGCTGTGCGGTCAGCAGCTTAGGAATGACCAGCTGGAATAAGTCTGGCGAGCTCTGGGACACGGGGGCTCCCTTGTCTGGCTCCTGGCCCTGGGGTGACACGGGGCAGGAGGCACAGCAACTTGCCGTGTGAGGAAGCCAGGTGGTGGGGATGTGGGCTCTGCGCTGTCTGGTTTGCACATAAAAGGCATGCCCGCCAGCCCTTTGCCTTCTCTAAGAATTGGCCGGCCCTGGGAGGGGCCGGCTCCAGATGCCAGAGCTTCGAGAATGCAGAAACTAAGAGCAGCTGGTTAATACAGTTGGCCCTGCGGTGAATGGGCGCCAGATCGACAATTCCCGAATGTCAGGAGCAGAGTTAGGACTGGCGGGGTGGGGGGGGGGGGGGG